>NC_044038.1:23417841-23729800 GCF_901765095.1 Microcaecilia unicolor
ATCAAGATTTGGAATAATTGCTAGCAATTAAGGTGCCCTTTTACTAAGGAGCGTAGGCGCCTACACGCATCCAACGTGCGTCAATTTGGAGGTGCCGCCTGGCTACCACACGCCTCGGGCTGTAATTCCATTTTTTACGTGCGTTCGATATGCGTGGCAGAAAGTATTTTTTATTTTCTACCACATGCGGTAACCAGGCAGTAATCGGCGGTGTACGCACACTGACGATTACAGCCCGGTTAATGCATGAGACCTTACCTCTAAGTCAACGGATGGCAGTAAGGTTTCAGGCCCAAAATGGACGCGTGCTGATTTTAATTTTGTCGCATGTCCATTTTTGGCAAAAAAGGTCTTTTTTGCAGGTACGCTGAAAAATGGACCTGCGGCCATCCAATACACCAGCACATGCCATTATTTTGCGCACCTTAGTAAAAAAGACCCCCAATAAACTACAGGGGAAATTCCTTAGGGTCCCTTTTACTAAGCTGCGGTAAAAATCATCCTTAGCCTGTGGGTCATTCCCATGAGCTAAGGCCATTTTTACCATGTGGGTAAAATGGATAACTTTTCTATTTAGAGCATTAATGGCCTTGCGCTAATTTTCCCATTAATGCGTGAGCCCTTACCTACACCTATTTTGTAGACAGTAAGGGCTTACACACTAACCATGCTCTAATTGGTTAGTGCGTGGCAATGAACACACCTACCCTCAAATTCTATATATGGCGACACGGCCAAATTAGTGCGCACAACTTAATTGATTAACAAGCCAATCAGCGCTGATAATTGGTACTTAACAACCAATTAGCGACACTAATTAGCTTTAATTAGAATTTACATGCACAACTTTCTAGGCGTATTCTATAGCGCTAATGCGCAAAGTTGAAAAGGTGGTGTGGCTTTGGGTGTGGAATGGGTAGGTTGTGGGTGTTTCAAAAAAGTATGCACATTATTATAAAATACACCCAATCTGTGCCTAACTTAGGCACACATATTTAGGCCTAGTTTTAAGAGGCCTAAATGAGTGCGTCTAAATTTTAGACACAAGACTAACTTTAGGCATACTTTATAGAGTCATGCTAACTGCATGGTTTTACGGCGCCAATATTTAAGGCGCCATATATAGAATTTACCCCTAGTGTCCAACTCACTGTATAGGTGCCTACGTGCACCCAACGCAAGCCAATTTGGGACTATCGCCTACCTACCGCGTGGCCCGGGCGGTAATTTCATTTTGAACGCACGCCCAGTGGGCATGCCAGACATTTTCTGGCATGTGGTGCTAACTGGGCGGTAATCGGCATTGTACGTACGCTGACGATTACCACCTGGTTAATGCGTGAGACCTTACTGCTAAGTTTATGGGTGGCGGGAAGATCTCAGGCCCAAAATAGACATGCGCCAATTTTCATTTTGCCGCATGTCCATTTTCAACCCCAGAAAAGACCTTTTTTGCAGGTGTGCTGAAAAATGAACCTGCGCACGTCCAATACATGTGCCTACACCAGCGCAGGCCACTTTTCAGGGCACCAGTGGCATTCCTAGGGTGGCTGACACCCGGGGCGGATCACCAATGCGCCCACCCCCCCGGCGAAACAACGGACACCCCCCTGGCTGCATCTTTACCTGCTGGGGGGGGGGGGTGTGCCGCGCGTCTGTTGGTAACACTCGTTCCCTGCTCCCTCTGCCCCGGAACGGGTTACTTCCTGTTCCAGGGCAGAGGGAGCAGGGAACAAGCGTTGCCAACAGACGCATGGCACCCCCCCCAGCGGCAAAACGACGGACACCTCCCCCCAACGAAATGACCACCCCCCCTGGATGCATCTTTACCTGCTGAGGAGGTGCCGCGCGCCTGTCGGCTTCGCTCGTTCCCTGCTCCCTCTGCCCCGGAACAGGAAGTAACCCGTTCCGAGGTAGAGGGAGCAGGGAACGAGCGTTGCCAACAGACGTGCGGCACCCTCCCAGCGGCGTGCACCCGGGGCGGACCACCCCCACCGCCCCCCCTTGGTACGCCACCTAAGTAAAAGGACCTCTTAGTGACTTATTTATTACTTATCTAACTTAGGGTTCCTTTTACAAAGGCTTGCTAATGTTTTTAGCGCATGCTAAAAATAAGCAGGCACTAAACGTTAGAGTTGCCCATATATTTCTATGGGCATCGCTAGCGTTTAGCGCATGCTAATGATTAGCGTGCCCTGAAATCGCTATCGCGCCTTTGTGAAAGGATCCCTGAACATTTTGTTTTCTTGACTAGAAATCATAATAGATGTACTAAGAATCTTTATATGTTAGTTTTCCCCACTGTTCGTAAAGTAAAAGCATTGTGACCCTTCCAGTCTTCTTTAACATATCAAGCTGCGTCTAGCTACCTTCCTCTCTCAGGGACATTATTTCTCGTTCAGGAGTTTATTAAATACTTTTCTTTTCTTTTGTATTTTCTTTTTTATTGTTTATGTTTATTTCTTGTACGGTTGTTTTGAGAATGCGTCTTCTCTTTTTCTAGCAGGTTATAAGATTCCAATGTAAATGTAAAATTTTAATGTTGCTATATAGGGAAGTTAATAAAAGTGAACAGGACAAAAGAATATTCATTGTAAATTAATATTTAAAAGTACAGCATATCTGTAGGTCTTCTGTATGTGGTTATAATTAGGGGCGTAGCCAGACCTCACAGTGGCAGGGGGCAGAGCTCGAGGTGAGGGGGCATATTTTAGTCTGCCACCCCGCCGCCTCGCCCCCCACAGCCGCCTCACCACTTCCCCCGCCGCCCTGACGTTCCCCACCCAGTGCTGCAGCAAAGCCTTGTCCAGTGCCAGTCTCCGGTGCCACCGCATTGCCTGCCCTGCTCTTTCTTCCTCCTCACATCCTGCACGCTCCTTTAAGTGAAACTGCTCAATTTCACTAAAAGGAGCTTGCAGGACATGAGAGGGAAGAGAGAGCAGGGCAGGCAACATGGTGGCGCCAGAGACTGGTGCTGGACAAGGCTTCAGCTGGCGGGGGTTGGGGACCCTTGTCAGCAAAACCAGGGGCCTGGAGAAAATTGGGGGGGGGGCCCAGGTCCCCGTGGCCCCATGTAGCTATGCCACTGGGTTATATGTTAGTAGACAAAGGCAGGAGTGTAATTTTCTGTAGGGCAAAGACCTAGTAGGAAAGGTATGGCGTCCTTCCCAAATGGCTCCTGCCTTCTCAGCATCTTCCCAGTAAAAACTGTGAACTTGTTATACAGTAAGTCATAGGAATCACCAGCTTTTAAATTAAGATCCTCATGCAACGTTGCTAAAGCATTATGGGCGCCTTTTAGTTAGCGGCGGTAAGCCCAACGAGGACTTAACGCTCGCTAAACAGGAAATACCGCCGGGCTACCACAGCAGCCCGGCAGTACTTCCCACCCCTAGCATGCCCTCATATCCGGCACTACAAAAAATATTTATACCGCCATCTCAATGGGTGGAGCGGTAAGGGCTCCCCCTAAAATGAACGTGCGGTAAGTGCTTTACTATTCGCATAGTGGCTTCACATTACTGACTATCCATAGACCCAGTGACAGTCACTGCTCTCTGTATATATATATATACTAGTAAAAAAGCCCCGTTTCTGATGCAAATGAAACGGGGGCTAGCAATGTTTTCTTCTGTGTGCATGTGGCAGTGTGTGTGTCCGTGCCCTCTGGCCTCTCTCCCCTCCCCCCTCTGAGTCCTTCACTGTTACAGAGCCAGCGATTTGATTTCGTGCTCTGCTGTTTTCCTTCACTGACTGTGTTACAGAGAGGGCGGGGCAGACACTCATAGGGAAACCGGATATCTCGCCCCCTTCACACTTCTGGCTGGAGGCTTCATAGAACGTTGGTGTTGCCTTTTATATAGAGAGATATGTAATCTGCATAGTGGTACTGGATGTATGTATTGTAATTAACCACTGTGACCAGCATTTTAAAAAATACACCGACTGTAGCTTTTGTATATTGACCTCCTGTAAGAGAACAATCCAGCATTGCTATGAATGAAGGTTCATTGCACTGGATCCTAACAGAGGCCAGTTCTGATTCAGCTAGAAATCCAAAGGAGTGGGAAGGAAATTACCAAGTTTATTTATTTATTTATTTGTTGCATTTGTATCCCACATTTTCCCACCTCTTTGGAGGCTCAATGTGGCTTACAATTCATCATGAATAGTGGAAATACATGAGAAGTATGCATTTAGTATAACAGAAGGATTTTGGGTAACATGATAATGGTAAAACATGATAGTATTTTAGCAAGCAATCATAGTAAGAAATAATTAAGAATTGTATAAGAATTATATAGAAAGTGTGCATTTAGTAATAGTGAAAAAAGCATGATAGTGGTTTGGCAAGCAAATATTGTAAGGGCAGTTCTGGGTATTATTTTATTACATTTGTACCCCCCACTTTCCCACTCATGGCAGGCTCAATGTGGCTTACATGGGGCAATGGAGGGTTAAGTGACTTGCCCAGAGTCACAAGGAGCTGCCTGTGCCGGGAATCAAACTCAGTTCCTCAGGACCAAAGTCCACCACCCTAACCACTAGGCCACTCCTCCACTGTTGCTACTATTTGAGATTCTACATGGAATGTTGCTTTTCCACTAGCAACATTCCATGTAGAAGTCGGCCCTTGCAGATCACCAATGTGGCTGCGCAGGCTTCTGTGAGTCTGACGTCCTGCACGTCAGACTCACAGAAACAGAAGCCTGCGCAGCCTTGGAATGTTGCTAGTGGAATAGCAACATTCCATGTAGAATCTCCAATAGTAGCAACATTCCATGTAGAACCTCCAATAGTATCTATTTTATTTTTGTTACATTTGTACCCTGCGCTTTCCCACTCATGGCAGGCTCAATGCGGCTTACATGGGGCAATGGAGGGTTAAGTGACTTGCCCAGAATCACAAGGAGCTGCCTGTGCCTGAAGTGGGAATTGAACTCAGTTCCTCAGGACCAAAGTCCACCACCCTAACCACTAGGCCACTAGGAGTTCATAATTGCTGATTCTTGTTGTATGCCTTGTTGAAGAGATGGGTCTTCAGTAGACTTCAGAAGTAGGCTTGTTCATAGATCGTTTTTAGGTTTCCCCTCTCAAAACCTCTCCTCCCTGCCTCCCCATATGAAGTAAGCATTTTAATATTTCAGGGGAGTTCTGAGAGCTAGTCGGAGGAGGAAACAACACTGCTGTGAAATAATAGATTACATTCCAATCCTTCCTTCCAACTGTTTTCCACAACTGAGTGCTGCTGATTTCCTAATTAATCATAAACGCTAGCCGTAAGTTAATTCATGCCTTCATTATGTCACATTGGCTGTAGCTTGGTTTATTGTTTTGCTAGAAAGTCGTTTGTACGTCAGTTAGCTCTGATATGTAGCAAAGATAATCTTACAGCATGATTTCAAGTGCCATCATAATACCCTGTGTATTGGGAACATATTGCTGGAGGAGTAGCCTAATGGTTAGTAACGTGAGTAACATAGTAGGTGACGGCAGAAAAAGACCTGCAGGGTCCATCCAGTCTGCCCAACAAGATAAACTCATATGCGCTACTTTTTGTGTATACCTTACCTTGATTTGTATCTGCCATTTTCAGGGCACAGACCGTAGAAGTCTTGCCCAGCACTAGACCCGCCTCCTAACCACCAGCCCCGCCTCCCACCACCGGCTCTATTCTGTAAATTTCTAGGATATGGCAAGTTGATCTGGGCAATCCAATCATCCAAAAATTGAGGGGTCCTTTTACTAAGGTGCGCCGAAAAGTGGCCTGCGCCGGTGTAGACGCGTACATTGGACGGGCGCAGGCCCATTTTTCAGCGCAGCTGCAAAAAAGGCCTTTTTTTCTTTGGCCGAAAATGGACGTGCGTCAAAATAAAAATTGGCACATGTCCATTTTGGGCCTGAGACCTTACCGCCACCCATTGACTTAGCAGTAAGGTCTCACATGTTAACCAGGCGGTAATCGTCAGCGTGCGTACATTGCTGATTACCGCCCGGGTAGCGCTACGTGGTAGAAAATAAAAAATATTTTCTGCCACGTGAATCGGAAGCGCGTAAAAGAATGGGCCCCAGAAACAGCAAATCCAGATATATCAATCAAGTTCTTATAGAATCTTATCTAATATAATAATTTGCTCCTGCAACATTCCAATGTCTCTCACTGCGTTCGTAACCATCTCCTGACGTCGCTCTCCCGCAGTAGAAGCCTGCTTGCCTGACGTCAGGAGATGTTACTACTCTCTGTCTCTGTGGCCTCCGAGTGCAAGGAGGACATGTGCGAGTGCCCCAGCCCTTCGTACGTGGCAGCTGCTGTTTAAAAAGTTTTACCTCCTGCTTGGCCGGCAACACTCAAGTCCACCAAGTACAGACGCCGCTTCAGACAGGCTGTGGTTCGCTGTTCTTGTGGTCCCCCCCTTCCGCAAACAGGAGGCCACAGAGACAGAGGGAAGGAGGTGCTGGACGGCGGAAATCGGAGAGGCGGTCCTGAGACGAGAGAGGGGGAAGAGGGGGGAGGGGGTGGAGGTCCTGAGACGAGAGGGGGGAGGGGGAGAGGGATCCTGAGACAAGAGGGGGGAGGGAAGAGGGGGTGGGGTCCTCAGACGAGAGAGGGTGGGGGAGTCCTGGGGGAGGGGGGAGGAAGAAGGGGTCAGGAGGGGGAGGAGGGGGTGATGAGGAGGGGGATGAGGAGGGGGAGGAGGAAGGGGGAGGAAGGGGGTCGGAAGTGGGGAGGAGGAGGGAGGTCAGAGGGGGGAGGATGAGGAGGGGGAGGGAGAGGGGGAGGGGGAGGAGGAGTGGGGAGGGGGCCCTGGAACCTTGCTAGTGCCTGTTTCCTTTCTGTTGGAAACGGGTCTTTTTTACTAGTTATATATAATTAATATAGCAACCTCAGCAGTATTACGATGTGGTTTCAAACATTTGCCACAGTGATTTACATACTAATAATATACCTCCCTCCAT
This sequence comes from Microcaecilia unicolor, assembly GCF_901765095.1. Classification (NCBI taxonomy): domain Eukaryota; kingdom Metazoa; phylum Chordata; class Amphibia; order Gymnophiona; family Siphonopidae; genus Microcaecilia; species Microcaecilia unicolor. The sequence goes on from NC_044038.1 coordinate 23,424,799, forward strand.
CCCATTTATTAAACACTTTCTTCTTAAATAGTTTATACAGCATAATACTTAAATGAACTAATTTTTACTCAGCTTAGACGTTAGCTCTCATAATAAATTGTCGGCACAGGGGAACTTAATCATCCGACATGGCACATGTTTTGCTAAAAAGCTTTTCAAGGATCTCTCCTGAAATAAAAAATCCAATTAATAGGATCCCAAATACTTAAAACATTGAGCTACAAAATCTTCTTACCTACTAATAGCCATCGCTCATCTTGCTGACTTAAACTAATACAGCTAAGATGTCGACCGAGTTTTCTATATGCTAATTTATATAATCAGATGACAGCCTTCCCACCAAGTAGGAATAACCATAAATATATTCCTGTTGAATACAGGTAATCAATAGAAATCAAACAAAATAAAACATGGAAAAGAAAATAAGATGATACCTTTTTTTATTGGACATAACTAAATACGTTTCTTGATTAGCTTTCGAAGGTTGCCCTTCTTCGTCAGATCGGAAATAAGCAAAAGCGGTAGATCACAGTATATATAAGTGAAACGGGGTGGGTAGGAGGTATGCATGGAAACATCAAAGCATATCAGTGATAGTCTAACAGGATGGGGGTGGATAGGTGAAAGGAGGGTGATAAACAGAGCAATATAACTTTATGGTTTATAATGGGCTATATACCTTTTTTATTGGACAAGTGATAGTTATGTCCAATAAAAAAGGTATCATCTCTTATTTTCTTTTCCATGTTTTATTTTGTTTGATTTCTATTGATTACCTTTAAAAGTGGACTAACACGGCTACCACACCTCTCTACTGTTGAATACAGTAAATCCTATGAGACTTAATGCTGAAATCGAATGCATGACTCTTGTTTCAACCAGGTATCCTGTGATTGGTGGGAAGGCTGTCATCTGATTATATAAATTAGCATATAGAAAACACGGTCACCATCTTGGGGGGGGGGGGGGGGGTAATTCTATTTTGCCTAAGAAAAGCAAGAATTACACAGATAGAAGTACAATGTTCATACAACCAGGACTGGCTTAGCTTTCATGTACAACACAGAATTATCAAGTCATGTTGGGGCTGATATTCAGACTGTGGGAGGTAGCCAGACTGCCTCCTGCACTCGGCCTTGTGCCCGGATATTCAATGCCTGGCCATTTCCGGTGACCAGCATTAAGTGTTTTTTGGCTGGTTTCAACTTAACCGGCTAAGTCGATATTCAGCACTGGCCGGTTAAGTTGAAACTGCCCAAAGATAGGCCTGCTATTTCATCAGCCTAATTTGGCCACCAAACTTAGTTGGGAATGCGCTGAATATCAGCAGATAGCCAGTTATATCGTGCGATATAACCGGCTGTCCGCTAGGCACTAACTGGTGATATTCAGCAGGAGATAGCCGGCTATCTCCCGCTGAATAGAAATGAATCTGAGAAAATATTTCTTCACTCAACCTATAAGTAAACTCTGGAATTTCTTTGCCAGAGACTGTGGTAAAAGCAATTAGCTTAGCGGGGTTTAAAAAAAGGTTTGGCTAGCTTCCTAAAAGAAAAGTCCATAAGCCATTATTAAAATAATAAATAACAAAGCCTTTCCTTTGTTTGCCTCTACATGTTCAACTTTTTATCCTCAAAACCCCACTTTCACTGCTTGTAATATTCTCCTTCAAGACTTTGTAATTGTAATTATATTTACTATGTAAGCCGCATTGAGCCTGCAATGTGTGGGAAAGTGCAGGGTACAAATGTAATAAATAAATAAATAAAATGGACTTGGGAAAATCCACGGCTTATTTCTGGGATAAGCAGCAGAAAATGTGATATACTGTTTTGGGATCTTGCCAGGTACTTGTGACCTGGATTGGCCACTGCTGGAAACAGGATACTGGGCTTGATGGACCTTCGGTCTGTCCCAGTATGGCAACACTTATGTACTTATGAATATCGCTGGATAGCCGGTTAAGTACCATTTAACCAGCCAGCAGCCCTTTCCTGGCCAGTTCAATGGCTTTAAATATTGACCCGATTAAGTTTAGGTCATAGATATGGAGCTATAACTTCAAGCAAAATTCTTGGCATGGCAGTACTGGTAATACCTCATCTGTCACCAGACTGTGCGCTGGAAAGAGCCTGGCCTCAGCTTCTGTGCCCACTTCCATCTTCCATTCATAGCTTGCTGCTCTTGAATCTCTGAAGCCAGATGTGCCAGAATGGTTATACCTGGGCCCCAGAACTTTTCAAATGTGGTTTCCTGAAACCACAGCTCTAAACATGAACCAAAAAGGAATTCCATCTTATATATATTTATACCAAACTGGGAGGCCAGTTATAGATAAAAATCTGAACCTCAATGTAAATCTGCCTCTCTGCAAGGTCGGCAATAATACCTCACAGATGGTCAGGAAAATAAATGTGCTGTAGCTTGCGAGGTGACAGTTGTCTTTCATTCCTGCAAGTAAAAATGATGAAACGTTCAACAAGTTTTTCTCATCTACGGTATCTGCATCCTTCTCTCCTTCTTGGCTGTTTGGTTTCTACAATTGATTCATTCCTTAGTGGAGAACGAGTTTGGGCAGAGAGAATGGGAATTACAGCAGAGCAAACTGGCAGGAAGTCAGTTTATTTATTCCACTTTATTCCACGCACTCTCTACTGACTCTACTGAGGTTATGGCGAGAACTCTCATCCAATTCAGGGGCCCTTTAACTAAGTCGTGTACAGGGCCGGTCCTAGGGTCTCTGGCGCCCCCCTGCACACTGTCAGTTGGCGCCCCCCCCATATCCTTTCTCTCTTCTCCCACCCTGCCCCTGTCCAGTGATTTTCCTTCGCCTCCATCCCCCTCCCATTTATGCCCACCTGCCCGCCCTCTTCTCCCCTCAATATCCCTCTTTTTCTTCTTGCCACCCTTCGTGGTTTAAGTCTTTTTTAAAATTTACCTCCGTCCCAACAGCCGCGCCATTTCAAAGCCCTGCCCGTCTCTAGCCTTCCCTTCTTTCGTGAGTTCGTTCCCGCAGAATCCCGTCCTCGAGGAAATGATGTCAGAAGGTGGGACTCTGCGGGAATGAACTCACGAAGGGAGGGAAGGCTAGAGACGGGCAGGGCTTTGAAATGACACGGACGCTGGGATGGAGGTAAATAAAAGATTTAAACCCCCAAGGGCGGCGTGGTATGGCGGCACAGCAGCGCAGCGGCGCCCTTGAAGGCAGGCGCCCCCCTGCGGTGCTTACCCCGCTTACTGGGTTTCACCGGCCCTGGTCGTGTAGGCGCCAATGTGTGCCCAACATGTATCAATTTTGAGTTACTGCCCAGCTACTGTGTGGCCCTTGCTGCAATTTCATTTTTGACGGGTGTCCTCTATGCGTGCCGGAAAATTTTTTTTTTTAATTTTCTGGCACGTGGGCGGTAATCGGCATTTTAAGCGCATAGACTATTACCACCCAGTTACTGCGTGAGACCTTACCACTAAGTCAATGGCTGGAGGCATGACAATTTTCATTTTGCCGCACGTCCATTTTTGGCAAAAATTTAAAAAAGGCATTGTTTTTACAGGTGCGCTGAAAAATGATTCTGCATGCGCCCAAAACACGCGTCTACACTACTGCCGGCCATTTTTCAGCGCGCCTTTGTAAAAGGGCCCCTTATACACTTTGGGGGAGATACTCCAGCTTATTTTCGAAGGAGATCGCCGGCCATCTTCCGACACAAATCGGGAGATGGCCGGCCATCTCCTGAACCCGGCCAAATCGGTATAATCGAAAGCCGACTGCTTTCCATCGCAGAGCTGGCCAAACTTCAAGGGGGCGTTTCGGCAGGGTACAGAAGGCGGGACGGGGGCGTGGTAACGAGATGGCCGGCTTCACCCGATAATGGAAAAAAGATGGCTGGCTCTGACGAGCATTTTGCCGGCTTCACTTGGTCCATTTATTTTTAGGACCAAGCCTCAAAAAAGTGCCCCAATTCACCAGATGACCACTGGAGGGAATCAGGGATTACCTCCCCTTGCTCCCCCAGTGGTCACCAACCCCCTCCCACCCAAAAAATAAAAATAAAAAAACATTTTTTGCCAGCCTGTATGCCAGCCTGAAATGTCATACCCAGCTCCATGACAGCAGTATGCAGGTAACTGGAGCAGTTTTTTGTGGGTGCAGTGCACTTCAGGCAGGTGAACCCAGGCCCATCCCCCCTACCTGTTACGCTTGTGGTGGTAAATGTTGAGCCCTCCAACCCCCCCAAAAACCCACTGTACCCACATGTAGGTGCCCCCCTTCATCCCTAAGGGCTATGGTAGTGGTGTACAGTTGTGAAGAGTGGGTTTTGGGGGGGATTTGGGGGGCTCAGCACCCAAGGTAAGGGAGCTATGTACCTGGGAGCAATTTTTGAAGTCCACTGCAGTGCCCCCTAGGGTGCCCGGTTGGTGTCCTGGCACGTCAGGGGGTCCGGTGCACTACAAATCTGGCCCCTCCCACGACCAAATGCCTTGCATTTGGCCGGGTTTGAGATCGCCGGCATTAGTTTCCATTATCGCCGGAAACCAATGTCGGCCATCTCTAAAGCTGGCCCAAATGCTGAGATTTGGCTGGCTCCAACCGTATTATTGAAACAAAAGCAGTCCCGTGTCCTGCAGATCCTAATGGAGGGAGAGGAGGAAGAGATTGTGTTCTAAGGACCTGAGGGAAAAAGGAAGAAAAAGAGAAGAGGAAGCAGAAGAAAGCCAAAGGTGAATAGCTATGAGAAACCTAAAAGTATTTAGTACAGCGCTTATCAAACCTTCCAAGGCAATGACACCAGTTGTGCAGCCACAGGAAGCCTGTGACCCCTGGAGGAATGGGCTGATGACATCTCTATGGAGCAGGGGCGTATCTGCGTGGGGCCACAGCCGTCAGCAGGTAACTCCGAACTGGATTCAGACGCTTTCAACTCCAGCATGTTGGCCACGGCGGAGGAAGAACCTGCAAATTGACATCTCGGGTTGGCTGGCGGGGGTTGGGGTCCCCCGCCAGCTGAAGAAATATTTTTAAAGGCGCAGGAGGAAGCGGACGCAAAAGTAAGAAACGGCAGCAGTGGAGGGCTGGCGGCGGGAGGGGGGGTGGAGAGAGTCATTGGTGGCGGTGGGGGGGGGGGGGGGGGGGGGGTCGGTGGCGGCAGGGGGGGGTAAAATGTGCCCCCTCCCTCTGGCTCTGGCCCCCCCTACCGCCGGAGGCCAGATACGCCCCTGCTATGGAGGGTCTGCTCAGGTGGTGACCCCAAATGCAGGTTTCATAACCCTGTTTGGGGTTGCAACCCATGGTTTGGGAAGCCCTGGTTTAGCGAGAACAATTAGTTTGGCATTATGTCCCTGAGCGTTGCTCTTTTAATTTTGAAGATAGCATAGTAATAGATTGCTGGATCAATATTTTAACCCTGTAGTCAGCATTTTTTTAAAAATACCAGCTGTGATGGTGAAATATATTATGTATATTCAGTGCTGTTGTTCATAGAATTGGTGGTGCCTAATGTGCATATGGACCACTGACTGATGCCGGCTCTATGGATTTAATTTAGGACACAGGAAAAAAAAGGGAAAACAAAATTCTTCCACAGGAAATCAGGAAAACAAACAAGCAAAAGTGGAAGTCACCAAAGCACAAATGTTCAAGACCACAAGAGAGTTGATATTTAAAAAATGAAATCCATCAAATTTATTCATTCGTAATTGGTAAAACCTCCATACTCTCTCCTCCTTAATTTTAAAACTTGAACTTTATACTACAGCATTAACAGATAGCCTCTAGCAGGCACAGCAGAGCCTAGTTTAGTCTTCAATAACATCCACCCTCCCCAACTCCCACCCACCCCAGTTATTCTAATTAGGATAACAAGGGAGGAGTACTCTTACAGAGTTTTAATTACATTTCATTACTTTCTAAGAAGAAAACACTAAATAAATCATACATTATACCATATAAGCTAAAGACTTTTTAAAAATATTAGACTAATATCCTTAATACCTTAGCAAGTTTTAAATAATTGGAAAAACTCCCAAATACTAAGATGGAGACAGCAGTCCAGCAGCGAGAGGGGTGCTATCCAGTCTTTTGCAATGAGTGTCACATGTATGATTATCTCCCATTTGGTGAGAGGTTATATATGTGTGCCTGATGCAAAGAGCTCCTAGCTCTCAAAGAATGGATCCATTCTCTTGAGGCTAGAGTAGCAGACTTGGAGGAGCTGAGAGAGACAGAAAGGTACATAGATTAGACCTACAGGGATGTTGTAGAGAAGTTCCACCTCCAGTCTGGCAGCGCCTATGCTGCCTTGGAGGAGGGAGGTCTCCTAGAAGGACAGCATCGCCCTGGTGATGTAGGAAATACTCCTGTAGCCAGGACCTGCCCACCAGGGGATGCACTATCCTCTCGTACCGAGGATATATCTCTGAGAACTTCTGCCCAGGCAGGAAGGGTTAGGACAGCTGTTGTAGTTGGTGATTCGATCATTAGGCATGTAGATAGCTGGGTGGCTGGTGGACATGAGGATCACCTGGTCACTTGCCTACCTGGTGCTTTTCTGGTTAGCTATGAATATCGGCCAGCACCCACACAACGTCCGAGCCTGCAACTGACCCGGGAATTCAATTCTGGCGCTGAGACATATTCTGACATTGAATATTTGGGTTGCATTCAGCTGATGGTAGTTAGTGGCTTTAAAACTGTTGGCTGCAGAGGATTGAATATTGTGGGTTAAGTTTGTTTTGGAGGCAAAGGAGGGTTAAGTGATTTGTTCAAGAACACAAGGAGCAACTGAGGATTCCCTGCTTCTTATACTGCTCTATCATCATTAGTAAATTTAAAACGAATCGGAGGAAAGGTTTCTTCACTCAACGCGTAGCTAGACTCTGGAATTCGTTGCTGGAAACAGTGGTTAAGGCGGTTGACTTAGCGAACTTTAAAAAAGGTTTGGACAGCTTCCTGGAGGAAAACGCCATAGAGTGTTATTGAATAGACATGGGAATAATCCACTATTTCTGGGATGGGCGAGACAAATTGCTTGTTCTTTTGGCCGCTGTCGGAGACAGGGTGCTGGGCTTGATGGACCCTTGGTCTGTCCTGGCATGGCGATGCTTATGTACTTAGGCTACTCCTTCAGGAGTCTTTATTAAACTAAGTCCGCTGAATCCCACTTGGATATAAACCTTTAAATCAAAATTCAAACCCTGTGGTCAGCATATTCTTAAATGCCAGCCACGACATTTAACTCTATTCTACATATTCTGTGTTGCTCGTCAGATAGCAAGTGGCGTTCAATAAACATGAAGAGCGCCTGCTGTCATTGGCTCTACAGATAGCATGTGCGTTTAAAGATAAGGCAATCTTTTTGTGAGCCTAAATTTATCCACATAACTATATGGATACTGCCTGGATATTGCTGACTGTTTAGGGGCCAATATTCAAAGCAATTTAACTGACCAGAAATGGCTCCTGACGCTCTATGAAAAATACAACTGATCGCATTGGTTTCTGGAAGAAAAAAAAACACGAGTCTGCCAACATTCAAGGGAGCCCTGAAAGCTCAAAATAAATTTAAGCCTTGCTTTTAACACATTAGATGTTTATTTATTTGCTTATTTATAATAAAATGTATCAAGGTAGTGTTCATTTCCCTCTGTCCATGCATTGATACCTGGTGGGAGCTGAAATGACCTTTGATCATGTTGGGAGCAAAAAAGAGCCCTGTTCAGCCAAATTATTTTGAGGGTTTTTTGTGGCTTCCCTGCTGTGGATTTTGGCTCTGTGCTCTGTTATGCAATTTAAAGGAAGGCCCTGCAGGTTCACAGAGGCATCACTTTTAAAAAGGTATTAGGATTCAGGGGATGAAATGATCTCCGCTCCTTACCACCTGTGAGACCTCCCTTTTCTGCCTTCTGAAGGTAAACCTACTTAAAGGATGTGGAAGGCTTATTTTTGGAAATAGAGTTTGTTACATTAACCTTTGGCCTGGGCCTGGAGTAACTCCTTTGAAGTGGCTGCATATTAGAGTGGGTCGGCAGGATAAGATCAGTGGCCTAGTTAAAAAGTTTTAAACTGGATTTTCATAAATAAAACTATTACATCTACTGTCAGGATTGAACATTTCCATCTATTTGAGTTGCTCCTTTTTTTTTTTTTTAAACCCTCCATTCACTCTATCCTTGTGAGGTCTTCTGATCCTTTCAGGCCTGTGCCTTAACGATTACCAGAAGAGAGACAGGATGGAGGTAAACGCAGGACCGATTCAACCTTTGCTGATAACATGTAGCTACCGGGTCACCTTCAGCCAAGGCCAAAAATATCGGAGCTGCCAAATTACCCAGTTCCAGGAGAGAAACATTTTGGCCAATTTTGATTTTAACTCTAACAACTAATAATAATAGATTTTTATTAATCGAAATGTTTATTATAAATATACAGTGCATCTTTCCTAGCAAAAAAAGGTGCCGGTACTCAAATGCTAGGCCACCCTTCAAGGGTGGGGTGATCACTGAGGGACCCACCCCAAAATAGCCAGGCCCCAGGCAACCAGTCACAGAACCTATGACAAGGCAGAATTGGTGTGTAGAGCCTGAGCTCTTTCATTAAAACTTGAGGTCCTTGGGTCAATTTGAGCAGACAGTGGAAAAGGTGCTGGTACTCAGTACCCCCACAAAAAAAGCCCCCTTAAATATACCACTCAGTCCAATACCTAAAACCACCCTTTGCATCACCCTCCTTTCTTGTATCAGTCAATAAACTGTAATGTTTGGTAGACATTTGCAACCACTCTTAAAGCAAGTACATAAGTACATAAGTAATGCCATACTGGGAAAAGACCAAGGGTCCATCGAGCCCAGCATCCTGTCCACGACAGCGGCCAATCCAGGCCAAGGGCACCTGGCAAGCTTCCCAAACGTACAAACATTCTATACATGTTATTCCTGGAATTTTGGATTTTTCCAAGTCTGTTTAGTAGCGGTTTATGGACTTGTCCTTTAGGAAACCGTCTAACCCCTTTTTAAACTCTGCTAAGCTAACCGCCTTCACCACATTTTCCGGCAATGAATTCCAGAGTTTAATTACACGTTGGGTGAAGAAAACTTTTCTCCGATTTGTTTTAAATTTACTACACTGTAGTTTAATCACATGCCCCCTAGTCCTAGTATTTTTGGAAAGTGTGAACAGACGCTTCACATCCACCTGTTCCACTCCACTCATTATTTTATATACCTCTATCATGTCTCCCCTCAGCCGTCTCTTCTCCAAGCTGAATAGCCCTAGCCTCCTTAGTCTTTCTTCATAGGGAAGTCGTCCCATCCCCGCTATCATTTTAGTCGCCCTTCGCTGCACCTTTTCCAATTCTACTATATCTTTCTTGAGATGCGGCGACCAGAATTGAACACAATACTCAAGGTGTGGTCGCACCATGGAGCAATACAACGGCATTATAACATCCTCACACCTGTTTTCCATACCTTTCCTAATAATACCCAACATTCTATTCGCTTTCCTAGCCGCAGCAGCACACTGAGCAGAAGGTTTCAGTGTGTTATCGACGACGACACCCAGATCCCTTTCTTGGTCCGTAACTCCTAACGTGGAACCTTGCATGACGTAGCTATAATTCGGGTTCTTTTTTCCCACATGCATCACCTTGCACTTGCTCACATTAAACGTCATCTGCCATTTAGCCGCCCAGTTTCCCAGTCTCGTAAGGTCCTCTTGTAAGTAGTTATCTGTTAAGTGATGAATAAATCCCAAATATCCTGTATTGTGTAGTCTCCAAAAATCAACCACAGAAAAAACCGTGGATATTTAAAGAGTCCTTAAAACAAATCAACTGTGTGCAGTTGTAGTCCAAATAATTCTTGTGAAGTCCATTGATGTCTTCAGATTGAAAAATCAAAATATATCCCAAGGTTAATCCTATTTTTCTTTTCTTTATCTTTTATCAGGTTCTCAGCTCTTTTTCAAATTAACAGCTCTACACAAGACTGTGTTTCGCCAGTCTTGATTTTAAACATGCTTCCAAAAGCAGTGTGATATGTGTAGTCCCTTCGGCTGATATTTAGCTGGTAGCTGGCAGCACTTTCTTAAATGTTGACTGTCATCGGCTAATATTAGCCCTGGATATTTAGCGCCAGGCCATGTTTGTTTATTTATTTATTTATTTTTGGTACATTTATACCCCGCATTTTCCCACTAGAGCGAGCTCAATGTTGGCTTACAAAATTACTACTACTACTTAACATTTCTAGAGCGCTACTAGGGTTACGCAGCGCTGTACAATTTAACAAAGAGAGACAGTCCCTGCTCAAAGAGCTTACAATCTAATAGACAAGTGAACGGTCTGTCCGATAGGGGCAGTCAAATTGGGGCAGTCTGGATTCACTGAACGGTAAGGGTTAGGTGCCGAACGCAGCATTGAAGAGGTGGGCTTTAAGCAAAGACTTGAAGACGGGCAGGGAGGGGGCTTGACGTAAGGGCTCAGGAAGGTTGTTCCAAGCATAGGGTAAGGCGAGGCAGAATGAGCGGAGCCTGGAGTTGGCGGTGGTGGAGAAGGGTACTGAGAGGAGGGATTTATCCTGTGGACGGAGGTTACGGGCGGGAACGTAAGGGGAGATGAGGGTAGAAAGGTTACAATGCCGTTTGGGACTGTCACTGAATATCCTGGGCTAATTTAATTTGTGCTGGTCGCTGGAGTTTATGCATTTCTTGGCCAATGTTCAGCCAGGGCCTGCATAAGAGATACCCCTCCCTCCCCCCTCGAAACACTCGGTAGTTCCACAAGGCTGCTGCAAGAAGTCATGGCAGCCATGTTCTAAGCACAGCGGCTAGAGGCAAAAGCAAGTGGAGTTCGCTCCTGCCCTCATTGTCCATACTGGACCACCAGGGACTTTAGATAGGCCCAGAGGGGGGGCCTAGCCTGAGTTGGGGTTGGGTGAAAGCAGTGGTGTAGCCAGAAGTCCATTTTGGGGGGGGGGGGGTTCTCAAAGGTGGACTGAGGGGGTCCAACATTCTTTTCCCCTTCCTCTTCCCTCCCCTTGCAGTTACAGTTGCAATAAAATATTATCCTATATAATAATTTTTTACCGCCATGTGCCATGGCTGGCTGGCTGTTTGGGTTCGCAACATCCTGACGTCAGCCAGCCTCCAGCGTTCCATTCACTCTCTCTGTCCCGCCCTCTCATCAAAACGTAATGATGTCAGAGGGTGGAACGCTGGAGGCTGGCTGACGTCAGGATTTCACGAACAAATCTAAAGGCAGCAACGGAATGGCGATAGCAACCTGAGGTGGCCATAGCAACCTGCTTGCAGGGAACGAGGCAGATGACAGCTGGCAGCAAAGGAATGCTGCACACATCGACATGAGCCCCATCTGCCTACATGGAACGCTGGAGCTAACGCGAGAACAAGCTGCCTGAGGTAAGGGACGGCTTACAGGAAAGAATGCAGCAGAGGGCACAACACAGGAGAAACACTGCAGATATATGGGATGGCAGGGCAAGGAACAAAAATGCAGGATATGGTCAGAGGGAAGGAGACAGGAGAATCGCTCCACATGGATGGCATGGCAGGGCAGGAAAGAAGCAAAATGCTGGATATGGGCAGAGGGTAGAAAACAGGAGGCCAGGACACAGGAGAATCGCTGCACATGGATGGGATGGCAGGGCAGGAAAGAAGCAAAATGATGGATATGGGCAGAGGGCAGGACACAGGAGGCCAGGACACAGGAGAATCGCTGCACATGGATGGGATGGCAGTGCAGGGAACAAAAATGCAGGATATGGGCAGAGGGCAGGACACAGGAGAATCGCTGCACATGGATGGGATGGCAGGGCAGGAAAGAAGCAAAATGCTGGATATGGGCAGAGGGCAGAAAACAGGAGGCCAGGACACAGGAGAATTGCTGCACATGGATGGCATGGCAGGGCAGGAAAGAAGCAAAATGATGGATATGGGCAGAGGGCAGGACACAGGACGGCAGGACACAGGAGAATCGCTCCACATGGATGGGATGGCAGAGGATGGGAGGAGAGGGAAAAATCACTGGACATGCAGGGGAGGGCAGGGGACAGATGAGAAGCAGAGGGACACTTCAATGTACTGTATATCACAAGTGATTACAGCACAGCGCACAGGCAAATCACAGGATATGGATGGCATGGGAGGCAAGGGCAGAATCACGGAATAAGGATGGGAAGGGAGAGGAGGACACAGGAGAATCGGTGCACATCACGCAGAGGCCACAATCGCTGGAGATGGAGAGGAGGAGAGAGAGGGTGAGGGCAGAGCACAGGACAATCGCTGCACATTGATTGCATCAGAGGGGGGAAGAATCGCTGCACATCAAGGGCAGGGCAGGGCACAGAGGAGAAGCAGAGGCACACTCCAACATACTGTACATCACAAACAACAAGCAGAGACACACTCCAACATGGTGCACATCACATGGGTCCAAAAGAACACTAACTGCTGAGGAGCAGGCTGAAGGTAAACGGAAAAGAGCTGAAGTACAACGAAAAAGGCGTGCAGCTCTGAGTAAGATGAAAAGGCACGTGAAAGTCAACAAGCCACTGCAAGGAAAAGGTCCAGGATACAAAAGATGACTGATGAGGAAAGCACAAGTAACAGACAAACAGTGCCGTAGCGAGGGCAGCTGACACCCGGGGCGGGTCGCTGCTGCGCACCCCCCCGGGTGCAGCACGGCGCCCCCCTCGGCATGCACCCTCCCCCCCGGAGTGCATTCTTACATTGAATTAGGAAGCGAGGGGCGGGCGAGAGGGCCGATCCGCCCCCGAGTGCATGTCGCTGGGAGCTGCGTTGGCTCCGCTGGTTCTCTGCTCTCTCTGCCCCGGAACAGGAAGTAACCTGTTCCGGGGCAGAGGGCAGGGAACCAGTGGAGCCAATACCCCCCCAGCAGTGTGCACCCGGGGCGGACTGCCCCACCGCCCCCCCTCCCCTTCCTACGCCACTGCAGACAAAGAAACACCAATTTAGAAAGGCACAGAATTGCTCAAATGACGGACGAGCAAAGACAAACACACAGAACAAGGCGCACTGCTATAGAACGCAAAGGATTTCAAGAAATGACAGATGAACAAAGAGTAACAAATAGAAAAAGAAGAGCATATTTACAACGGGAAAGGATTAAACAAATGACAGAGAAATAGAGACAAACAACCAGACAAAGACGAACAGATTTAGAACAGCAAAGACATGCAAAAATGACAGACAAGCAACGAAGAACGAATAGAGAAAAGAGAACAGATTTGGAACGGAAAAGATTTGCAAATCTGTAAAAAAACAAAAAAAAAACCACGTGACACAGCACAAAATAAAGCAAGAAGAACGGATACAGTGACAGCACAGTACCGAACTGCAACCACAGGAATTGCAATAACAGACTGTCTCAATGAGAACGAAATTCAATACTATAGTTGTGGTCCAATGAACACAGTCTGTACATTTTGCAATGCAAAACATTTTCACAATGAAACACCTTCTGACAAACTATTTACACAATGCTGTAGTAAGGGCAAAGTACAACTTCCAGGAATTAGGTCCAGTGAATTAATACAACAGCTTATCTCCGGTGAACATCAATATTCAAAGACTTTTTTTCTACAAAACATTAGGTCCATTAATATTTCCTTAGCTTTTGCCTCCATGGAAGCTAACATTGCACCACCACCTGGATATGGCCCTTATTGTTTTCGAATTAATGGCACTATTTACCATAGAACAGCAGCACTACATCCTCCCAATAACACTCAAAGACAATTTCCTCAATTATATATTCTTGATCCTGATGAAGCAGCCGTTCACAGACTACAAATCTCCCCAAATGCACACATCAACCATACATTAATGAGACAATTAAGCGATTTTATGGCACGGGAAAATCCATTTGCAGACGCATGCAAGATGCTATACGAAGTGGAAAATGAATGCATATCTGAAGCTCAATGACGAAGACTAGAACCTCCAACAGTTTCAATGGCCATTGTTCAAGCTCGCAAAAACGATCCAAGACGATACAGTGCCCCTAGAGCCAATGAGGTGGCTTTCATTTTTCAAAATACAGATGGGGAACCTCCCTTACGTAGAGATCTGATAATACAATGCCGAAACAAGCCAAATGAAGAAAACAAAACTGAAATAATCAGTGTGTTGGACCCCAATCTACAACCAATGGTATATCCATTACTCTTTCCATATGGAGGTCAGAGCTGGGGGATAGATATTCCTTTGTCTAAACAACCAAAAACTATATTGTACCTTCGTTGCAAATCAAACAACCCAAGAGTACGAGTTACGCAAATGTAGCACTTTGGGTACCGTTTTGCAATAAGAGACAAACTCAATCCTTTTCTTAGTGCGGATAAACTAACACAACAATATTTTGTCGATGTATATATTAAAACAGAGGCAAACAGACTAAATTACATTCGACAAAATCAAAAACTGTTAAGATTTATGGAACACCTTGCAAGTGAAGCTGCAAATGGAGGATTTACACCTGGCCAGGCATTTATTTTACCATCAACATTTGCCGGCAGCCCCAGAAATATGCATCAAAATTATCAGGATGCAATGGCAATAGTTCGCAAATATGGCAAGCCAGACCTCTTCATTACTATGACCTGCAACCCAAGATGGGAAGAAATTACTCAAAATCTAAAAAAAGGTCAGTCACCAGAGTTTCGACCTGACTTGGTGGCAAGGGTGTTTCATTTAAAACTAAAAGAGTTACTACACGATATATGCAAAAAACATATACTTGGTGTCCCTCTTGCAAAAATTCATGTGATTGAATTTCAAAAGCACGGTTTACCTCGTGCTTGTATATTAATTATCTTGAAAGAGGAACACAAGCCGAAAACAAAGGAAATAATTGACAAAATCGTATGCGCTGAAATTCCAGACATAAAAAACTTTCCACGTCTCCATGCAACAGTTGCAAAACATTTGATACATGGTCCATGCAGTGACCATAACTTAAATTCTCCCTGCGTGGTTTACAGGAGGTGCTCCAAACAGTTTCCAAAACAATCCCAAAACGAAACAATTGAGAACTGTCATGGATAGCCTAAATACCGCAGAAGGGATAACGGCGTCAGTACACTCTTAAATGGAAAATTCATTAATAACACTTGGGTAGTCCCTTATAACCCTTTCTTACTTTTAAAGTACAATTCCCATATAAATGTGGAAGTGTGTGTGAATCTATTAAAAGTGTCAAGTACCTCTTTAAATATGCAGCGCTTTCACACGGAAGTGAGAGGTGCTCTCATGTCAGTGCAGGGGGCCCGGCACGGAGGGGGGAGGGAGCGTCGGCCAGGAGGGTAGCTGGACATGGGGGGAGGGCAGGGGGGGAGAGAGGAGGGTTGCTGGACATGGGGGGAGGGCAGGGGAGAGAGCAGGGTTGGGGGGGAGGCCAAGAAAAAGAGGAGAGTTGCTGGATATGGGGGGAGGGCAGGGGAGAGAGGAGGGTTGGTGTATGGGGTGAGGCCAGGGGAGAGAGGAGGGCTGCTGGACATGGGGGGGGGGGGAGGGCAGGGGAGAGAGGAGGTTTGATGGACATGGATGGATGGAGGTGAGAATTATTACATTTTGCAAAACACAAATCTCACCCGTTTTAACGGGCTTAATGCAGGGGCGTATCTGGACTCTGGCAGTAGGGGGGGCCAGGGCCAGAGGGAGGGGGCACATTTAGCCCCCCTCCCCGGCACCACCGACCCCCCCCCCCCGCCATTGCCAGAGCCCCCCCTGCCACCAACGACTCCCCCCCGCCATTACCAGAGCCCCCCCCTGCCACCAACGACTCTCTCCACCTCCTCTCCCGCCGCCAACCCTCCCCCGCTGACGTTGTTTACCTTTGCTGGCGGGGACCCCAACCCCCACCAGCCGAGGTCCGCTTCCGCCTGCTTTTAAAAATAATTCTTCAGCTGGCGGGGGACCCCAACCCCCGCCAGCCGCCGAGGTCTTCAAAGTTCTTGTTCGTCGTCCTCCTCCGTGCCCATGCTGTACACTGCTGATTTGGAGTCTGTCTGACGTCGTACCACGTTGTACGCGCGTACAACGTGGTGCGACGTCAGACAGACTCCGAATCAACAGGGTACAGCATGGCCACGGAGGACGACGAACAAGAACTTTGAAGACCTCGGCGGCTGGCGGGGGTTGGGGTCCCCCGCCAGCAAAGGTAAACAACATTAGTGGGGGAGGGTTGGCGGCGGGAGGGGGGCCAGGGCGAAATCTGCGGGGGCCCAGGCCCCTGTGGCCCCACGCAGATACGCCCCTGGCTTAATGGCTAGTATTCTATAAAGAAGCGAGTATTTTGCATTCGGGTTCCCCTTTACTTTTGTTTTCCAATCTCTAACCTATGCTCCACTAAGGGCCTTGTGCTCCAGCCAACCTCATCTGCTGGTTATTCCTGGAGTTCGAGACGTAACCTTAAGTACATATTGAACATCGATGTTCAGTGTAGCAGGACCTACGCTGTGGAAGGCCTTCCCTCTTGCGCTATGTACAGAAGATTCTCTCTCTTGATTCAAAATGATATTGAAGACCCATTTATTTCGCTCAGCTTTTACTGTATGATTAAGACCTAATTAGGGAAATGGACTGCTTCAGATCCCGGGGTCCATTGGAATGCAGCAGTTTCGTGATGTTTTATGTTGTTTTATATTTTCTGCTACTTCTATCAGATTGTAACTTTTTTTTTCTTTCTCTTTTTCTTTTCTCTTATTTAATACTAGTATAAAAGGCCCATTTCGGTAGGCAATGAAACGGGCGCTAGCAAGGTAATCCCCCCCCCTCCCCAGCATCCTTCCTGTCTCCCCTGCCCTCCCTGCAGGCACCCATCTGGTCTGAGGACCCCCTCCCCACTAACCCTCCTCTGCTCCTGCAGCCACGCATGTGCAGCGGCCCTCCTCTCCTCTCCCGCTGCCCCCCCTGCAGCCACCCATGTCCAGCAACCCTCCTCTCCCCCTGCAGCTACCCATGTCCAGCGACCCTCCTCTCCCCTGCCCCCCTGCAGCTGCCCATGTCCAACGACCCTTCTCTCCTTTCCCCTTGCCCCCCCTGTAGCCACCCATGTCCAGCGACCCACCTCTCTCCCCTGCCCCCCCTGCAGCCACCCATGTCCAGCGACCCTCCTCTCCCCTGCCCCCCTGCAGCCGCCCATGTCAAACGACCCTTCTCTCCTTTCCCCTTGCCCCCCCTGCAGCCACCCTTGTCCAGCGACCCTCCTCTCCCCCTGCAGCCACCCATGTCCAGCCACCCTCCCCTCCCCCTGCCCCCCTCCAGCCACTCATGTCCAGCGACCCTCCCCTCCCCCCTCGGCGCATCACCCAAACCCCTACCCCCCCCCCCCCAGTGCATCACCCAAGCCCCTACCCCCCCTCGGGCACATCAACCTCCTCGCCACCAGCAGCCGCCAATACTAACGCTGTCCAGCCGCTGCTGCGTCTCCTGTTGAGCAGCAGCGGCCGGTACAAAAAGAAAAAAAACAAAAAAAGATTTTAAACCTGAAACACGGCTCCGTAGACAGCCATCTGGCATTGGCTGTCATCTCTGCAGCTGCTCCTCCTCTCCCTCTGACGTCGCTGCGCTCCTCCGGTGTCTTCCTGCAGGGGCAGTGACATGGAGGGGAGAGGAGGAGCGGCTGCAATGACGACAGCCAATGCCAGATGGCTGTCTATGGAGCCGCGTTTCAGGTTAAAAATCTTTTAGTATTGGCGGCTGCGGGTGGCGAGGGAGTTGAATTGCCCAAGAGGGGGGGGGGGGGTGGTAGGAGCTTTGGTGATGCGCCGGGGGGAGGGTCTTGGGATGATGCGTCGAGGGGGGTAGGGGCTTGGGTGCTGTGCCGGGGCGGAGGGGCTTGGGTGTTGCGCCGAAGGGGGGGCACTGAGAGCTGATTGGTAGGCAGGGGGAGGAGTAGGGAAACACAGTGACATCACTGACGTCAGTGCATTCTAAACTGCCTAGCAGACCATCTCCGAGGGAGCCACGGTCCCTAGGCACATGAGAACGTTGGAGGTGAGAATTATTATATATGTATGCAGTCCACTTTGATGGTCTGACCCTAAGCGGACAATCAAATAAACGTGACCTTGAACCTTCCACTGTAAAATAGACTCTTACTAGGCAGTTATAGAATCTTCCCCAAACCACACTAAAGTCATTTTCAAATGATGGTGTATCCATGGGTGGGCTCAGGTGGCTCTACCACTGGTAAATTTAGACTCAGGCCCACCCAAAATTATGGCATTCTTGGCAGAGATCCCTAAGCCCCATCAGTTGACGACCTCCTCCCCTTTTGGCAACCAGAGCTCTTCCAAGCAGCAGCCGGCACTAGGTCTCCAAACCAATGCCGACCCTGAAACCAGACCCCCCTGCACATGGGCATGTACAGCCTGCCAGCGGTGGCAGCGACCCTGGGACATTGCAGTGGACTGCCACTTGGAAGACCTCAGGCTGCCGAAGAGAAAGGAGATCTTCAGCTGGTGGGGCTTGGGGATCCACCCCCCCCCCCCCCCACACCAGCTCAGGTATTTATATTTTGAGGGGCAGAGGGCAGAGAGTAGGAATTTCATGTCCACCCAGCTTAGGACCAGGTCCACCCAAAGTTAGGCATCTAGCTACACCACTGGATTTTACCCAGTTGAAATCAGGAGTTGAATGTTGTCCTGTCCTGCGGCATAAAAGGTATCTGTGCTAAAAGGGTCTCTGAGGGTAGAGCTTGTACAAGTACAGAGCAGTGCTTCTCCAAATTTAAACACCCTCAAGCAAATGCCAGCATGAGGTTCCTCCTCATGAACCAGATGTGTGTGTGTGTGTGTGTGTGTGTGTGTGTGAGAAAGAGTGTGTATGAACTGGGAGAGAAACAAAGTTGCTATTGCAAAATCTTTCATAAACCTATGTCCAATCAGAAATTGTTTGTTCTTAGCATTCTAGAATCCATTAGTGTTCCGTTCACGCCTCAATGTTCCTTTCTCCCTTCTGTGAACATTATTACAATGTGTCTAATATCGACTCCAGCTTCCTATATGTTAATTAGCCTTATTTGTTTAAACGTCGGGTAACTGACACCTGTTTTTGTAATCCCATTGCACTTGGGAAGAATATTCAAACAGTTAATAAAGCCCTGCTCTGTGATCTTTACAACAAAGCTGTAAGCGTGCATGAATGATCATTAACTCGTAGGAATAGCCTTGCTTCATGCTTCAGAAACTTTAATTATATGTTTTCAACACAGACAGCACTATTGGCCAAGACGACCTGTCTGCACCCACATTCATCTTTTTATAGTATTTTAATATTCATAGACCTGGTACAGTAAATATTGACGTACTGGTTTGCTTTCTGTATTTTTGGAAAGCACTCTAATTAAATATCAAACAGCTGAGTGAATGTTACTGTCAACTTCTCTGGGAAAGGTTAGGGTTAGTCATAATTAGGGCCTTCGGCCGTTTCTTTCTACACAATGAAAGGACAGAGAGTCACACTTCGGAATATGGTAGTCACGATGGTTAGTGCCTGGGATGCGGTGAGGTGAGGTTAAACGGCTTGGGTTGAACAGGAAGGGCCTCTCCTGTTCCTAAGGTCACTATTGGCTGGGAATATAGTCCCTCAGGATGATGAGATTGGTTTTTGACAATGGCCATGTTTTAAGAATTAGCAGTTTTTTGTTTTTTTTTTGTTACATTTGTACCCCGCGCTTTCCCACTCATGGCAGGCTCAATGCGGCTTACATGGGGCAATGGAGGGTTAAGTGACTTGCCCAGAGTCACAAGGAGCTGCCTGTGCCTGAAGTGGGAATCCAACTCAGTTCCTCAGTTCCCCAGGACCAAAGTCCACCACCCTAACCACTAGGCCACTCCTCCACTGTTGCTACTATTTGAGATTCTACATGGAATGTTGCTATTCCACTAGCAACATTCCATGTAGAAGTCGGCCCTTGCAGATCACCAATGTGGCCGCGCAGGCTTCTACATGGAATGTTGCTAGTGGAATAGCAACATTCCATGTAGAATCTCCAATAGTAGCAACATTCCATGTAGAATCTCCAATAGTATCTATTTTATTTTTGTTACATTTGTACCCTGCGCTTTCCCACTCACGGCAGGCTCAATGCGGCTTACATGGGGCAATGGAGGGTTAAGTGACTTGCCCAGAGTCACAAGGAGCTGCCTGTGCCTGAAGTGGGAATCCAACTCAGTTCCTCAGTTCCCCAGGACCAAAGTCCACCACCCTAACCACTAGGCCACTCCTCCACTGTTGCTACTATTTGAGATTCTACGTGGAATGTTGCTAGTGGAATAGCAACATTCCATGTAGAAGTCGGCCCTTGCAGATCACCAATGTGACCACGCAGGCTTCTGCTTCTGTGAGTCTGACGTCCTGCACGTACGTGCAGGTCGTCAGACTCACAGAAACAGAAGCCTGCGCAACCTTCTACATGGAATGTTGCTAGTGGAATAGCAACATTCCATGTAGAATCTCCAATAGTAGCAACATTCCATGTAGAATCTCCAATAGTATCTATTTTATTTTTGTTACATTTGTACCCCGCGCTTTCCCACTCACGGCAGGCTCAATGCGGCTTACATAGGGGCAATGGAGGGTTAAGTGACTTGCCCAGAGTCACAAGGAGCTGCCTGTGCCTGAAGTGGGAATCCAACTCAGTTCCTCAGTTCCCCAGGACCAAAGTCCACCACCCTAACCACTAGGCCACTCCTCAACAGGGCTCCATTTTTACAGGGACTAGGCACATGCCTAGTTTGCCTGTGCCTTAAATCAGCCCTGCTTACTCTGGATCCTGAAAAATGAACGCCCCTGACCCGCCCATGCCCCTCCCTGTTGAGAGCTCTATTCATCAAGGACTAGATTCAGTAAATGGCGCCAGGGCCCAAGCTGGGTGGGCAGAAGAACCCTGCCCCATTCCACAGGTGATTTGGTCTCTCCCTCTCTCGTCTGCATGACATATGGTCTCTCAAACATCCCCCTCCCCCCCACCTTTTAAATAGCAGATTTTCACCGGCAGCGAGCAGCAACTAATACACACTGCTCATGTTGGCCCCACAGCCTTCCCTCTGATGTAACTTCCTGTTTCTGCATAGGCGGGAATGCATCAGAGGGAAGGCTGTGGGGCCGGTGCGAGCAATATGTATCAGTCGCTGCTTGCTGCAGGCGAAGATCTGCTCTTTACAAGGTATGCAGGACGAACAGTTGTTGGGAGCAGTGGCGTAGCAAGGGGGTGCGGGAGGGGCGGTCCGCCCCGGGTGTCAGCTCGGGGGGGGGGGATTGCTCCCTGCCAGCTCCCCCCTTGGCGAATCGACACCCCCCCCCGACCAGCTCCCGCACCCTACCTTTAAAAAGAATATCGGGAGGTGAGGCGCAGCACCTCGCGCCTGCCGGCCTGCATGTAAAAGAAATGTGGACCGTCCATCGGGTCTTCCCTCGCTCTATCTGTCCCGCCCTCCGCTGACGCAACTTCCTATTTCCGCAAGGGCGGGACAGACAGAGCAAGAGAAGGCCCGATGGTCCACATTTCTTTTATGTGCAGGGCAGGCGCGAGGCGCTGCGCCTCGCCTCCCGATATTCTTTTTAAAGGTAGGGTGCGGGAGCTGGTCGGGGGGGGGGGTGTCATCGTGCTGCACCTGGGGGGGGGATGCAACGGCGAACCGCCCCGCCATGGGTGGCAGCCCCCCCTGCTACGCCACTGGTTGGGAGTTTTCAGCTGGTGGGGCTTGGGAATCCCTGCCCGTCACATCACAGGTGTGCTGCTACTGGGTGGGCTTGAGCCCACTCCAAGCCCACCCTTGGCTACGCCACTGAATAGAATGGTGAAAAATAGCACAGAGCGGTATTCTGTAAACGGCACTCGGAGTTGTGAACCACGTATAGAATAGGACACACAGCTCATTTCCACGCCAAGCTTTGGGTGTGAGGATTTACACCAACTGATATAAATCCTGGTACGTAAGTTAGTTGCAGATCTCCGGTATTCAGTAACACTGGGTGTGTCTTTAGTGAACGCCCCTGACCCGCCCATGCCTCTCCCATGGCCATGCCCCCTTTGAGTTACATGCTAAACGATTTGCACGCACATCTTTATGGAATAGCACGTAGTAAAATGTGCACGCAAATCCAAGTTGTTGCCAATTAACATCAACAATTGATTGTTAGCACCTGATAATTGGCTCATTAGCCGATTTAGTTGTGCACGCCAGGGGTGTAGCCAGCCTCCCATGGGGGAGGGGTCCAGAGCCCGGGGGGAGGGAGCACATTTTAGCCCTCCCCCCGGCGCCGCCCCCCCCCTCCCGCCGCGAAACCGCCGCCGCTGCAGCCTACCTTTACTTTTGCTGGCGGGGGATCCCACTCCCCGCCAGCCGAGCCGACGTCTTCTTCTCAGTCGCTTCCGGCTCTTCAATTTGTTTGCTGACATCCTGCACGTTGTACGTGCAGGACAGAACTGTTCTCTGAGTCTGACGTCCTTAAGGTTACCATATGGCTCCAGAAAAAGGAGGACGGATTGAGCCAGCCGGGTTTTACTTCCATTGCTGAAAGCAATGGAAGTAAAACCCGGCTGGCTCAATCCGTCCTCCTTTTTCTGGAGCCATATGGTAACCCTAGACGTCCTGCACGTACAACGTGCTGTGCAGGACGTCAGCAAACAATTTGAAGAGCAGGAAGGACTGAGAAGACGTCGGCTGGCGGGGAGTGGGATTCCCCCGCCAGCAAAAGTAAAGGTAGGCGGCGGCGGGGGCGGGTTCGCCGGGAGGGGGGTCCGGGGGCGAATCTGCGGGGGCCCCAGCCCCCTCAGGCCCCACGTAGCTACGCCACTGATGCACGCGTCTCATGATAGCGTGTAATTTTGCGCACATAAATTTGTGCTCCATTTCTAGAATTCAGGGGCAAATAACTACAGAGAGATTCTTTTTATTCCCACTTCCTTTCTTACTCTATTATTTTATTAGCATGTTTGCGATCCAACACCATAGTCCATCAGCCCGTGATAGAGGTTTTCAAACACATTTTTCAGGATCCAGTGTAAGCAGGGCTGATTTAAGGCACAGGCAAACTAGGCATGTGCCTAGTCCCCGTAAAAATGGAGCCCTGTCTCTCTTGCTTCCACTCCCTTCATTTTCTTATTCTTACCCTCCTACCAACTTCTGGCTCTGTGCGGGTCTCAGGAAATCTAAGCTGTGCTGTGCTTGTATTAATAGGAGCCAACTTTTCAAAATTATTGGGGGTGCTAAGCCCAATGAAAATAACCCCTCCCTGGACACATACAAGGAATTTTCTCAATATTGGGGGTGCTCAAGCACCCACAGCACCCACAGAGTCGGCTCCAATGCTTGTATTCCTGTCCTGCTTGGCAAGTGTTGTGAGAGGAGATTTTTGGGCCAGTGATGAATTAAGGTCCGGAGAGTGCTTTGAAGCCACTGGGCGTGGAGTAAGCCCTACCACCTAGATGGTTTGAGGTCTTTTCCTCCACTCAATCCCTTTCAGTTCCTCTTCGCTTTGGAATATATTTGTAAAGTGTGTCTACAGTCCTTGTTTGATTTGATGTGCTCCCCTACTACCCTCAGAAAAACAAAATGGGGTTCACACTCTCCACAGCAATCGAACACAACAGAAAAAGGGGGGGGGGTGGAGAGGGCCCAATGTCAAGAGATCAGTCACCACGCTCAAGGGTAAGATGCTCCAGAAAAACCTTTATTAGGACCCAACACGGTCCGTGTTTCGGCTGTATCAGCCTTCTTCAGGGGTCAATCAATAGATGTTCCATAATATATCGATTGATGGAGCATTTACTGATCAATTAATAAGTCACATGAAACCTTGACAGGCGCCTCGTATATCGTATATTGGGGTGATCAGTAAAGATTTTCAGTGGCATTATCTGGGATAAATCTACAACCAGCTGCAAATAAAGAAGATTTGTACATTTTAGGACTGGCTTAACCCTTAAGCAAGACTAGGCTGTTACCTAGCTCAGCAGCTTCTTGGGGGCAACAATGAGCAGCTGAAATCGTGCAGTACAGTAAGTTCTCATAGCACCAACACATACCTCTACTGACGGGAAGGTTGGCAGCTATCAAATAGCCATGCTTTACAAATAGCATTTTTACAGCATTGTTCTGGGAGGAGGGTGGGGTCTTGGGACAATCACAATTTAAAATATTGTGTGGATGGGAGATGGGGTCTAGGAGCTTGAAAGTTAAGTTGGGAAGGGTCTGAGGGATTGGGAAACAAGGCTGAAGGTTTGCCTAGGGTGCTTAATACCCTTGCACTAGGCCTGGAACATGTTAGTGGATCTCACAGGTGTTTGTTAACCCTTTCATACGAATGCAGACTGGGAACACATCGGGAGGCTGTTAGACATTGGAATAGGGTTTAACCAGCTGATCAAATGAATCCTTAAGAACTTAAGAAAAGCTATGCTGAGTCAAGACCAAGGACCACTGAGTCCAGCATCCTCCCTCCAATTGTGCTCAGTTGGGGATGCAAACACCAAACAGATCCCCCAAAATAGATGTTAGCTCTCCTAGATCTACCAGGCTAATAATTTTTTGATGGACTTTTCCTCCAGAAACTTGCCCAAACCACTTATGAATCTCATCCTCCAGCATCAGAAAACAAAGTCTTAATAGTAGCCTAGATCAGGTCTAATTCTAAAATGATATTTCCCTCGTTTCTTCCTATGGAGGACCATGTATGGTCACCTACCAGGAATAGTTTATACTTTGTTGTGATTTGCTAGAGTGCTATAGCTGCCAGAGCAGAGAGCAGTGTACTGGCTAAAACTTACATAAAACATAGAGTATATATGAGAATCTATGGCTTATTGGAGACTTGAGCCTAATGGTTTCTTTTTCTGTATAGGTGACCCGTATGGTAAAACCTTTTCAAAACATCTTAGAACAACTATATAAGTTGCTGGAAACAGTAGCATCTTGATGTTAGACGGTGTTTTCCTTACTATTTTGATTTTCTACTTTTACTGAACAGAAAAAGACAAAGCTTGCCTCCATGTCATTAGACTGCCTAGAAAACCGGCTGATGAGATTTAAGTTTGCTTTTTCTGTCTCTCCTTCCATAAAGTCTGTCCACACAAACCCCATAAAACACTGAGAAATTAGTGATTTTCATTGATCTCAGCTTAGTGCCTACCAGGCAGCCGATCATATTTCAAACCCACCACACAGGCTTATAGTTAACCACATTTGGCAGTGTTTGCTCAAAAGAGCTATTAAGCCTAAGTGAGCACTGAAGACAGAATTACCCTCCCACTTTACAAGGCTTTGCTTCTTCCAAGTCAGGGGCTGCAGGCAGGGAAGCTTAAAGCATTGGGCACTGTTGTCTGAAGTGAGCAGAACAGAAGAACGCAAAAACGTACTGGGGCAATGCTATGAATACGGCGCGAACATTTTTGCGGCAAATACATGCGCAAATGACTAAGGGGCCCTTTTACTAAGCCGCGTAGGTGCCTACGTGCACCCAGCACACGTCACCCGCGTGGCCCTTGCGGTAATTTCATTTTTGACACGCGTCCGCTACGCGCTCCGGAAAAATATTTTTATTTTATTTATTTCTTTGTTGCATTGGTATCCCACATTTTCCCACCTATCTGCAGGCTCAATGTGGCTTACAATTTTCCGTAATGGCTTTCGCCATTCCAGAGTAAAAGATACAATTAGTATAATATGGAGAACATGGATGACATAATAAAATAAACAATCAGATAAAAAAGAAAACATTCAATTGATATTACATATAGAATATGGGTGACATAATAAAATTAAACGATTTTCTGGTAATCGGCATTTTACGCTTGTAGGCCATTACTGCCCGGTTACCACATGAGACCTTACTGCTAGGTCAATGGCCTGCGGTAAGGTCTCAGACCAGGGGTGTAGCTGCCATGGGGCCATGGGGCCAGGGCCCCTGTAGATTTGGCCCTGGACCCCAATGCCAATGACCCTCTCAACCCCCCCCCCCCCGCCACCAACCCGCCGTCAACCTGCTGTTGTCATCTAGTACCTTTGCTGGCGGGGGACCCCAACCCCCGCCAGCCAAAGTCTTCTTGCTTTGTTTGGTTTCTGAGTCTGTCTGACGTCCTGCACGTACACAACGTGCAGGACGTCAGACTCACAGAAACAGAACGAAGCCTTGCGGGGCTTCGTTCTGTTTCTGTCAGTCTGACGTCCTGCACGTTGTAAGTGCAGGACGTCAGACAGACTCAGAAACCAAACGAAGCAAGAAGACTTCAGCTGGCAGGGGGTCCCCCGCCCGCAAAGGTAGACGACGTCACGGCGACGGCGGGTGGGCCACAGTTGTTGGAGGTGGTTCTGGCGGCAGCGGGGGGTGTCGGCAATGGCGGGCGGCATCGGCAATGGCGGTGGGGGGGGCTAAAATGTGCCCCCTCACCTCGACTCTGGACCCCCCTAATGGCGAAGTCCAGATAAGCCCCTGTCTCAGACCCAAAATGGACACGCGGTAATTTTCATTTTGCCGCATGTCCATTTTCGGCAAAAATTAAAAAAGGCATTTTTTTACAGGTGCACTGAAAAATGATTCTGCGTGCACCCGAAACACGCGTCTACACTACCACAGGCCATTTTTCAGTGTGCCTTTGTAAAAGGGCTCCTAAAGTACCATCATATGCATGCACATACATGTGTAAATGCCAAAAATTTGCTTACATGCTATTCTGTAAATATGCATGTGGGTTACATAGCATGTATTTTATAGGTAGACAAACCAACAGATCAGTATAATATCCAAAAAGACTTTATTGAGGATACCGTGTATGAAACAAATGCCCGACACAGGCTGTGTTTCGCCCAACAATAGGGCTGCGTCAGGGGCTAGTCTGTATCTTTCACAAATAAGATCGGTATCATATTATATGTCAAAACAAGAATGAGCAGCATAAAATAGAATATCCTGGATGACGCCAGATAGACAATGAATAGCCTGCTAACGAAGGCTATTCATTGTCTATCTGGCGTCATCCAGGATATTCTATTTTCTGCTGCTCATGCTGGTTTTTTATGAAGAAGATTCCTTATATTCTTGTTTTGACATATAATTTGATACCGATCTTATTTAAGAAAGATGCAGACTAGCCCCTGACGCAGCCCTATTGTTGGGCGAAACACAGCCTGTGTCGGGCATTTGTTTCATACACGGTATCCTCAATAAAGTCTTTTTGGATATTATACTGATCTGCTGGTTTGTTTTCCACGTTGGATTTTGCATATCGTTTGCCTTGTTGCTTTCTGGGACTTTTACAGGTAGACATACACATGGGTGGAGTTGGAGCAGACTGTGTGTGTGGGAGTAACAATAACACATATTTATTTATTTCAGTTTTGCTCACACCTTTTTCAATAGTAGCTCAAGGTGAGTTACATTCAAGTACTCTGGATATTTCTCTGTCCCAGGAGGGCTCACAATCTAAGTTTGTACCTGAGGCAATGGAGGGTTAAGTGTCTTCCCCAAGCTCACAAGGAGCAGCAGGGGAATTTGAACTGGCCACCTCTGGATTGCAAGACCGGTGCTCTAACCACTAGGCCACTCCTCTACTCCATAATTTAGAAATTACGTGAGTATCTTCGAGCATCTAGGTGTGAGCATTTATACCAGCTCTAGAGCAGAGCTAAATGCTTACCACATATTTATTTATTTATTGAGATTTATTAACCACCTTTAAAAACAGGTTCATCCCAGGCAGTTTACAGCAGGTCCAGTTTAACATAAAACTTACAATTTTGTTAACATTGTAACAATAGTAAAATGACCAAACATAAATGAAGTAAACTTGGAAATATGATGTCAGCACAATACAAACAATACCATAATATACAGCATGGAAGAATATTCAAATAACATAGATATAATACAATATAAGCAAAATACCAATTAAACACCTAATAAGCAACACAATAGAACATTCAAATAACATAGATATGATGAAATTGGGTGGCGGGGGGGAAGAGGGGTTGGTGGTTGAGAGGCTAGGATAGGGGAGGGCAGACTTATACGGGGTCTGTGCCAGAGCCGGTGATGGGAGGCGGGACTGGTGGTTGGGAGGAGGGAAATACTGTTGGACAGACTTATACGGTCTGTGCCCTGGAAAAGACAGGTACAAATCAAGGTAAGGTATACACATATGAGTTTATCTTGGGCAGACTAGATGGACCTTGCAGGTCTTTTTCTGCCATCATCTACTATGTTACTATGTTACTATGTTGAGACTTTTCTATCTAGCTGACAGGCCAAGTGCAGATATATAGATGGGAACAAGATATGTACGTATATACCCAGTTACGCTACAGTTCTATCAGGGAAAGTTATTTCATAAAGTCCTAATAATAATAATAATAATAATAACAACATTTACTTCTAACCCACAATATCTTGCTATTCTAAGTGGGGAACAAAGGTGCACACCGATTAAAATCAACAATACAAGTCATACAACATAAAATATAATAAAACAATCAGCAATGTAAAACAACAAATGATTCTCAATGCATAACAGCAGAAACCAAAATCATTATTATAATGAGTCATAGGCTAGAAAGAACAAACAGGTCTTTAAATCTTTCTTAAACTGAGCAAGGTTCTGCACTGAGCGAAGCTCGATCGGTAGTGTTGTTCCATAACGTTGAGACTTTAATATAGTAAACAGAAGATTTATACTCTTCACTTCTTTATAAACCTGTCCTCTATGGGGTGAATTCTATACATGACGCTGAAAAAAAGTGCAATTCTATAAGCTGTGCTTAAAGTTAGGCGTGGCTATAGAATAATGTTTACTGCCAAGAATCGCGCCTAACTTTAGGCATGGTCAATTGCACCAACTGAAACATGGTGCAAATCTTTGCACCTGAAGTATTTATTTATTTATTTAACACATTTATACCCTACATTTTCCCACTAGTTGTAGGCTCAATGTGGCTTACACAATATTTATTTATTTATTTGTTGCATTTGTATCCTACATTTTCCCACCTTTTTTGCAGGCTCAATGTGGCTTACAATACATCATGGATAGTGGAAATATGCAAGACAGTATACATTTAGTGTAACAGAAGGATGTTGGTAACTTGATAATGATGAGACATGATAGTAGTTTGACAAGCCTTCGGCACCTAACCACTATACCTCAATTCAGGAAATCTTGACTGCCCCAACTTGACATTTCGTCCTTTAGATTGTAAGCTCCTTCGAGCAGGGACTGTCCTTCTTTGTTAAACTGTACAGCGCTGCGTAATCCTAGTAGCGCTCTAAAAATGTTAAGTAGTAGTAGTAAGCAAGTGTTATAGACAGTTCTGGATATATGTATAGGAGTTCACATTTGTTGATCTTTGTGGTATGCCTTGTTAAAGAGATGGGTCTTCAGTAGTTTGCGTAGTGCAGGCTACAATTAGTAAAATACAATTTAACAAATTAGGCGTGTATCCCCCCCCTTATTATATAACAATGCACACAAATACTAGGAATGCCCCTGTTCTGCCCTTGACCTTCCCATTTCTGCACCCCCTTTTTTTACTTGCTTGTATAATTTAGGCACCGATCCTAGCATAAATTTGCACACAAATTCCAATTAAATCTACTTAGTGCCAATAATTGCTTGTTAAAAAGCCAATTATTGGTGCAATTAGCTCGTTATTCAATTAAATTGCATGCGCACCTAAATTTTCATGTGTGATTTTTGGTGACTTTTATAGAATGAGGGGATATAGGGGGAAATTCTATAACTGTGCCTGTTGGAGCCTATGCTATAAATCAACATAGAGGGGCATAATCGAACGGCGCCGGCCAAATAGATGGCCGGCCATCTAATTTGGCCGGCGCTACAAACAGTGGTCCCGAACCGTATTATTGAAATAAGATGGCCGGCCATCTTTCGTTTCGATAATACGGTTGGGGCCGGCCAAATGTCAGAGACCGCCGGGTTTGAGATGGCCGGCATCAGTTTTCGCCGATAATGGAAACTAATGCCGGCGATCTCAAACCCGGCCGAATCCAAGGCATTTTGTCATGGGAGGAGACAGCATTTGTAGTGCACTGGTCCCCCTGACATGCCAGGACACCAACCGGGCACCCAAGGGAGCACTGCAGTGCACTTCAAAAATAGCTCCCAGGTACATAGCTCCCTTACCTTGGGTGCTGAGCCCTCCAAATCCCCCCCAAACCCACTCCCCACAACTGTACACCACTACCATAGCCCTTAGGGATGAAGGGGGGCACCTACATGTGGGTACAGTGGGTTTTGGGGGGTTTGGAGGGCTTAACATTTACCACCACAAGTGTAACAGGTGGGGGGGAGGTGGGCCTGGGTCCGCCTGCCTGAAGTGCACTGCACCCACTAAATACTGCTCCGGGGACCTGCATACTGCTGTCAGGGAGCTGGGTATGACATTTGAGGCTGGCATAGAGGCTGGCAAAATATATATTTTTTTATTGGGTGGGAGGGGGTTGGTGACCACTGGGGGAGTAAGGGGAGGTTATCCCCGATTCCCTCCAGTGGTCATTTGGTCAGTTGGGGCACCTTTTTGAAGCTTGGTCCTGAAAAAAAAGGGACCAAGTGAAGCCGGCGAAATGCTAGTCAGGGCCGGCTTTCTTGTTTCCATTATTGGACGAAGCCGGCCATCTTGTGATGGGTTATTTAGAAAACCTTTGAGGTCCCATTTTTTCTGGACACCATATCTATCTATCTATCTATCTATCTATCTATCTATCTATCTATCTATCTATCTATCTATCTATCTATCTATATCTGTGAAAAGAAATCTATTCATTGGCGGTTGCCCTAGAAAGAGACTGTTGCTCCTTCAAGAAGAAAAGTTAACAGGCTACCAAGCAAATTTGATTTGATTTAATTACTTTATATACCACTTAATACAATTATTGATATTATCTATTTTAGTACTTATGTGTTTTTCTAAATGGCAAATTTTGTTGTTTTCTATGCACAATTCTCTTACAATAAAGATCTCATGCAGAAGGTGAAAGATGAAGGCACCTGAAGGCAATAAACAATGATTGATCATGGACTAACATTTCAGGAATGTAGTTACAATATCAGTTGCACTGCAACTGATATTGTAACTTATACTGAGAGAGCTTGCTGTAATTACTTACTGGTTGATATTCAAAACTATTTAACTGGCCAGGAACGGCTCCTGTCCAATTAAATACCGTTTTAGTGCCTAACTGCAGATATTAAGTGGATGATAACCGGTTATCACAAGAACATAAGAGTAGCCATACTGGGTCAGACCAATGGTCCATCTAGCCCAGTGTCCTGTTTTCCAAACAGTGGCCAAGCCAGGTCACAAGTACCCGACAAAAACCCAAAACATAACAACATTCCATGTAGAATCCCAAAGAACAGCAACATAAGGTAGAACCCTAAAATGTAGCAACATTCCATGCTACCAAATCCCAGGGCAAACAATGGCTTCCCCATGTCTGTCTCAATATCAAACTATGGACTTTTCCTCCAGGAATTTGTCCAAACCTTTTTAAAACTCGGATACGCTAACATTGATACCACATCGTCTGGCAAAGAGTTCCAGAGCGTAACTATTCATCGAATATCCTCTGAATATCCATGGTTAGTGTCCAGCTGCTAACTGGATATGTCGCACGACATAGCTGGATAGGCACAGATATTCAGCACCAAACTGGCTATGTTTAGCAGTTAAAGTAGGATGCATAAAAGCCAGCTTAACCAGTTATGTTGCTGCAGTCAAAAGTGAAACCAGATATTCAATGCCGGTCATCAGATATGGGCCAGAATTGAATATTCGGTCCGAGCACCGGTATTGGGCAGCCAGACACCTCATAGCCTGACGCTGGCTGAATATCAGAGGGTTTGAATATAGTGTAACTTCATGTGCTTCACAGGAATCTTATAGTAAATATTAAAAGAAATATCTATCTATCTATCTATCTATCTATCTATCTATCTATCTATCTATCTATCTATCTATCTGAAGTGGCCCTAGAGCAGGGGTTCTAAACCCAATCCTCAGGACACAGCTAGCCAGTCAGGTTGTCAGGATGCCCACAGTGGAGTACCGAGGGCAGAGCGGTGGGGGTGGTCCACCCTGGGTGCAGACTGTAGGGGGGTGCAGGGAGCAGCCACTCGGCTGTCGGCACCGCCGGTTCCTTGCTCCCTCTCATGTTACTTCCTGTTCCGGGGCAAAGGGAGCAGGGAACCAGTGGAGCCGACAGCCACTCGGATGCTCCCAGCACCCCAGGAGGTAAGAGCAATGCACCGGGGGGGGGGGGGGGGTAATGTGCTGGGGGACGACGCAGCAGCACCCCAGGGGGGATGCTGCACAGCGGCGATCCACCCCAGGTGACAGCTGACCAAGAAACATCACTGGATACCCATAATGAATATACATGAGATAAATTTGCCTAGCCTACTTCCATTGTGTGTAAATTTATCTCATGCATATTCATTGGGAGTATTCTGAAAACCTGACTGGCTAGCTGTATCTCTAGGACTGGATTGAGAACCCCTGCCCTAGAGCGAGACTGATGCTCATGCAAGAAGAGAACTTAACAGGCTACTGAGCAAAAGAATTTTTATTATACAATTTGTGAGCAGCGGAAGCTGTTGTGTCCTTGAAAACACTTCTTTCATGCCTTGCCTCTCTGGTATGCAGAGGGATGTTATGACTGACCCACTCTAACGCTCTCTGTTATTTTCTGCAGAGAAACCTAGTGGGATTGAAATTGGGTGTCATTTGGATGCTGACATGCACTCTTGGATACTGCAAGTAGACTTAAACTTCACACTCTGGTCAATAGTCTCTGTATACCACTAAACGGGGAAAATATTTGCAGTTTTGTCTACTGTGAATTTAGAATGAGTTTTTCTGCATGCTTTTTCATGTCCTGCCCAGAATTTGATTATCAACAATCCTCAATCTCCACTACCCTAACTGCAAAGGGCTAAAGTATAAATCCACATACGCGACCAGTTTTTCATACATATGTATCCGGCTGTGGAACGCACTACCGAAGGCCATAAAAACAACGCAAGACCTAACTATCTTCCGAAGGCTACTGAAAACAGACCTATTCAAAAAGGCATACCACAAACAACCATCTGAAATATGACATAATAAGACTATAAACGAACCAGATACTACCGAAATCTTATGTAATCATACCTGATTGATTAACCTCTTAGCTATTAGTGAACAAGAACTATCACTTCAATCCTTATATCGAATATGGTCTCTCCATTGTCGATGACATAATGTATGTTATAATTCAATTATCACTCAGGAACCTTAATGTAATACCATAATGTATTCCTCTTTATCATGTATGTATGCACATGGTATATATATACCATGAACTGTTCCATGTATATTATGTTCCATCTATGTTACCATATAGGTATGCACCTTAACGTAATACCATATGTTATACTGTTACCCGGAAATGGAGACCGCCATTACGGCAAATGTAAGCCACATTGAGCCTGCAAATTGGTGGGAAAATGTGGGATACAAATGCTACAAATAAAATAAAAAAAAAAAAACATTTCTCCCTTAGAAAGCTACAAGACACACACACAGTATGTAGAAATAAAGTTTAACAAATATTTTGTGTATGATGGCATTTTATTGGACCAAATTATATTTATTTATGTATATTTTTTAACATTGTTATATATTGCTTCCTGGCTAAAAGTCGTCCAAAGTGCTTTACAAGCAGCCTAGGTCTCTAGAGCAGTGCTGTTTTCATCATGTCTGTCAATCCCAGCTACTTTTCAGCAAGAGTTAGCAAACTTCCTTTCAACGCTAGGAGTGCCAGAAAAAACTTTTAAAGTCGCAAAGTTTGAGAAGTCATAAAACTACCCTAACATGAGAAAAGTCAGATTGGAAAGGTTGATTTTTTTGAATTCATACAGAGCCTCCATGTTTCTATCAGCAGAATATTTTCAGCTGTGTGGACATAGTTTTTTTTAGACGCTATGGTTGGGCTACACAATTCTTGAAAATCGGGTCTGCTGTAGACCTTGAGGGATGGAACTATGTATTCCTGTTCTACGTTACACTAACAACATTTCTGACAAAGTTGAATAACACTTTCTGCGTTACACAGGCACTGCTCAAGGATCAACCACCAAGTGGAGGAACGTAGAGCACTAAGAGAAGTGGTCAAGACAGAAGGAGTAGTGTAGAGTCAACAGGACACTTCCAGAAAAAATACGTGGGTGATGAAGGTATATCAAACACCTGTCAGAAATGGTTTGTCAAGACTATTTTATACAAGTTGATGTTCAAACTGCAAGTTACCTTCATAACTATCTACGATTTTATTAGACTCCTGATGCAGGCACACTTTCTGAAACATGGAGCCGTGTCAAGTTCTTTTCATGAAAGAAACTTGTGTTTGATTATCTTTCATCTCTCATATGTTTTCTTCTGGAAGTGTCCTGTTGACTACACTACTCCTCAGTGTGGTTTTACTAGCAAAAAAGGTGCTGGTACTGAAATGCTAGGCCACCCTTCAGGGGTGGGGTGATACCTGAGGGACCCACCCCACAATGGGCAGGCCCCCCTGCAACCAGTCACAGAGTCTATGACAAGGCAGAATTGGTGTGTAGAGCCTGAGCTCTTTCATTAAAACTTGGGGTCCATGGGTCAATTTTAGCAGACAATGGAAAAGGTGCCGGTACTCAGTACCCCCAAGTACCCCCTCAAAAAAAGCCCTGCTACTCCTTCTGATTTACACAGGCACTGGACACACAGGAAGCAATCTTACAGAGTGGAAAAGCAACCTAATGGAGAGAGGTGAGTGAAAAACTAGGGAACCAAGGTTTGGATGCCAGTATAGATCCCTGTGATCTTGGGCAAGTCACTTAGGGTCCCTTTTATTAAGGTGCTCGGCTACCGCACGCTCTGGGCGGTAATTCCATTTTTGACGCAAAACATGCGGTAGAAAATATTTTCTATTTTCTATTTTCTATCGTGTGGCGCTTACCCGGCGGTAATCAGCAGTTTACGCGCACTGACAATTACACCTGGTTAACGTGTGAGACCTTACCACTAAGTCCATGGGTGGTGGTAAGGTCTCAGGCTGAAAATGGACGCACGCTGGTTTTAATTTTGCTGATATGTCCATTTTCGGTCACAAAAAAAAGGCCTTTTTCCATGCACGCTGAAAAATGGACCTGTGCGTATCCAAAACACGCGCCTACACCGGCACGGGCCATTTTTCAGTGCGCTTTATTAAAAGGACCCCTTAACCCTCCATTGCTTCAGCTACAAACCTAGGGTCTCTTTTCTTAAGTTGCGGTAAGCATTAACTCGTGCTTACCGCAGGGTATGCAAAGGCATCCCATGGTAACTTTTGCATGTGTGGATGCTACCCACGTGCTAAAAAAATAAAAATTGTTTCTTAATGCTGGGAGCAGGTCAGGGAGGTGGAGAATAGACTTGAACTGCACTAATTGGTTTTGTAGCTACATCACCGCACGCTAACTGATTAGCACATGGTTAGCATGTGAACACTTACTGCCTACAAAATAGGTGTCAGTAAGTGCTCAAACGCTAATGGGAAAATTATTGCATGGCCATTAATGCGGGAAATATATATGGCCTCCTAGATTGTAAGCCCCCTGGGAACAGGAAAATATCGAATATAACTCACCTTGAACTATAGCTGAAAAAAAAAAGTCTGGGCAAAACCCCAAGTCCCTTCCCCTTCCCTTGTAAAGAGTTTTCTGTGTGGATAACCTGTTTTACTTGGAGAAATAACCTCTTACAAAATTGTGTGGTGTTATTCCCATGATAGGTATGTGTGCCAACCAGATGGCACACATACCTATCATGGGAATCAGAAAAAATATGCACGGGGTAGCAAACTTTCAAAATATCCCCCCACAAAGCATCAAACATGCAGTTTGCTAACAAAATGACTAACCCAGACTGTAGGAAGCTATAAAAAAAATCTCAATTTAAGCTAATGAGTCCTCAAAACTCAAAGAGCAATGGTCTGACCAAACGTGTCAGTCTATCCCATAGGGATTCCCAGATATTATCATTGGCCCCAAATTATCTATCTCTAGAAAAAAGAGCAACAACAACAACAAAAATAAACCCTCCAAAAATGGAGAAAAAAGTTGCTAACCAAAAAAACCAGTGAAAAATAGCCAAAACCCACACAATCTGTTTTAGTCATAAAAAAAACCAAAAATATCCACATCAAATCCCCAAAGTTCCAAGATACACACCTGGTATTTCATGACTTATATTAAAATAAAGTCCCACAAAAACTTAGCTTCACTGAGGAGGTAGCCTTTCCCAATACCAGATCACCAAATTGCTACTGCTCCAGTACATAGAGGAACTCTCTTCAAGTGCTGCAGTACATGAACAATTCCAGCTGTCCAAAACCCCCGACAAGGGCCACTTGCTTCGTGAACCCGCTGCTTCTTGAGGTGGAACCAGAGCTTAAAAGATTGTCCAAAATGGCCGCCAGGAACAGACAATCACAAGCAAGCCAGTTCTTAAGGTAGTAATATTCAAGAGAACGCTTGCCACTCTATAGCCATGTTCAAAGCCATAGGTTCAACAGTATTGAGAGAAAAGATCCAGCGTTGTTCTCGCTATCTGAGAACACATTGGCATTGCCTACAAAATAGGTGGCATTAAGGGCTCATGTGCTAATTTTTGTTAATGGCCGCATGCTAATGAAACATTATTGCATGGCCATTAAATTGGAAAATCGGTCATTTTCTGGGCAGCAAAGACTCGCGTATGGGTGTGCTAAGGTGCAGCTTTGTAAAAGGTCCCCAAAGTCACATAAATGCCTATGTTGCTTTTACAAAATAACCCCAAACCAAAACACCTTCTCACTTATGACAGCACTTGTAGAATATTTAATATATGTTAATATTATTATGGAACAATCATCGCAGAGGTTTTCAAGTTCTCTTTTGCCAGTTTAGCACATTGAACCGCCAACTGCAGCTATCATTATAGGGTCCACTATTTATATGAATGCATTCAATCTGAGCAGAAGTTTTATATATCTTGTGATAAGTAAGAGGGTGTCCTATACGGTGTAGGCCACTAGAGGGTGCTAGAAGAAGATGGAGGTCGCTAGGACCGGGGGAGAGCCCTGGGAGGCCCACGGGTGCAGGAGATTATGGGCTGGGTCCTGGGTGGCTAATTAACCACTTTATACCCCACCTGAGTTAGGAAAGGAGGGAAGTGAGCTAGCAGCAAAAGAAGAGAGAGCCCCTGAAAGATACTGGCTAACCTTATGGACTTGGGGGTGGAGTGGGTGTCCAAAGGAGATCAGCAGGCTGAAAGTCCTGGGGTAAGAAGTCCCTAAAGCATTAGTGTTTGACTGTGTGTCCTCATAGGAACTGTGTGTTCAGTGGAGGGACTGTGTGTCCGAAGAAGAAAAGACTGTGTGTCTAGAACTGTGGGTTCAAAGAGGGACTGTGTGTCCAAAGAAGAAAAGACTGTGTGTCTAGAACTGTGTGTTCGAGGAGGGGACTGTGTGTCCAGGGTACTGAGAGAAGCAGGCTGCAAAGCCTGGGGTGAGAGTCCCCAAAGTATTGGTATAGTACTGAGCCCATGTATCTGTGTGGGGAGGCTCAATGTGATGAAAACATAAAGTGTTAGGCTAGAAGAAGTGTGCCCAGGGGCTGGAATAAAGAGTTGCCTGAGATATATGCAGTTGGTGAGACCTGCTTAATTTGCTGAGTGGAAACCAGGTCACCCTGAGTGAGAAGAGGTAGCACACTAATCTGCATATGATTTGCATATTGAGAACCAGGTCACCCTGAGTGAGAAAGGGGATATCACAATCTATATCTATATATAAAGACTTTTTAAAAAAGTAAAAATGCAGAGCACTTAACAACTATAGATGGAGGCACCAACAAGATCATATTTCGAAATGTTGGCTCCGCTTCAGGGTGCAGCAAACCAATACAAAACTCAACAGCGGAGTAGACGAAAATGGCAGGAAATCTTTAATCACAATTTTTCAGAAAATGTAGAGACAAACTAGATCTATATCATATGTTACACACCTTAATAGATAGAATGTATTTGGAGGGAGCATTGCTTGATACACTTGTTTGTGATAAGCGGGATATACATCTGATATGTGCCTTTGATCGTTCCATTTATAAAAGTGTGTTATATATGATATAGATCTAGTCCCAGGTCCACCAAGAGATAAAGCTGGGCCCAGGGCAGGGCCACCGCTGCCAATGCCCCCCCCCCCCCTTTGCCTGCCACAGCCCCTGCCCACTCAGGCTACTGCCGCCACTCTCCTTACCTTCTTGCATCTGCTCCTCCCTCGGTCTGTCACTCTCCTGCTCCTGTGTGCCAGGACCTGGGTTATCACATTAACGCAATCACCCGGGTCCCGACACACAGGAGCAGGAAAGAAACAGACTGAAGAAGCAGAACCTTCTGGCACTGGGCCCCCCTTGGAGGCTGGGCCCAGGGAATCTTAACCCCCCACCCCCTCTCAGCGGCCCTGCCTGACGCAGGCCCTGTCGCTAAAACACAGTCTGTTTCAAGTCATTCTGTAGACCTGTGAATAAAAGATTTCCTCCTATGTTCATCTTCTCCGCTGTTGTTTTTTCCTATGGTTTGCGTTGACTCTTGTTTGTTTATCCTTTAGGATGTGAATAAATCCGTTCATTCCACTTAAATCATGATTCTTCAGCCCTGAAATTGCTGGGCCTATTGAAGAGTTACTAGGAGTCTTCTGGACAAGCGAATGTGCTCAACAGGAGTCTCTTGAAGACCTGTGTACCTATAGTGTGCAACGAGAGGGAACCACAAAAGTGGAGGAACACTCAATCCCTACGTGAGAAACAGTCAAGCAAAAGAAGGAGTAGGGTGGGCTGGCTCTTTCCAAAAACCAAGGGAGACGATGTGCAGTTTTAAGTCTTTATTAAAGAGTCATCAAGCGACTCGACACAGCTGCTGGGTTTCGATGCTGAACCGCCTGCCTCAAGAGTCTTTGTGATGCCTCTAAGTTATTGTACTAAAGTAAGGCTTTTGTACAAAAAGACAAAGCTTGGAAAACAAATATCATAATCCAAATGTCAATAGCGATACTTCTAAAAGGCTGTCGCAGCATAATAACTTAGAGGCATCACAAAGACTCCCGAGGCAGGCGCTTAGGCATCGAAACACAGCAGCTGTGTCGACTTGCTTGATGATTCTAATAAAGACTTAAAACTGCACATTATTTCCCTTGGTTTTTGGAAAGAGCCAGCCCACCCTACTCCTTCGTTTGCTTACCCATAGTGTGCACCATTGTGTAATAATGCTCACCATTAATGAAATAGCCCTGAAACCAAAATTAAAAAGTAAAGCGAATCAAAATGGGAAACTAAACTTTCAAGACTGGTGGGTATTATTATGAATTCTTCCAGAGGCAGGATCGAAACAGGGGATCTCTCTGACGGGGCAATGACAGGTGGCCACTCTTGGTGTCCTATGGTTGAAGCCGGGGCTCTCCATGGTTGGATTAAGAAAGAAGTTATTCTTCGGTTCAGTGGTTGAGCTAAGTGACGGTTTCTCTTTATTCACATATGGTGCACCTGTTCTTTAATTATTGGGAGATTTCTCCAGTTTTTTGAAGAAATACAGTGTTTTGGATAGGGGACTATCTCTATAGCAAATAGATTCCTTCGTTTTTTTTGCTACAGGGATTTTTCTCCATTTGGGAGTTCTTTACTCTGTGGTTGGTTTCGGAGGCAGGTGGGGGGAAGAGGGGTTGGTGGTTGGGAGGCTAGGATAGGGGAGGGCAGACTTATACGGTCTGTACCAGAGCCAGTGATGGGAGACGGGACTGGTGGTTGGGAGGCGGGAAATACTGCTGGGCAGACTTATACGGTCTGTGCCCTGAAAAGACAGGTACAAATTCAAGATATGAATTTATCTTGGGCAGACTAGATGGACCATGCAGGTCTTTTTCTGCCGTCATCTACAATGTTACTATGTTACTATGTATGATGATGAATCCATTAAAGGGGAGACCATCTCTGTAGGCACCCTGGATTCATAAGGTTTCATTTGTTTAATAATTAGATTTCTGGTGAGAGAGTCTGCTACCGATCACACTATAGTGAGAGCATCTATTGATGTGTAGAAACTAAGCAGAATGAAATGTTTTACCCTGCACAACCCTAATAAAGGTCAGTCCCACATCTGCCTAGACATGGTGGGATTCCACAATCATAACCTAATGCAACCTGACAATCTTTGATCTAAGTTATCAGTTTGATGCACCCGGAGCAGAAAAAATAACCCTGACTGCTTAAATTGCAGACACACCGATATGTAGACAAGGAGAGGGAAAAGTAATCTTTATTTGGCCAGCAGAAGTTTAGTGGTGGTAAAGAGTCAGGGCCAAGTAGCTTGAGGATAAAGATTAAAAAATGTGGAGGAAGTGACGTCACTGACCGAGATGGCTGCTTGAGAGCGGAGCTCCGCTGGGGCTTTTACTAAATTACGTTAAACCCACAGAACAGTTTGGTTTTTCAAGGTCTGGAGGGGCGGAAAGCAGTCCTAACATAATGCCACTGAAGAGCCTTGAGCGATTCCGTTTTCTGACGGTGCAGACTAAGAAATTGAGGGTGAATCCAACGGGTCCTGAGAGGAAGGAGACAAAGATGGAGCTCGGGGGAGGCACATGGAGTTGAAGAAATGGAGGAAACCAGTGAGATTACTAAATTGGATGTCGTGGGCTGGTTTCAGGACTTAAAAGCAGACTTGACAGGAGTCCGAACGGATGTACAAAAGGCCCTGAAGGATATCAGGACAGAAATCCGCGAGTTGGGGACCTGAGTTGGTGAGGTGGAGGAGGGGATGGCGACATTAAAATCGGATATGGGGAAACTCCATAAAACAGTCGATAAGGACAGTGGTGAATAGCAACAACTTAAGGAACTGCTGGAGGACCTAGAAAATAGGTCGAGACGTAATAACTTGCGATTTAAAGGAATACCAGAACTGGATATTTTTGGCAACTGTGAGGCGGTGATACGGGAGTTGTGTTTATATATATTAAATCCAGAAGAGGGGAGCCAGCAACTGGACCTCCGCATTCAACGTGTACATCGGGTTGCTGGGCCACAGCGAGATTCATCCCCGAGAGATATCGTGGTATGCTTTCTAGACTTTCCTATTAAGGAGAAGATTCTGCTTAAAGATAGGCGCAGTGCCCCATAGGTGCACGGAGCCGCAGATAACATGGTACCGTGCACCGAGGGGCATGCGCGTTTGTGCCAGCGGGGTGCCATGGAAGCGGGGTGGGCTCATTCCTGCCGCCAAAGGGCACCCTGCTGGTAGGGGAGGAGAGTAAACGGGGTTTAAAAACCCTGGGGCGGAGCCCAGACGACATGATGGTGTAAGCTAGGCAGCTGGGGCAGCTGCGCTTACGGTGGAGCTCCCTTGCTGGGCGGCGGGGAGCTCAGTTTACGATTGGTCAGTCTTGCTATGACGGCGGACTGGGTTGGACAATGAGCCAGAGGCTGGATCGGCTTGGGTATGCCCATGGTTAAAATGTGTTGTATATAAATAAAGCTGCGGGCCGTGTTATGCCATATTAAAATACCATGTGTCGTGTCATTATTGTATTTTGTGTGCTGTTGTGAATTTTGTGAATTTGAACCCGAGGTGTCTCAGCTGCCTATGTTAAAGCATGGCAAGTTGTGCAAGTTGTTTGTTTCATAATTATTATTATTATAATAATAAAAATTGAAATAAAAGAAAAGATTTAAAAATGCACTTTTTCCATGCCCTCCAAAATAGAACCCTCTCTGCATCTTGGAGCAAGGGGTGGAATCGGATGTGGTGAGAGACATTTGCAGAAGTCTGGCATGTAACAACCTGAACAATGGATGCGAATGGCTTTTGCTAGGTCTTACCTGCCTTTTTAACAAGTAAACCCTCTCAAAACCTAGCAAGCCACCACTTGCCTGAAGCAATGGATAAACCTTCACTATGTTGAATTAAATCCCCAGAGCTCTACAAAGGCCTGAGGTCCTAGCCACACTGCTTTCTCACCCTGTCTGCATCCATTTTATTGTCCTATAACCCTATAAACAAGCCACAGTGAATGCTGCTGGATGCCAGGTTCACATGCCAAATTCTGGAAGCTCATGCCGACTTCACAAGGGCTTAACAAAGAGCCAGAGAAGCATAAAGAAAAGAGCAGAGGGCAGCACCTGGAATGCAGAGGATAAAGTGAACCGAGAGAGCTGAGGATTGCAGTCATGTGAAGTGTGGGAGGTCTTGTCTAACACACACAAAACTCTTCTATCAGTAAATGGAGTCAGAACCTTTTTCTTTTGCCTTCCAAATAGAATCTCTGATCTTCTTTTTGCATTAGTTTTAAAGGAACCTGAGGCAGTTTTCTTTAAAAAGCCTATAAAACTGTTTTGTTTGTGAGCAGCTGTTCTATCAGCGTCCTTCATAATCGTTCTCTGTAGCAGGGCTCTGTCTGCCTTTCATAGTCATGACCTCCTGGAACTTTTGAAACAGTTAAAGGCTCTATTTTCAAACAATTTCTCTCTCCCCCCCCCCCCCCCCAAAGGGTGGATAGGAAGAACAACATTTAAAAATCAGATCCTAGAAGTGTAATGTCAAAATCCAAACAAGTCCATTTATATGGTAACAGTCATATTTTACCCTAATTCACCTGAATATGGGTTCTCTACTCTTCAGTACAACCACAGCTAAGAAATAGGAGATCTTTTACTAAGGCGCGCTAGCGTTTTTAGCACACGCTAAACGCTAGAGAAGTCCATAGGAATACATTGGTGTCTGTAGCATTTATTTATTTGTTACATTTGTACCCCACATTTTCCCACCTATTTGCAGGCTCAATGTGGCTTACATAGTACCGTAATGGCGTTCGCCAAGTCGGTAGATAACAAATACAAGCTTATATTGTGGTCTAATGAGGTAGGTGTGCATTAGGTACCATGAGGGTCGAGGGGAATGAAGATTGTATATTGTCCAGTACGATCATTGGTTAGGATGTGTTGCTGGGGGTGGGGATTTACGGTGGATCGGTGGGGTAAGC
Source organism: Microcaecilia unicolor (assembly GCF_901765095.1). Taxonomy (NCBI): domain Eukaryota; kingdom Metazoa; phylum Chordata; class Amphibia; order Gymnophiona; family Siphonopidae; genus Microcaecilia; species Microcaecilia unicolor. Next base: position 23,467,922 of record NC_044038.1, read on the forward strand.
CTTTTTGAAGAGGTTGGTTTTTAATGATTTCCCGAAGTTTAGATGGTCGTGGATTGTCTTCACAGCTTTTGGGAGTTCATTCCATAGTTGTTCACTTATGTAGGAGAAGTAGGATGCGTAAGTTGTTTTGCATTTAAGTCCTTTGCAATTTGGGTAATGTAGGTTTAGGTAAGATCGTGCTGATCCGAATCTGTTTCTGGTTGGTAGGTCTATGAGGTCTAACATATATCCTGGGACTACGCCGTAGATAATTTTGTGGACCAGAGTGCAGATTTTGAAGATGATCCTTTCTTTGATTGAGAGCCAGTGCAGCTTTTCTCGGAGGGGTTTGGCACTTTCGAATCGTGTTTTACCAAATATCAGCCTGGCTGCTGTGTTTTGGGTGGTCTGGAGTTTTTTTGCGAGTTGTGCTTTGCATCCCGCGTAGATTCTGTTGCAGTAATCTGCATGGTTTAGGACCGTTGATTGGATTAGGTTTCGGAAAATTTCTCTCGGGAAGAAAGGCTTTAATCGTTTAAGTTTCCACATTGAGTAGAACATTTTCTTTATTACGGAGTTTACTTGGCTCTCAAGGGTAAGGTTACGATCAATTGTGACTCCGAGTATTTTTAGACTGTCTGAGCTAAGGAGGGTGTGTCCTGGGGTGTTTATGGTATTTAGAGCACGCCTGTTTTTAGCATGCACTAAAAATGCTAGCTCGCCTTAGTAAAAGACCCCCATAGTCTCTGGTAAGAAACTGGTGGTATAGTGGAGTGCCTTGTAGCGTGAAAACTCGCACTCCCTACTCTACTGGAGACATTAGTTTTCATGCTACGAAGCACTTTCACTCATTGAAGTATTAGGCGTGAACTGCCATACTTTTTTCTGTAGTGCATCATACATGCACGGTCTTTTTTTTTTTTTTATTATTATATTTATTGGTTTTAATTTCATACAAACAAATCACGTTTGTAAGGCAATACAGAGAGTTATAGAGGAAAATAAAACATATATATAATATATTTCAATCAAGCATACATGTCACATATATTTATCTTATCTCTCTTCCTTAGACCATCATTAGTGGAGGAGGGGGGAGAGTCTAAACAAATTTAAGGAGAATTATCACTCTAAAAAAGAGAAGGAAAAAAAGGAACAAAATTTAACATAAATTGGCATAGTCCTGATATTATATCTCTTAACTCTTATTTGCTGATATCAATCATTGTTCTTATTCAACTAGTTGGCTTTTTGGCGTCCAGAAAAGCCTTCAACTGAATAGGCTCAAAAAATACATATTTAGTGCCAGTCATTCGAATTATGCATTTACATGGATATGCTAAGGTAAATGTTGCGCCTAACGCTTTTACTTCATCTCTAAGTATGAGAAATTGCTTTCGTCGCTGTTGTGTTATCTTGGTAACGTCAGGATATACCCATATTTTCTGTCCACAAAATAAAGCTGACGAATATTTAAAATATTTTTTCATAATCATATTTAAATCCTGTTCGAAGACCATTGATATTATAAGAGTCCCTCTTGAAGTTATTTCTATCATGGAATCTTCTAGTAGTGCAGTTAAATTTTGAATATCTATTACTGGAAATTGAGGATCTTCTCCTTGCTTTTGCACTTTAGGTAAATAGTAAACTTTATTACAAGGTGGAATATCCGCATCGGAAAACTTCAAGATCTCCTGTAAATATTTTTTAAGGAAATCTCGAGGAGTCAAAGCAGGTGAAATAGGAAAATTTAACATCCTAAGCGTAAGGCGTCGATTATCATTTTCTATCTGCTCTAGTCTACGAGCAGTGTAAAGTTTATCTTTTACAAGAGAGTCTACAGTCATCTTGACAGATTTAATATCTTCATTTACTGTAGCAAATTGGATAGCAGATTCTCTTTTAATTTCTTCATACGATTCTGTCATAATAGTCAACTTACTAGCAACCGTGGAAATTTCTCGTGTGGATTTAGCAACTTCAGTGGTCAGTCTCTGGAGCGCCGACCAAATAGCTTCCATTGTAACCTCCTGGGGCTTTTCCAGCTCCAGTACATTTTCCACCGCTGGTCCAGGGGAGAAACCGCCAAAAAGGGACAAGTCGTTACCCACTTCGGAGTCCGCTTGATCCCCTGACTCCACTCTGGCGCCTGCGGGACAAGGAGGCGGATTCAGCGTCGGCGGCGATAAGGTGATATCCAGGCCCCTGGCCGACGTCGCTCCTTTGTTGTTGGTCAATGCGGGGATCGCCACGCCGGTATCGAGAGGTAAGCTTCTCACAAAGCGGTCTAATGTCTGCTGGTTGGGAGACGACGTTAGTGCAATTGACGGTTGCACTTTTGTCGTCCCCTTTCTTTTGGTATGAGGCATAATTAGAAATCGGGGAAAAGTTAGAAAATTCCAACAAACAGTTTGAGAGCTTCCGTGAGCACAGCTAGGACGCCATCTTGCTCCTCCCTTATCACCCCATGCACGGTCTTTTTAAAGACCACCTTGCTATTCCTATTTAGCTGCATAATCCCATTCTCATTTCCGCACCATCAGACTCCTGAGGCAGGCATTTTGCATGGCGAAACACGGTGCCGTGTCGAGTCTTGACATTTGCTTTTACGCAATAAATTGTATTTGTTGAACCTGTGGTTTGTCCAGCCGTCCCTCATTTTCCACTTCTTGGTTTGTTGCAATTTTTCGTGGGACTTTCTGTGTTCGGTTACCATTTGGTTCTGACGGTTTCATAAGCAAGAAACAGAAGGTTTGCCTTTTTTTTTTTTTTTTTTGCAGATGATGGATATGCAATAGAGTGGATAGTTGAAAGAGAATATACTAACATGGCATGAGGGTGCACTAATGCCCTTACAGAATCGGTGCTAAGTGCCCTGCAGTGGCACACCTTCATTGTATGCAAATCTAATGCATATTCATTGTGGGTATCCTGAAAACCTGACGGGCTGGGTATGTTCTGAGGCTTGGGTTGAGAACCCCTGGACTAGATGGACCTTATAACCTTTGTGTGCTAGCATCACTATAAAGCAGGGGTTCTCAACTCAGTCCTCAGGACACACCAGGCCAGTCTGGTTTTCATGATATCCACAATGAATATGCATGAGATAAATTTGCATGCACTGCCTCCATTGTATACAACTTTATCTCATGCATATTCATTGTGGATTTCATGAAAGCCCGACTGGCTAGGTGTGTCCTGAGGACTGGGTGAGAACCCCTGCTATAAAGCCGTGCTTCATGAGGAGCTTTCAAAGTGCTTTATCTCCTAATGGTGCTCATGGCAAGATTCTGTTGAAATGATTGAGATCTTTTCTGATGATGAAGGCCAGCGGACAAAAGGGATTTTCCTGCTGCAATCAGGTTGGCCCAAATGACTCTCTCTGTGGGTAACATTTCTCTAAATGGAGTAGTTGTGGGCTCAAAAAAACATTTGACCAGGTACTTTTATGAATAGGAAACAAGAAAGTCATTAAATGATAAAGATTGTGGGGGTTGTATAGCTCCGGGCCAGATGGAACAGGCTGAGACAGGCCTAGTTTAATTTCCATGGCTTCCATGGACTTGTAATTCTGGTCACTGTTGGGTTCAGGCATGTCCTAGGGGAAGAAAGATACGGAATGGGGTAGTGAAGTGACTTAAACTTTAATTCAGAAAATGCAGAATTGTAGCTTGTCACAATTGAAATATTGCGTAAAGGTCATACGTTTTGAACCTCTCCCTAGCCAATTGTTTCTTGAATTTTATCACTAGTTCCAGTTCTTAAGTACTTGGGGCAAGCAGGTAGAAGAACTCCCAAGACTCAAAGGCACTAGATAAGAACATAAGATATGTCATCGTGGCCAGACCAAAGTCCATCACTATCTCCGACAGTGGCCAATATTGTATCCTATGTCACTGCATGTTGTTAAACCCTAAAACTGAGCAGGAAAATATGAAAATTCATGTTTTCCATTTGATGATCATAGTGCACTCTCTTCTGAAAGGAGACGTACTGTTTGGAATCAGGGTGCGCTCTAATGAAACAGTGTGCCCTTGTGCATTTGTGAACTATTACACAAGTGCAAGCAGCACACGTGTCCATGCTATCAGGAAAGGGGTGTATACTGTTTCAGAAAGAGTGCACCTTCCCCCCCCCCCCCCCCCCCCAAATAGTGTCCTCGCTTTCAAAAAAAGATTTAAAAAAATGGCCAATGAAAAGATCAGAGCAAACATTCCTGGATGTGTCATGGGAAAGGACATTAATCAAAAATTTCTTGGCTGCTCTTCCTTAGTCATAAGACCCCGGCAGGGCCTGAGAGAGTAGCTCCATTCTGTGTCACTCATTCCCAGTGGGTCGTTCTTTGACTTTATGTGGATCCCTTTGGGTTACTGTGTTTTACCCTTTATAATTGAGTAATTATAACAGCCACCTTTGTTCTTACTCTCCTCTGAAAGCATTCCGACCCACCCAACCTGCGTGCATGTTTCCACAAAGCTATGGTACGATTACGGAGAATTGTGGCATCCTGTTTGGATGAAAAGTGATATCCTGGACAGATGAGAGTTATTAGCGCAACTATTTCTACCAGACTGCATGAATTTCTTATTACTATATTATTTAAGCATCCATAAAGTCTCCATGCTTGACCTCTTCCACTACTGTAGAAAATCCCTTCATTCTGTTCAAGAAAATAACCATATGCTACACCAGTCTCTCACTGGTGCCAAATCTGTCTGACTATGAAACACACACATGCATTAATTAGGGTGCAAAGCATTTTCCTCAATGGCGTACTAGATTTCTATAACTACCCTCTCTTTATTTCCTTGTTGTTTTAAACTGATGTTTGTTACATGCTTTCTACTGTACTTATTATTTACTACTACTACTATTTAGCATTTTTTTATAGCGCTATAAAGCGTACGCAACGCTGCACAAACATACCTACTACTACTACTATTTAGCATTTCTATAGCGCTACAAGGCGTACGCAGCGCTGCACAAACAGAAGAAAGACAGTCCCTGCTCAAAGAGCTATGTAATAAAAGTAAGCCAAGTATAGGACAATCAAGCCATTGTGACATCACTGATGAGGTTGGCTCTTATTGGTGGCCTGAGGCATTATGACATCACAATATTAGCTCTGGTTACAAGAGACTACTACTATTACTATTTATCACTTCTATAGCGCTACAAGGCATACGCAGCGCTGCACAAACATAGAAGAAAGACAGTCCCTGCTCAAAGAGCTTACAATCTAATAGACAAAAAATAAAGTAAGCAAATCAATTAATGTGTACAGGAAGGAGGAGAGGAGGGTAGGTGGAGGCGTGTGGTTACAAGTGGTTACGAGTCAAAAGCAATGTTAAAGAGGTGGGCTTTCAATCTAGATTTAAAGACGGTCAAGGATAGGGCAAGACGTATTTGTATTATTGAACCGGAGTCTACCTCTACGGTATTGCGAAAGCCACATTGAGCCTGAAACTAAGTGGGATAATGCGGGATATAAATGTGTTTAAAAAAATTAAAAAATAAAAATAATTCACAAATTTTGAAACATTTTCTCTGTGTGTGATTTTTCAGGGACACCATTCTCCAATCAAGCAACAGATAGTATTTCTTTGAGCTACTGCAATAAATTAAATAAATTGGTCTGACCTAGTATGGCTATTCTTACGTTCTTTTGTTATGAATGAATGTTGACTTCAGTCCTATATTTTAATGGAGTTCCTTTCTGTGTTACTTTGCTGCTATTTTATATTGTTCGTCATCCTGATTTGCTGTACAACTAGGGCGGTTTCATCAAACCTCAATAAACATATAGATGAATAATTAAAAAAAAAAAAACAGATGCAAATGACATCCAGATTTTATTTTTAAAAAGAGAAAACAAAATGTAGACACAGCCAGACTTTGTTCTGAACAGATAGCCCTGTTTACACTGGTTTGGCTGTAGATGAAAGGAAGAAAAATCAGCTGCGTTAAGTGACTTTTATAGGTATGTGCATTTTATAATTGCCCTGAAAGGTAGATAAGAGATTATCTCACAAAAAACAATAAAATTGCTGCTACCACTGATTTTTCTCCATTATTCTGCATCTGTTATGCATTAAAAAAAAAAGACTTGATTTTGGATCGTTCCCATGGATCACTGGTAGAGCTGTTCTCTACCTTACGAAAAGTCTCTGGTTTAAGCCCTATGTCAGATCTTCCACTGCTCAAGAAGGCTGGGGCATGGGATGTAGCACAGGTAGAGCTCACAACCTCCAAGAATAGAGGCAGGCATGGCCACTGTTCAAGTATTATACTTAGGAGGTAAATTTTATAATGGCCTGTCAAAATATAGATGCGTACATTCTGCAGGTAGCAAGCCAAGGAGTATCCCAATGGTTAGTGCAGTGGCCTGAAAACCTTTGAAACTGGGTTTGATTCCCACTGCAGCTCCTTGTGACTCTGGGCAAGCCACTTAATCCTCCATTGCCCCAGATACAAAATAAAGTACCCCTATATAATATGTAAAATGCTTTGATGGTAACCACAGAAAGGTGGTATATCGAGTCCCATCCCTCTTCCCCTTATTCTATAAGAACAGTTATGCACTTGGGTCTTCATGTGGAAGGGCATTTTTGACTTGACACCTAATTCCAACTTTGGATGCAGGGCCGTGCCAAGGGTCTCTGGTGCCCCCCTGCAGACTATCAGTTGGTGCCCCCCCCCCCCCCCCCCGGTCTCGCTTCTTCATTAGATGTTTCTCCATTGCTACCTGTCTTTCCTTTAGACTGAAAACTACAGGCCCAGCCAGACCTGACAAAAGGGTCTACCACACCCTTCAATGTCAAGCATATACTAGAAAACTGTAAATTAGCTTACACAGGAAAGCAGTTAAAAAAAATAAACACAATTCCTGCTGTTTCTTAACACTGCTCTCCAGAGAAAGCACTGCCTTTATAAAGAGGCTTTTCAGTGGGACTTAGCCTGTTAAAAACTATTAGCATAATTAGGAATGACCAGCCCTTGTAACTGCAGAGACCTAAGCGTTGATTATGCATGTTCCTGTCTTTGTTACAGTGGGGGGGGGGGGGGGGGGGGGGGTCTCTTCATCTCAATTACATAGTCTGACCTCCCTGGCTCACTGGGAGCCCAGTCTCTTGGAGACTGCTATACATTGCAAAATAAGATAGCAGATGTAAATTCTCAAAGTAGACATATTCCAAACACTAAAATGAAAATAAAATGATTTTTTATACCTTTGTTGGCTGGTGACTTTCTTTTTCTGATCATGCTGGCCCAGTATCTGATTCTGTTGCTGGTATCTGTCCTCTTAACTCTGTTTCCAGGGCTTCCTTTCCACTGTATGTATCCCTCATTGATAAGTCTCTGACTCTAAAGTTTAGCAATTTCATTAAAGCAAAATGTATTTTCAAATATCACAAACTCTCCCTATCCAAGCAGAATGTTTTATATAAAAACAAACACACAAAAAAGCAATCAGATTTTTACTTACCAGCTATTCTACACTATACGTCAGCTAAACTTCCTCTTTGAACCTCAGCCAATTAAATGGATTTTAGCTGTAGATATGATAATTATGTACACATCATTGCAGTCATGCCCTCCTCTCAGTGTACATGCTCAAAAAACAAAAACTTTGAACCACTTACTGATAACAATTACACTATTTATTTTTTATTTCTCCCCAGTCTCACTTGCACACCTGCCTCCAAACCTGTTCTCTTTAATTTGAATGTTGTTCCAGCTCACCCTGAATGAAAGTTGTTCACACACCAAAGCCATAAATAGCTGCTGGTTATACTCTTTGAAACAGCTTTAGCAGAGCAGCGTGTCTGTGCCAGCACTGCTGGGCTACCTTCACTTCCTGATGTGGGAAGGGCAGGGGAGAGAGGAGAATCACAGCTTCAGGTAAAAGATTTTGCAAGTGAGTGGCGCCCTCTAGAGGTCGGCGGCGCCCCCCTGCGTTGCTTACCTCGCTTACCGTGTTGGCACGGCCCTGTTTGGATGTACGGTAGGGTTTTGGAGGGCTCACACGTTACACCATAAGTGTGACTGGGTGGATTATGAGCCTGGTCCCCTTCTCTACAGTGCACTGCACTGATCACTAGGCTTGCTGCTCTAATAGGATTGGCCATAACATCTGAAGCTGTCTTAAAACCTGGTATGTACTGTTTCGTTTATATCTTTGGGGGGTGGGAGAGGGTCACTGGGGGGGTGGGGTAAGGGAGAATCATGCTTTAATATCTTCAGTGGTTATCTGGTCATTTAGGACACCTTTTTGTGACTTAATCGTGATTTTAAAAAAAAACAAAAAAACAACAGGTCTAGACCAAAGCATCTAAATTGTAGCCCTGTACATTTTTTTTGTTCCATTATGGCAGAAAAATGTCCCAAGTGTTAGGACCTTCCAAATCCCACCCTCGACACGCTCTCCTGACACATCCCTTGTGATTTGGATGTACTGCTGATGAACTGCATAGTAAAACATCTTAAAAATGGGTTTTGAAAATAGCGATTTGGACGTTTTGGCAAATACAGCGTCCAAATGCTTTTTGGATGTTTTTCTGTTTCGAAAATGAGCCTCATAGAATGCTAGTGTAAACCTGCACCGATGCCTTTATTTAGGTGTGCATATTTTCAACAGGTCTATGGACTTCTAAAATCGGTGTCTTATTTAGGTGCCAATCGTGGGCATTAATTGATAGAATAGGCGCACTTATGTATGTGAATGACATCACAAATTGGTATTTATGTACATACTAGCCATTAAGCCCGTAACAACGGGCTAGTTTTTTGTCTTCCTATGGCCTCCCCCCATCCACCAACCCTGCTCTCTCCCCTGCCCTCCCCCCATGTCCAGCAACCCTCCTCTCCCCTCTCCCATCCGCTCCATCCACCCGTGTCCATCAACTGTTCTCTCCCCTACCCTCCATCCTCGGGCTCCCATCCACCGCAATTGTGACCTCCTGTGCCCTGTCATCCCTGCCGCCGCCATTTCGCCATCCCCGCCGGCGTCGCCCCCCCTCTTTCCGCCGGCGTCGAGTCGTCAGTTTTCCATCGCTGCGTCTGTTTCCCCCATTCCGCCCCCTCCTTCCCTCCCTGCTCCATCCTCCTCCGATTTCCACGCCCATGTCCAAGCCCTCCTCCCTATTGGGCTGTACTGCTGGTGGAGGCGGGGCTTGGACTTCTACACTCTCAGCGTTCTGACTCTACTGCGCATTTGCAGGTGAGTCGGTCACTTGCCGTTTGATGTGCTAGGCAATAGTCTATTAATGTGGCACACTGGTAGCATGCCCCCGGATTCTATACAGCGCACCTAGAGATCTGCGCCAAAATCCAGGCAGATTCTATAACAATGCGCGTAACTTAATTGAATTAACAAGCTAATTAGAGTTGATAACAGCACTTATATGCTATAATTTATGGTACATTGGGATTCGAAAGTTCAAGACCACTGCGTGAGAAACTGCACTGGCTTCCTGTCAAGGACCGAATCACTTTTAAAATTTGCACTCTGGTGCATAAAATCATCTACGGTGAAGCCCCAGCATGTATGGACACCCTTATCAGCTTGCCGCCTAGGAACTCTCACAGATCAGCTCGTTCGTACCTAAATCTCCATTACCCAGTATATAGTGGCCTCAAGTACAAGACCACCTATGCAACCACCTTCTCCTATGTTAGCGCTCATTTGTGGAATGGTCTACCTACATTGGTGAAACTTACTCCTGATCACCCGACCTTCAAAAAACGCCTCAAGACCTTTTTATTTGGCAGAGCTTACGCTCAAATCCCGCCTAGCATCTCCTACTTCTGAACTGTCTCTGTCAAGGCGTCATATTGATCACCACTCCTCTTTCTCTTTTTCCCTTCTTTGCTTTTACCCTTTCTCACTTACACTTCAAAGAAATTGATTGTATGTTTGCTGACTTGATGTATGTTTTTACAGACTGTTGTAAGCCACATTGAGCCTGCCCGTGGGTGGGAAATTGTGGGATATAAATGCTATAAATAAATAATGAGCACTAATTGGCATTAATTAGAATTTACATGCACAACTTGCTAAGCATATTCTGTAATGCACTGCACCTAACGTCTAATACATGCAGACAAAAAGGGGCATGGTTATGGGTGGGGAAATAGGCATTGCGTGGGCATTCTGAAATTTATGCATGTAGTTATAGAATATGGACCTCTGCACCTAAATCTATGCGCCAAGATTTATGCCATGTTTTCGTTGGTGTAAATGGCCATGCATAGTTTAGTTGCTGGGATACCAACTAAGCGTATTCTATATACCATGCCTAAATCTAGGCGCCCTTTATAGAATACGCTTAGGCAAAAATGGGCATGCTCCTTTTAGTGAAATTGAGCATGCTCAGTTTCACTAAAAGGAGCGCGTGCCGGACGTGAGGGGAAGAGAGAGCAGGGCAGGCAAATGCGGTGGTGTCGGAGACCAGTGCTGGATGAAGTCTTCAGCTGGTGGGGGTTGGGGACCCCCACCAGCCAAGATGTACAGCGGAGGCAGTGGGCGGTGAGGTGGTGGAGGGAGGGGGCAGTGGCAGAGGGGGAGTGGCGGCAGGGTGGCTACCAAAATGTGCCCCCTCACCTAGGACTCTGGCCACCGGGCACCCTGCATTAAAATTGGCAACGCCTCAGCTCGGCTCCATTTGGAAAGGCAGATCGCCTCCCTTTGGGCCTTCCCTCACTGTGTCCTGCCCTCATCTGATGTAACTTCTGGTTTCTACGAGGGCGGGACACAGGCAGGGCCCGAAGGGAGGCGATCTGCCTTTCCAAATGGAGCTCAGCTGACGCGCTGCTGATTTTAATGCAGGGTGCCCGGTGGCGGACGTAGCTGAGGGCAGGAAGGTGAGACTGGGGACTTCAGCAGCAACAGCAGCAGCGGCGATGGCGGCGGCAGGGGGGGCAATGAGGGTGGCGAGGGCGTCGGCAGCAGGGGGGGGGTGGCCTTGCCCCGGGCCCGGCTTGGTCTCTCGGCGGCCCTGCTGGCTACCTCCCACCTCAAGGTCTGGCTATGTCCCTGCTGTAAATCAACCTCTGGCTTTCAGTGTTTACAAAAATGCTGATTGTCACAGGCTGATTATTGACCCATCACTCACTGCTATTATATACGTCATTTCAAACGAATGCACATCTCCAGCACCTATTTCCTTAAAGAGTACAGTTTTCTTTTAATTCTCCGCTGCATTCTGAAAGTAGCAAATGAATGAAGGAACAGAAAGGCCACTTCTTGCAAATATGCAGTCTGAAGATTTGTAGCAGATAAAAGTCTCAGTCATGGGGGTTGGGTGATATGGACTGGAGAAAGATTTGGGAAAAGCGCCCTCCAAGGATGAAAGGATTTCATTCTGCGTGGAGCGGTTCATCGTGTCTCTGTCCCTCCCTGCCACTGTAATCTTCTTTCATGACTCCCCGGCAGTGGATCTTGTCCGAATGCTGCTCTTTTCCTGCTCCTGAAACTTTAAGCACAAATGGCAAGACAGTATCATTACACTTAACAAAATTTCACGACTCTTTCCATTGTCAAATAGGCAATATATTAAACAGAAACATTGTTCACATGTCTACACAGATGGTACAGGGTGGTGCAGCATTATCTGTCTTTTTACTAAAGAATTCTCATTCTAAATGAGGCTTGATATACAGAACATCTGTATCTGGAATTCTCTTCCAAAATTATAAAGTGATTTGCTCAGATCACTCGTATACACCTCCATGATTTGTGTCCATGGCATCTTTAATTTTCTAGGCATAGAACTTGTAAAGTTCAGCCATAGATAATCCAAGCTCATTTTTAAAATGTTTTGTACTTCCTTTAAGAAAGATATTATTGGAAGTTTTCTTGACATGGGTCTTTCTCATGGTTGACGTTCAGGCATCACTCCATCAACATGGTTGTTGCTATCGTAGTGAATGTCAGATTAAGTCCACGTTACTTTTGCAAAGAGCAGAAAGTGTTTGGAAGAATTTTGTCACACATTATTGCAAAACAGTAATGTTACCCTTACTTACTTTTTAACGTTTATTTTTCTTTTTTAGCTGTGTTGGTGGGCCTGTAGAAAGTAATAGGTTATGACCTCTGGAGCTGAAGGTTGAATTCAGAGCTCGACTCCCAAATGAAATGAGTTTAATTGACTGAAACGTGTCTCTAGTGAATGTATTAAGATTACAACATGTCAATAGAAGGGGAAGTGGATGGGCCATAACAGTAATGAGCTTGGCAGGTACTTTTCAAACTGTCTTCACTGGAACAAAGTTGGTAGGTCAAACTGCTCAATTTTCAAAACACAAGTAAATGCATCCCTTTCCTTTGAAACTGGTGGTGGGCACAGAGTATCAACAAACATTTGCACCTCTTTGGCGGTGATTTTATCAGCTTTTTATTTAAATGTGGGTAAACAGTGTCTTAACACGGTAAAAGAGTTTTATAATATTACCCCAAGAGGCTATGCATGTATACACAGAGAATGTTTGTGCCAACTTTAAAGAAGGTCAGACAGAGAAGGGCTGGACCATGGTTTCTCAGCAAGGGAGAGAAAAGGCACTAGAGGTAAAGCGTCAATTGGAAATTATTTTAATCATCAATATGCAAAATAGTCAAACCATTAGTTCTCCAATTGTTGTATGAAGTCCACCAGAGAGTAATGCAAAAGAGCTGCAGGACCTGACAATTGATGCTTTACCTCTGGTGCCTCTTCTTTTCTTTGTTGGGAAACTATGGTCCATCCGTACTGTCTGACCTTCTTTTTGGCTTCACATAGGGTGGCTTGTCTACTTTGTTGGGAAACCATGGTCCATTCCTACTCTGTCCGACCTTCTGTTTGGCTTCATATAGAGTGGCTCGTCTGTTAGGAAACCATGGCCCATCCCTACTCTGTCTGACCTTCTTTTTGGCTTCACATAGGGTGGCTCGTCTACTTTGTTGGGAAACCATGGTCCACTCCTACTCTGTCTGACCTTCTGTTTGGCTTCACATAAGGTAGCTCATCTCCTTTGGTTTGTGTTTGTTGGATATGATAACATTTATATAGCCCAAAGGTAGGCAGGGAGGAGTTTGGGTAGAGAATGGACAACATCACAAATTACATGTATGTTTTATAAAATATGTGCTCATATATTCACATCAGTTCAGATGCATTTTGGCTGTGATTGTTGCAGCTTTTGTGATGCTATCTTATGAAGACATATAGGTGCATCAATGTCTTCTTATAATAGCCCCAAAATAGATGTTTAATTGGACTTCCTATCCTGATGACTTCTTACAAAATTACCCTCTTTGGTGGTAACTTTACAAACTATTTTTGAATGTAAAATTCTGATTTATTCATGTAAAAGGCCTCTTGTAGAGCAGACGTGCTCAGGGGAGGAATTTAGGCAGAATCATGATTTAGGTGCATATTTTACAAAATTTGCACATACATTGCATGGTAACATTTACTCCTACTCTCGAGCAAGCGCAACTGTCAGTGCTCACAAACTATGCGCTATTTCTGCAGGTACCTATGGTGCTCATTTTCGAAGCAGATGGATGCCTCAAGATGGCCCCAAAAAAGTCTCATCTGCTGAAAACATCCAAATTGCAATTTTCAAAAGGTAGAATTTGGACCATTTTACACTGCAGTTTGTCCAAATAGCAAGGAAGCATCTTGGAGGTGTGTTTTGAGTGGGAATAGGGAGAGCCTAAAATTAGGATGTCTTTCAGTGATAATGGAAAGGGAAGAAATGTCCAAGGCAAAAAAGAAGAACTTTTAAAAATCTAGACTTTTTTTCAATCAAGTCCAGGGTACAAAAAAAGTGCCTTGATTGAGCAGCTGACCACTGGAGGGAGGAAGGCATGACCCCTCCTTAATCTCCCAGTAGTTACTGATCCTTTCCCACCCCCCCCCCCCTAAGAAGTGAAAGTGACAGTGGATACCAAGAAATATGTACCCTACGCATATATCCAGAATTGCCTTACGATATTTGCTTGCTATAATACTATCATGCTTTATCATTATCATGTTACCCAACATCCTTATTTTTTTTATTTTAGTTACATTTGTACCCCGCACTTTCCCACTCATGGCAGGCTCAATGCGGCTTACATATTGTATACAGGTACTTATTTGTACCTGGGGCAATGGAGGGTTAAGTGACTTGCCCAGAGTCACAAGGAGCTGCCTGTGCCTGAAGTGGGAATTGAACTCAGTTCCTCAGGACCAGAGTCCACCACCCTGACCACTAGGCCACTCCTCCACTCCGTTCACTTTTATGCTCTCATTTCCCTGGGGGAGCTTCATTCATGGTTTTTCCCATTCCCTCTCCAAGCTGCCCTCTTCTTTTGAAGTTGCTTGGGCACAACTGCAGCGGCTAGGTCTCGGTGCGGCCACAGTAGCAGGTCATGAGTGAGTGTGGGGATTGCACCATCGCATTCTCACAGTCTCTGCCTCCTGCATGCAACACAGAAGTAGGAGGGGCCACGATGATGTGCTTTGTGAATGTGCATTTATTTTATTCTTGCATTCACTCAGTACCTGCTACTTCCTTGGGCTGCTTTAAAGAGATGAGGTGTGTGTGTGTGTGTATGAATGCTTTCTTGACAGCAGAGTAAGGAGTGGAGTCTGTGCAAAGGGAGAGGGAGTCAAGACAAGCAGGCAGTAAGGAAAGATGTGAATTAAAGGGGCCTGGGAGGGACTGGATTTATGAAGAGGGGAGTAGTCCATGTCTACTGCTAGGGATGCAGGCCATTGGCAGGTTTCTGGCAATTATATTGTTGATGCAAAGGTTCTGCCAGCCACTGGCTTCCCTTAATTAAAACCACTGCTTGGCAACACTATTCTGGCCCTAACTATCCAGTATCCATCAGAGGTTTACTATTCTCAGGTGGGAGGATTGGCAGATCGAAAGCCCCCTCCTGACTTTGGGACCGTGGCGCATTCCTAGTTTGCCTGTGCATTAATCCTGCCCGTTGCTGGGTCTGAAGTTCTGCAAAATTCCAAATGTCTTTTCTTCTCCTCACATTCATTCATTTTTTTGGAGGTGTTACAGGATCAGCTGGTAATGGTGACAGTACTTGTTGTTCATGAAAAAAAAACCTAAGCTGCAACTTTGTCTCCTCACTTTGTGGTTAATTTTAGGCTTCCCGTAAGGCCACGTATAAAGAACGGTGCAGGTCAAACAATGTCAAGGCTACAAGTCAGCCACGATATGCTCAGATTACAAAAGAACGTATCGATGGGAATGTCTCTCGTCAACTGTATCAACGCTTCATTAATAACAGAAAGTAACAACATTTTCGTGTTATGCCACAATGAAAAACTGTATTAATGAGAGCTGGGAAAAACATATAGAGATAGATTCAGTATAGGGTGCCTAAGGTTAGGTGCCAGGATTCGGGACACTTAGCCCAAATTCTATAGTGGCGAGTTCTGCGTGGAACTGCCGTTATAAATTTCGCAGTTTCGCATCTAACTTTAGGCGCAAGCATTTATCCAAGCCAAAGGCCGGTGTCAGGACTGCCAAAAGGGGAGAGCAGAGGGGTAAGGTTCCCCTGGACCCGGCCTCCAAGAGGGACCTGATGCTGGGACCCAGGGTAACAGAAACAAACATTTGGCGCATTTACCACGGGTGCAGGAGCAAAAGTTTTTACCACCCTGTAGGAACAGTAAAATGCCTTATTTATTTATTTATTTATTTGTTGCATTTGTATCCCACATTTTCCCACCTATTTGCAGGCTCAATGTGGCTTACATTATGCCGTAGTGGCGGTCGCCATTATCGGAATGAGAAATACAGAGTGGTATTGCATTAAAGCTCACAAGTGACAGAGTACTTTTGAGCAGTGGCGTACCAAGGGGGGAGGCGGTGGGGACGGTCCGCCCCGGGTGCACGCCGCTGGGGGGGTGTCGCGCGCCTGTTGGCTCTTCGTTTTCATGCTCCCTTTGCCCCGGAACAGGTTACTTCCTGTTCCGGGGCAGAGGGAGCATGAAAACGAAGAGCCGGCAGGCGCGCGGCACCCCCCCCTCAGCGGCGTGCACCCGGGGGGGGGTTCTTTCACCGGGGGATCGGGGGTTCTTTCTCCGGGAGGGCGTTGCACTGTTCTGGGGGGGGAGCGCTGTACCCGGGGGGCGGGACGCATCGGCGATCCGCCCCGGGTGTCAGCCCCCCTAGGAACGCCACTGCTTTTGAGCAATATAAGCGGTCCTTTTACTAAGCCGTGGCAAAATGTGGCCTGCGGCAGTACGTGAGCAACTTTTGTGCATGTACCTGGCCAAATTGTACCGTGTTCTGGAAAAAGGGGCCAGAAAATGGACATGTGGCAAAATAAAAACCAGCACGTGTCCATTTTCGGCCTGAGACCTACAAACCACCCATTGACTTAGCGGTAAGGTCTCACGCGCTACCCGAGCAGTAGGCATGCAGCACGCGTACCCTGCCGCCTACCGCCACCATTACATATTTTCTACCTTGTCTTTTCGGCATGCACTAAATTCAGAATTATTGCCTGGGCATACGGTTGCCGGGCGGTAATGCTGATTTGGGGTGTTGGACAAGCGATAGGCTCTTACGTGCCTTTGTAAAAGGGCCCCTAAATGTCTTCCTTTGTATGTCATTATTTGTCTAAAAGCATGTTTTGCTTTCACTGTTACATAGTAAACTGATCCCTGTGTCCTCTTGCCTCCGTTTAGCACTTCTCATGTTTTTACCGTAATCTCTGCAATGCACCAGTGTTGCTCATATTTCATCTCACAATGTGAACCAGAAGCACTCATAAAAGGATACACATCTGAACGACCCATACAGTTACGTCTTTGGACTTAAGATTTTTGTGAAGTAATTTATTGGCAGCTATTTCTACTGAAGTGAGCTGTAAACATTCACAACAGCAAACAACTGTAGACACAGGCCAGAGTCACCAATTCTCACTCTTCAGAATGAAGTTTAAAAACAAAATGATTTAGCTAACTAGTGGTTATTAGGTGTCAACATTTCTGTTCATGTGCACAGGTTAGTTTATGCAAGTTGAAAGCATCTGTCATCACAGGCAAACTAGCTTGTGAATATTTTAATATGAGATCTATGCTAATGAGGTAGTGCAATTCAAAATTATGCAAAATAGCTCATTGAAGAAGTATGCATGCAAACTGCTTCACAGATGCATTAATGCAAATAAAGAAATCAACTCCACCTTAAAGCAGTACATTTTTGCAATGCAGTCTTATGTACTTTATGATCTGCCTCATCCATATGTCTTTAACATTGACTTTTATAAATCTAGTTCAAAATATTGAAAGTCTTCTGGAGACAGGGAAATATATATTGCATTTAAATATGACTCACCTTGAGCTACCAATGAAATGGTGTTATATATATATATATATATAGTAATCCAATACTAGGCTAACTTTCTTCAATTGGTTGCAATTATCTTAATCTACAATTACATAAACAACCATATCATATAATTGTCAATCTTTATTCAAAACCTTTTCATTACATACGTTACAAGACGTATGAGGAGAGACTTGCGGACCTGAACACGTATACTCTGGAGGAAAGGTATTAATCTGCAAACGAACCTTTTCCAGAGATGCGAAGGCAGTAGAACGAGAGGACATGAAATGAGATTGAAGGGGGTAGACTGAAGAAAAATGTCAGGAAGTATTTTTTCACGGAGAGAGTAGTGGATGCTTGGAATGCCCTCCCGCAGGAGGTGGTGGAAACGAAAACGGTAACGGAATTCAAACATGCGTGGCATAAACATAAAGGAATCCTGTTCAGAAGGAATGGATCCTCAGGAGCTTAGCCGAGATTGGGTGGCAGAGCCGGTGGTGGGAGGCGGGGCTGGTGGTTGGGAGGCGGGGATGGTGCTGGGCAGACTTATACGGTCTGTGCCAGAACCGGTGGTGGGAGGCGAGGCTGGTGGTTGGGAGGCGGGGATAGTGCTGGGCAGACTTATACGGTCTGTGCCCTGAAAAGGACAGGTACAAATCAAGGTAAGGTATACACAAAAAGTAGCACATGTGAGTTTATCTTGTTGGGCAGACTGGATGGACCATGCAGGTCTTTTTCTGCCGTCATCTACTATGTTACTATGTTATTTAATATATCAAAATGTTATTCATCACTCATTAAAAAACATACAACCCAACACTCTTGCATACGTTCTTACACATCACACTCATACACTCATACATCTCATCTTATTTTTAAAAAAAATACAAGATATTACAAATCATCTGCTATCATATTAGCATAAAGCTGTGTATTCTATGATCGTAATCGCAGGGAACACTGTTCATGAATGTCAACCTCAGTTGTAGTTCATATTAATGAGTGTCATCACATTTACTACTACTACTACTACTACTTAACATTTCTAGAGTGCTACTAGGGTTACGCAGCGCTGTACAGTCTAACAAAAGGACAGTCCCTGCTCAATGGAGCTTACAATCTAATGGGTGAAATGTCAAGTTGGGGCAGTCTAGATATCATGAGTAGAGGCAAGGTGGTTATGTGCCGAAGGCGACATTGAAGAGGTGGGCTTTGAGCAAGGCTTTGAAGATGGGCAGGGAGGGGGCCTGGCGTATGGGTTCAGGGAGTTTATTCCAGGCATGGGGTTAGGCGAGGCAGAAAGGGCGGAGCCTGGAGTTGGCGGTGGCGGAGAAGGGTACTGCAAGGAGGGATTTGTCTTGAGAGTGGAGGTTACGGGTAGGAACGTAAGGGGAGATGAGGGTAGAGAGGTAAGGAGGGGCTGCGGATCGAGTGCATTTGTAGGTTAAGAGGAGAAGCTTGAATTGTATGCGGTACCTGATCGGAAGCCAGTGAAGTGACTTGAGGAGAGGGGTGATATGAGTATATCGGTCCAGGCGGAAGATAAGATGTGCAGCAGCATTCTGAACGGATTGAAGGGGGGATAGATGGCAAAGTGCGAGGCCAGTGAGGAGCAGGTTGCAGTAGTCAAGGCGAGAGGTAATGAGAGAGTGGATGAGAGTTTGGGTGGTGTGCTCAGAGAGGAAGGGGCGAATTTTGCTAATGTTATAGAGGAAGAAGCGACAGGTCTTGGCTATCTGCTGGATATGTGCAGAGAAGGAGAGGGAGGAGTCGAAGATGACTCTGAGGTTGAGGGCAGATGAGACGGGGACGATGAGGGTGTTATCAACTGAGATAAAGAGTGGAGGGAGAGGAGAAGTGGGTTTGGGAGGGAAGACAATAAGCTCGGTCTTTACAGGTAGATATCCAAACCCTGTATCCAACATAGACTAAAGTCCTTATATGTATATATAAGGACTTTGGCACTCACTTTCAAAGCACATGGATGTTGCATATGGTATTAAAAAAAAAAAAAGTCCATCTACCGAAAATGTCCAAATCACGGTTTTTGAAAGGCAGGATTTGGACTTTTTATACTGCAGTTTGTCCAAATAGCAAGGGGAAGTTGGAGGTGTGTTTTGGGTGGGAGTAGGGAGGACCTAAAATTAGGATATCTTTCAGTGATAATGGAACAGGAAGAAATGTCCAAGGCTTGACCTGTTTCAATCACATTCAGGATACAAGACATATGCCTTGATTGAGCAGCTGACCACTGGAGGGATGAGGGCATGACCCTCCTTAATCTCTCAGTGGTTACTAACCCCCTACCACCCCCTCCGCCTAAGAAGTGAAACTGAAAGTAGATATCAGGCTCTATAACAGCTTCAGGTATTATGGCCATTCCTAATGGAGCAGCAAGCAACTGTAAGGAGTAGCTTAGTGGTCATGGTCAGTGCAGTGGACTTTGAACAATGAGACCCAGGTGTAACTCTCACCTTAACTCTTTTATTTCTGTGCAAATATATGAGTCCTTCTGGAGCATAGAAATATCTACTGTACCTGAATTTATAAGACACCTGCAAGTGAAAGTACGATGGCTATTGTAGTGTTGTACCTTTAGGTAGTACAGTAGTTTTTTATATGTTCCTGGAGGGCTCACAATAACATATAATAGAATTAAGGTGGGGTTTTTATGCGGGTTCTGTTGTTTAAAGTCCACTGAGTTGACCACTAGGCTGCCCTTATGCTCTGCAGGGACGTCTGTGTAGCCATTTTTGTACAAATGATAAATGATGTCAGCCATTTTTGTGCCTGTTTTTTTTTTTTTTGCATTCATATTTTGGATGTTTCATTTTGGAAAATGTCTGTTTATTGGTCTTCTGAGGAAAGGGGGAGTAGGAGGAGTAGGCTCTTGAACAACACCAGTAGGCGACGTAGGTTAGGAACAATCTCTTTATTTAAATATACACTTGACTTAACACAGCCGTCTTCGTCATAAAGCACTAAATACTGCTGCACTGAATCTGGGCTCAGTGTGCGGAAAGTCCCACGTTAAGCCATGCTAAGCCCAGATTCCAATGCCCTTTTGTAAAAGGGCCCCCAAGAAAGGCAAATGGATGGGATAATTATAATAGATTTGTTGCAAAGTTTTTGCTGAGAAAGTTGAGACGAGCTCCAAACACAACACCATGAAACAGATTTAACAGTTTTCTATAACAAAAAAAATGGCTACTTTGTCCAAGTTTCCATCCATTGCTTAAATTCCTTATCTGCTGCTTTCTCTTTTGTTGTTATACTTTGTAGACTGGTTTCTGGAAATGGACTTTGATTAGCAGCACATATTCAAACCTTGTCTTGACAGCAGGGAAAGTAAAATATCCCTTAGGGATTTTCTAGCTTGAAAATCTTTCATATTCAGACACAATATTCAAAGCTTTACATCAATGTTAACTTCTGCCTGAAAGATGGTTGCAGTGACCCATCTAAGTCCTAATTCTCTCAAGTTTTCCAGTCTTACAGCTCAAATCATATAAATATGGTGGAGGAAATGGGACTGAAAGAAGCTTGGATAACTGTTTGGAAGAAACACTTTTTATTGGCTAGGTCACCCGAGGATGTAAGTAACCTTGAACCAACTTTGCTGGTGAGTGAGAGAGCAAAACTCAGAATATCTGGATGGCTGTAAACTCCCTGAACAGTTTCCCTTTGAAAACTGGGCTGGTCTAAGCAGGTGCAAAGTATATGTTACAAAGTAGAGGGTCATGGATTTGATATATCACCTTTCTATGGTACAACCAAAACGGTTTACATATATGGTGAAGCCCCAGGTTACATGGATACCCTTATCAATCTACCATCTAGGAATTCTCGCAGATCATCCCGTTCATATTTAAACCTCCATCACCCCACCTGAAATGGTCTCAAATATAAGTCCACTTACGCTTCCACCTTTTCCTTTATTGGCACTCAACTATGGAATGCATGACCCAAACCTATGAAAATTACTCATGATCATCTGAACTTCAGAAAATCTCTAGTTTATTTGGAAAGGCTTATCCTAAAGGACCCGTCTTAAATCCATAACTCCTGGAATACAACTTATTTATGGACCTCATGGACTCTATTACCCTTCCCCTCTTACCCCTCGCCCCTTTGTAATTACTATCCTTCCCATTCACCTTATTATACTTCATTTGTTTGTTTACCGGATTGGTGATTGCCTCTACGGTCTGATGCCAGCCACATTGAGCCTGCCAGTGGGTGGGAAAATGTGGGGTATAAATGTTATAAATAAATATGTTATATGCAGGTACTTCCTCTGTGCCTAGTGGGCTCAAAGTCTAAAGGGCCCTTTTACTAAAGCCATGTAAGTGCCTACGGGCGCCTAATGCGCGCCAGTTCTGAGTTACCACCCGCTACCGCATGGCTTGGATGGTAATTTCATTTTTGATGCACGTCCGATATGCACATCAGAAAATATTTTTATTTTCTGGCGCATGGGCGGTAATCGGTATTTGGACGCACGTTGACCATTACTGCCTGGCTAACGCATGAGACCTCACCGCTAAGTCAATGGCTGGCAGTAAGGTCTCAGACCCAAAAAGGACGCGTGCCAATTTTCATTTTGCTGCACGCCCATTTTCAGCCCCCCCCCCCCCGAAAGGCATTTTTACAGGTGCACTGAAAAATGATTCTGCGCATGGCCAAAACACATGCCTGCACTACCACAGGCCATTTTTCAGTGCACCTTAGTAAAAGGACCCCTAAGTTTTGTACCTGGGTTAAGTGACTTGCTCGCAGTCACAAGGAGCACACTTGCTGATCCGTGCTTTGTGATCTGACTCTGGTTGGCCACTGTTGGAGACAGGATGCTAGGCTTGATGGACCTATGGCTAGAACCAGCACGGTATGTCTTATGATCTTACTAGTAAAAAAGGCCAGTTTCTGACACAAATGAAATGGGCGCTAGCAAGGTTTTCCTCGGAGTGTATGTTTGAGAGAGAGTGTGTATGTGAGAGTGTGTATGAGAGATGGAGTGTGTGTGTCAGAGAGAGAATGAGAGAGAGAGAGAGAGAGAGAGAGACAGAGTGTGTGTGTGTGTTTGTGTGAGAGAGTGTGAGAGAGACAGAGTGTCTGTGTGTGTGAGAGTGTGTGTGAGACAGAGAGAGACAGAGAGATAGAGTGTGATAGACAGAGAGTGTGTCAGAGAGAGAGTGTATTTGAGAGACAGGGGCAGGCAGGACCGGGGATCTTTCCTGCCTGCCCCGAAGAATTCGCTACACAGGGGAGAGAGGAGGGTAGCTGGACATGGGTGGCTGCAGGGGGGGCAGGGGAGAGAGGAGGGTCGCTGGACATGGATCAGCTGTGAGGCATGCATGTTTTTTTTCTTTTTTCACGGGTTCTGAAGTTGACAGCATAATGGCTACTGAGACGTCAGCCTGAGCTACGGAGCCTAGCTCACCAACTCTGAAGAAGCCATGGACACAGGCAGCCTGAAAATAGAACGTTGGAGGTAAGAATGATTATATAGGATTGTGCTATGTTAATAATTCTACAGCATTTTGTGTAGTGCATTACATTTTCCATAACTAATTCAACAGGTTAACCCTAATGCAGTCTGTCACTGGTTGTGCATGAAGACACCAGTGTAAAGTCACTTTCAATATTCCTTTTAATGTGCAATCTGTTGAATAGAGAACATTCACTATTAGCCTCTAATCATCGGAATGAGCTCCTCTTTAAGAGAAAGATTTGCCATTGATGTTGAGAAGCATCTGCTGAAGCATGTTAGTTAAATTACCCCAGACTAATCATTGAAAAGAACAAGTATGTTTTTGTCTGGGCATCCTGGCTAGCGACGAACATTGAAGACAATCAAAATAATGAATGGAAAGAATTTTGGTTGAAAATGTATTAAGAAATGGGGACTTGCAGGTAATGAAATACTTGCATATCTGCTGGTCAAGGCAAAACACCTGGTTATTTACAAGTAGCTTGGTTATTTGAAACCTTAGGGGGCAATTCTCTAGGTGGGTGCCTAGATGGGGCTTGCTGAGTTCAGATTCTATTATGTCATTTGGAAGCAAAGTTTCCCTTATAGAATTCTAGTGCAAATTGGCATCTATCTGCTTACAATTTGGCACATCCACTTCCCAACCAAAGGTGAGGGAGTCAGAGGCACAACCTTTGATCCTTTCCAGATTAGGTTATTGTAAATCCTACTTCAGCTATCTGTTCTAAATCACTTCTTCACCATTTACAACTAGTACAAAATTTGGCAGTTAGATTGATTTTTGGTAGGCAGGTTTTTGTTTGGGCATACTGGATGGGCCGTACAGGTCTTTATCTGCCGTCATTTACTATTACTATGGTACAGACCGAACAGAGAGGGTAAACAGCATACATAGAAAGTATACAGACAAAAAAAGCAACACTGGGCCTTCAAGACTGAGACAACAGGAGTAATTTATTGATAAGTGACCTGACGCGGGCCGTGTTTCGGCGTGAAACAACGCCTGCCTCAGGGGTCAGGGTTTAGATGTAAGTGGTTTATAATGTGTATCTGTCCAATGCCTGTAGGAAGAATGGAACCTCCAAAGATAAGACCTTTAAAACCAAGCTCGCCTGTTTGAAAGGACAGCCACGATGTAGAGTATAAAAACTCCTGTATTAACCTTGTCTTTTTGGCTGTCCTCTCAAACAGGCGAGCTTGGTTTTAATGGTCTTACCCGTCTATCTTTGGAGGTTCCGTTCTTCCTACAGGCATTGGACAGATACACATTATAAACCACTCACATCTAAACCCTGACCCCTGAGGCAGGCGTTGTTTCACGCCGAAACACGGCCTGTGTCAGGTCGCTTATCAATAAATTACTCCTGTTGTCTCAGTCTTGAAGGCCCAGTGTTGCTTTTTTTTTCTATTTCTATGGTATAAATTTGAGCCATTACAGCATTTTTAGTCTAAACGCCATCGGCTGCCTGTTGCTGCGAGAATACAATTCCTGGATGTCACCATTTAAAAAATCTTAACAGGTGACATGGCAGCTAATATGTTAGAACTAGTGACCTTATTACAAGGTTCTGCTGCAAGGTATAGAACTCGTAATCTTTTTCAATGGAGATGCTCAATGTTTGGGGGGGGGGGCTTAAATTGGTTAGACATCTTTCTTTCTCTATTCAATACCAACTTCCTAATTTGTGGAATCAGATTCCTTTTTCTTTAAGATCGTCCACTAATTATTTTAAGTCGAGAAAGAAGTTGAAAGCTTTTCTGTTTTGTAAAGTCGGGTTATCTACTGCTCAATTAACCAATCTGCTGAATGTTGTAATCTTTTGTAATTCCTGGACAAACTGGTCTGGCTCTTGTTCTCCTTTTAATTTTTGAACTGTATAGCTATAGGCAACATAACACAACATAACAGCAAAACAGCCAACAAGAATGATGGGCCTCAGGAAAGGAACAGCCTTTATTAAAGGACCCGACTTGGGCAGTGTTTTGGCAATATGCCTGCTTCAGGGGTGGCATTAGATGGGCCATTTCAGTCTATCTGCCATCCTCTACCGTGTTACTTTTCATTTGGATCATATAAGATGAGCAGTGAGAACGAGAAGTTACAAAGCAGTATCTTGACCTCAGCACAGTACACTTACACAGTAACATAGTAAATGACGGCAGATAAAAACCTGTACGGTCCATCCAGTCTGCCCAACAAGATAAACTCATTTTACATGGCATGCGATACTTTATATATATACCCGAGTTTGATTTGTCCTTGCCTTTCTCAGGGCACAGACCGTAGTAGTCTACCCAGCACTGTTCTTGTACTAAAAGTTCTGAAGATTCTGGAATCCTAAAGAGTTGCAAGATTCCAGAATCCCAATTAGTAGCAACATTCCATGTAGAACTCCAAAGAGTAACATGGTAACATAGTAAATGATGGCAGATAAAGACCTGTACGGTCCATCCAGTCTGCCCAACAAGATAAACTCATTTCACATGGTATGTGATACTTTATACCTGAGTTTGATCTGTCCTTGCCTTTCTAAGGGCACAGACCATAGAAGTCTGCCCAGCACTGTTCTTATACTAAAAGTTCTGACGTTAACGTCGAAGCCCCTTAAAATTTACACTCCAGCCCATCCCTATCTATTCAGCCACGATCAGGGCGCAGACCATAGATGTCCGCCCAGCATTGGTTTTACTCTCCAATTACTGGCGTAGCCACCCAATCTCCGCTAAGATTCCATAGATTCATTCCTTCTAAACAGAATTCCTTTGTGTTTATCCCACGCATGTTTGAATTCCGTTACCGTTTTCATCCCCACCACCTCCCACGGGAGGGTATTCCATGTATCCACCACCCTCTCCGTGATAAAATACTTCCTGACATTACTCCTGATTCTGCTCCCCCTTCAACCTCAATTCATGTCCTTTTGTTCTACTGCCTTTCTGTCTCTGAAAAAGTTTTGTTTGCGGATTAATACACTCCAACATTATTATCATCCTCAGCACACCAGAGTAATATTGAAGAGCAGTGCCCATGAAAACGAGTTTTCATTGTATTTCTTCACGGAGAGAGTGGTGGATGCTTGGAATGCCCTCCTGCGGGAGGTGGTGGAGATGAAAACGGTAACGGAATTCAAACATGCGTGGGATAAACATAAAGGAATCCTGTTCAGAAGGAATGGATCCTCAGGAGCTTAACCGAGATTGGATAGCAGAGCTGGTAGTGGGAGGCAGGGCTGGAGGTTGGGAGGCGGGGATAGTGCTGGCCAGACTTATACGGTCTGTGCCCTGAAGAGCATAGGTACAAATCAAGGTAAGGTATACACAAAAAGTAGCACACATGAGTTGTCTTGTTGGGCAGACTGGATGGACCGTGCAGGTCTTTTTCTGCCGTCATCTACTATGTTACTATGTTTAGCAGTAGAAAAAAAGCTGTTACTTCTTAAATTGAGATTTTTGTTTTTGCTTATATGAGAGTAGGATTTATTGCACAAGTCCCGAGATTTATTTTACATTAATATTAAAATGAGTCCAGACAGAAACAAACTACCAACAAGACTGAAAAGATGTTTCCAGTTATTGCATCTACCCAGCAGCTATGTATGCATTGCCACTCTTGAGCTTCACAATGCACGAACAGCATAGACAAATGTTCTCAGGCATAATAACTGTTTAGTCTTGCATTTTGCACGTGCCATTAATATTTCACAAGGTAAGTACAAAGAAGAATAGAAATTCCTAGACTCACACTAAATTCAGCTGCTTAATTCAGAGCATGCAACAATGAAATAAATCAAGTTTTCTCAAGCTCCTCTATTGCTACAGGTAGCATAATTAATATTTTAATATTGCATTCAAATTATACTTCAAAGGAAAAGGGCAAGAAATCTGTTTGAGCCATGGTTTGCATAAAAGCATAACAAGAATATCAAAGCATTTTCTTTGGATGGCACGCAATGCATTGTTTTCTGTTACATATCAACATATATTAACAATTCTTGAAATACCACCACCCACCATGCTGACAGTATTCTCTGGGAATGGATTTACTACCAAACAAAGGACAAAACCAGCCAACAGACTTGCATTCCATCCTATTGGTAAGCTGAACTGCAGTACCTGGGCTACTGGAAGCCCTCTAGGACTGATTGGGGCCTTTTCACAGTTTAACCCTGGCATTTCACAGCAAATGAAGGGCCTAGGTAAGGATCTGAAAGCCCGAGTGTAAAAGACCAGTGTGGGAAGGAGAGGTTTAGAACAGCAGGGGTCTCTTTTGCATAGGGTATTCGAGATGCGGTGACCAGACTTGCACACGGTATTCGAGGTGCGGTCGCACCATGGAGCGATACAAAGGCATTATAATGTTCTCATTTTTGTTTTTAATTCCTTTCCTAATAATTCCTAAAGTTCCATTTGCTTTCTTAGCCGCTGCCACACACTGAGCAGAGGGTTTCGACGTATCATCAACGACGACACTTACATCTTTTTCCTGGGGGATGTAATGGGTCAGTTCAGCAAGCTGAAGAGTAGTAAATCACCGGGACCTGATGGTATTCATCCCAGAGTATTAATAGAACTAAAAAATGAACTTGCGGAGCTACTGTTAGAAATATGCAATCTGTCCCTAAAATCGAGTGTAATACCGGAAGACTGGAGGGTAGCCAATGTTACTCCGATTTTTAAGAAAGGTTCCAGAGGAGATCCGGGAAATTATAGACTGGTGAGTCTGACGTCGGTGCCGGGCAAGATGGTGGAGGCTATTATTAAGAATAAAATTGCAGAGCATATACAAAAACATGGACTGATGAGACAAAGTCAGCACGGATTTAGTGAAGGGAAGTCTTGCCTCACCAATCTAATGCATTTTTTGAGGGGGTAAGCAAACATGTGGACAATGGGGAGCCGGTTGATATTGTATATCTGGATTTTCAGAAGGCGTTTGACAAAGTGCCGCACGAAAGACTCCTGAAGAAATTGCAGAGTCATGGAATCGGAGGTAGGGTATTATTATGGATTAAGAACTGGTTGAAAGATAGGAAGCAGAGAGTAGGATTGCGTGGCCAGTATTCTCAGTGGAGGAGGGTAGTTAGTGGGGTCCCGCAGGGGTCTGTGCTGGGTCCGTTGCTTTTTAATGTATTTATAAATGACCTAGAGATGGGAATAACTAGTGAGGTAATTAAATTCGCCGATGACACAAAATTATTCAGGGTCGTCAAGTTGCAGGAGGAATGTGAACGATTACAGGAGGACCTTGCGAGACTGGGAGAATGGGCGTGCAAGTGGCAGATGAAGTTCAATGTTGACAAGTGCAAAGTGATGCATGTGGGTAAGAGGAACCCGAATTATAGCTACGTCTTGCAAGGTTCCGCGTTAGGAGTTACGGATCAAGAAAGGGATCTGGGTGTCGTCGTCGATGATACGCTGAAACCTTCTGCTCAGTGTGCTGCTGCGGCTAGGAAAGCGAATAGAATGTTGGGTGTTATTAAGAAGGGTATGGAGTCCAGGTGTGCGGATGTTATAATGCCGTTGTATCGCTCCATGGTGCGACCGCACCTGGAGTATTGTGTTCAGTACTGGTCTCCGTATCTCAAAAAAGATATAGTAGAATTGGAAAAGGTACAGCGAAGGGCGACGAAAATGATAGTGGGGATGGGACGACTTTCCTATGAAGAGAGGCTGAGAAGGCTAGGGCTTTTCAGCTTGGAGAAGAGACGGCTGAGGGGAGATATGATAGAAGTGTATAAAATAATGAGTGGAATGGATCGGGTGGATGTGAAGCGACTGTTCACGCTATCCAAAAATACTAGGACTAGAGGGCATGAGTTGAAGCTACAGTGTGGTAAATTTAAAACGAATCGGAGACAATTTTTCTTCACCCAACGTGTAATTAGACTCTGGAATTCATTGCCGGAGAACGTGGTACGGGCGGTTAGCTTGACGGAGTTTAAAAAGGGGTTAGATAGATTCCTAAAGGACAAGTCCATAGACCGCTATTAAATGGACTGGAAAAATTCCTCATTTTTAGGTATAACTTGTCTGGAATGTTTTTACGTTTGGGGAGCGTGCCAGGTGCCCTTGACCTGGATTGGCCACTGTCGGTGACAGGATGCTGGGCTAGATGGACCTTTGGTCTTTCCCAGTATGGCACTACTTATGTACTTATGTACTTATGGGTGGTGACTCCTAATGTGGAACCTTGCATCACATAGCTGTAGTTTGCATCACTTTGTATTGGCTCACATTAAATGCCATCTGTCATTTGGGTGCCCAGGTCTCCCAGTCTGATAGTGTCCTCTTACAATTTAACAACTTTGAATAACTTTCAGGCTCATTTTCGAAAGAGATGGACGTCCATCTTTCGACATAAATCGGAAAATGGACGTCCATCTCCTAGGGACGTCCAAATCGGTAGAATCGAAAGCCGATTTTGGACGTCTCCAACTGCAGTTCGTCACAAGCACGTCCAGATTTCAAGGGGGTGTGTCGGAGGCTTGGTGAAGGCGGGACTTGGGCATGCCTAACACTTGGATGTCTTTGAGCCATAATCGAAAAAAGCAGGGACGTTTTCACCCGGACGTGTTTTTTTTTTTACGAATAAGGCACAAAACGGTGCTCGAAATGACCAGATGACCACCGAAAGGAATCAGGGATGACCTCCCGCTACTCCCGCTACTCCCGCTACTCCCCCAGTGGTCACTAACCCCCTCCCACCCTCAAAACACATCTTTAAAAATATTTCGTGCCAGCCTCAGATGTCATACTCAGGTCCATGACAGCGCATGCAGGTCCCTGGAACAGTTTTAGTGGGTACTGCAGTGCACTTCAGACAGGTGGACCCAGGTCCATACCCCCCTACCTGTTGCAGTTGTGGAAGAAACAGTGAGCCCTCCAAAACCCACCACAAACCCACTGTACCCACATCTAGGTGCCCCCCTTCACCCGTAAGGGCTATGGTAGTGGTGTACAGTTGTGGGTAGTGGGTTCTGGGTTTTTTGGGTGGGTTCAACACACAAGGTAAGGGAGCTATGTACCTGGGAGCATTTTATGAAGTCCACTGCAGTGCCCCCTAGGGTGCCCGGTTGGTGTCCTGGCATGTCAGGGGGACCAGTGCACTAGAAATGCTGGCTCCTCCCACATCCAAATGGCTTGCATTTGGACGTTTTTGACATGGACGTCTTTGGTTTCGAAAATTGCAGAAAATCAAATACATCCATGACCAGGGACGTCCAAATCTAAGGATGTTCTTCGTAGTTTCGAAACGAAAGATGGACGTCCATCTTTTTATGAAAATACGCTTTTCCCCGGCTCCGGATTTGGATGTTTTACAAGAACGTCCAAATCCAAACATAGACGTTTCTTTCTAAAATGCCCCTCTTTGTAATCAGCAGTTTGCGCACTCTGGCTGTGTACTGCCTGGTCAGCGAGTGAAACCTTACTGCTAAGTCAATGGGTGGCGCTAAGGTCTCAGGCCAAAAATGGACACACGCTTGTTTTAATTATGATGCACATCCATTTTTGGACACACAAAAAAATGCCTTTTTTCCAGGTGTGCTAAAAAATTGACCTGCGCGCATCCAAAACACGCGCCTACACCAGCACAGGCCACTTTTAGGTGCGCCTTAGTTAAAGGGCCCCTCAGTGCCTTTCATTTTAGTGTTGATAGACAATTATTTATTTATTTATTTGTCTGTTATTATAGCCTGATATAAGCAACAAACCTTGCATCATCTCTTCTGGACTTGGACTCATGCATTCAACAAGCCTTTGTATAAGGACACCTTTATCAAAAAGACACCTTCCCCCCTCCCCCCCCCCCCCCCCCCCCCCAATATTCAAAAGCATTTAACCGGCCAGGATTGGCACCTGGCTGGTTAAATGCCCCATAACCAGCTATCAACAAATTTTCAGTGGGCCATGGCAAAGCCATGACCTGCTGAAAATTTGTGGCTAGCGGCTAGCCAGTTATATCACACGATATAACCGCCTATCTGCCAATATTCAGTGTAAGCTTGACGGCCATGTTTGGCCATGTGAATACCTGAAATATCTTTGTCCAGTTCAAACTTAATAAGCCAGCACCGAATATCGGCTTGGACGGTTGAACTGGCCAAAAATAAACTGGATAATTCCATGCCGGTCACAGGAAATGGCCCGACCACTAACTCCTACGGTCTGACTGTCGGGCCCACAGAATTTTTCAAGACCTTCCCTTAGCCTCTGATTTCTTAGTGTCTTTCATTTGTGTATTTTTTTGTGGCGCTCCTGCAAATTTCTTTGGTGCCTCAGGCTGAGACGTCTGAATAACACATCACAAGACGTTGTTTGAATAAGGAAGCGATACCTCCCAATCACAACACATTCTTAGCCTTTTAGATAGTGGACTGAATAAGCGCCGTGCAGACGACATTTGGCTTTTCTTAATTGCACAATCAGCTATGGCTTTTACATTCTGCACCCTGTATTACCTCCAAATATTTCTTACCATAACACAGCCTCATAGACTCATGTCAATCACCTGTACCCGGCACTGTTTTGGTAAACTTTTCAACCTATTCTCTACTGCTATAGCTTCAACTTCAGCTACCCATTGATGAGGCTAAATTAACTCTCAACATAGCTGAACGTGCTTATCAAAGCAAATGCACTTAGCAGTTTCTGCTTATAAACATGATGTCATTTCAGTATTATGCTTCTTTTTGCATGCAAGTGGTGAAACTCGTGACTTACTTTATGCAGAAAAGTTGCCAAGTAAAACCAATATCATATCATAGCTACAAATTACTGTATCCTAGATAAGATGTTAAACTCTAATACATTATTTGCACCTAGCTGGTTTCATGCCTTAATTGGCTCAGGGGTTATTTCCTATCATATTTAAATAAAAAGACCACGCTACCTGCTGCTTTTGGAACAATGGACTCCTTAACAGCATTTTGCCACTTATCTTATGTCAATTCAAACATGTTACGTTACCTAGGATATTTCAAGGGCGAGAAAGAAGGACTTCATTCAGCAAAATTGTAATTCGGGTTTTAATGGTCATGCAAGTATGCTGTTCACTTTTTTATGACTTCTCTGTTCTTGCACAATTTAGTTAAACAGAGATATGTTCGGAAAGTGCACTTGGAAAGGAAGTTAGAGCTTGATAGAAAATATGAAAGGTTACCAAGCAGAATTTGTTTAAGATACGAATATTAAAACAACTTCCTTGTATACTTGCAGATACTGGAAAACAAGGACAAGTTTCCAGCCGCCCGTTAAATTTTTACTTGCTTAAAAGAATCTTAAAGCGTGGTACGAAATAAAACAGCATATATACCATTTTAAAATACAGAAAACATTATCAAACAGAAAACAGCACAAATACAAGCAATAAACCAATAACTTATAAGACAAACCACAGTAAAAATCTTGATTTCCTCAAAACTTAAATTGTTGGGACCTTAGAACCTCTCATAATGCAATACCTGTTTGATCTATTCCTACTGTACACCGCCTTGAGTAAATTCCTTCAAAGAGGTGGTAAATAAATCCTAATAAAATAAATAAATAAATACCTACTTTAAAATGTGGTGCCAAAAGCCAGTACAAAACACTGTTTTAAGACAAAGCATCACATCAAGGGTTTTTTGAATCGTTAATAAGCCTATAATGGCTTAAAGGCATGCCTAAGTTGTTAAAGAATACTAGTGCAAAGATTGCATTGGCAGGTGAAACATAAACATTGGCCATGCCTACTTACAAGTGCAGAGAAACCACAAAAGTGGGAAGAACACAAAAGTCCCATGTGAAAGACGCAGTCCGACAGAAAGTGGGAACAGCATCAGGCCCTTCAAAACAGACCGAAGACTCTCAATATGTAGTTAAAAACTTTTATTCGATGATGACTCAACACGGTACCGTGTTTCGGCACATTCATGCCTGCCTCAGGAGTCTTAGTTAAAATGTCCAACAATCGCGGGTGTTTCCGTTGATGTATCTTTAAAAGGTAAGCAAAGGTTGTCTTTAGAAAGACCGTTGGTGAATCGAATTGCTTACGGACACCACTGATGTGCACCATGGAACCACTGTTCCCTGTAAACTGAGCAGGAATCCTCCATGTACATTCCTGCTAGTAGGGGTATTGAAAACACAATATTGAAACACCACTCCCCCTGACAGTAATGTAGTTGGAGGACTCCCACTCAGCTTAGAGGGAACAATGCCCAGAAAACATACAACTGATAGCATTCTACAAGTTGGGCTTATACATATCCAAGACATGGCCATGCTCTACCCACATGTACGCCTTCTTGACAATTGTACGCCAAAGGAAACCTGTCCTTTCTATCATGTTAGGTGCACTGTTTATAGAATGGCACCAAATCAAGCATGTAAGGGCTACTATTCTATAAAGTACTATTGGCAACTAAAATTAGATTCACAGCGAGCAGATCAGAGGGAAACAGAAAAACAAAGAAGCATGTAACAATAACAGTGTAGAGGGCCACAGAAGAAACAACGAGGTGGCATCAGGATACGGAAGAAGCAACTTTATTCAAGGACCCGACACGGGATGTTGTTAAGACAATGAAAGTCTTCCGGTATAAGTTCCGCAATTACAATGGTAAAATGTCAATATATGCTACACCAGTCCTCATGATAATGACCTGTGACCACCAGATTGATGGCACGGTAGAAAACACATGCCTGTATCCTGGCTCTGCCTCATTGTTTTATCTGTGGCCCTCTACACTGTTGTTACTCCATCTAAAATTTGATACCAGTTTACAGAATTTTACTTATACTGTTCCATAGAACATAGTAACATAGTAAACGACAGCAGATAAAAACCTGCAAGGTTCATCCAGTCTGCCCAACAAGATAAACTCATTTTACATGGTATGCGATACTTTATACCCGAGTTTGATTTGTCCTTTCCATTCTCAGGGCATAGACCGTAGAAGTCTGCCCAGCACTGTTCGTGTACTAAATTCTGAAGCTAACATCGAAGCCCCTTAAAATTTACACTCCAGCCCATCCCTATCTATTCAGTCACACAGGGCACATCAGGGCACAGACCATAGAAGTCTGCCCAGCACTGGCTTTGCTTCCCAATTACTGGTGTTGCCACCCAATCTCTACTTCCATAGATCCATCCCTTCTAAAAAGGATTCCTTTGTGTTTATCCCTCACATGTTTGAATTCCATTACCGTTTTCATCTCCACCACCTCCTGCGGGAGGGCATTCCACATATCTACCACCCTTTCCGTGAAAAAATACTTCCTGACTTTACTTCTGAGTCTGCCCCCCTTGAACCTCAATTCAAGTCCTCTAGTTCTACCACTTTCCCATCTCCGGAAAAGGTAGGTATTTATTTATTTGGATTTACTAACCACCTTTATGAAGAGATGCACCCAAGGTTATGTATAGCAGGTACATTTTAACATAAATCTTACAAGAAATGGCCTGTTTACATGTCTGCAAAAGGCCAGACAACCTTTAAAGATGGGACGACCAGATCTAATGGGAAAACAGCACTCCAAGAGAGAAAGACTACATCCAGTGGTTCCCTTGTTTGCAGCACGTTAAGTACCACATAAACAGACACTCAATGAAAACACTATTCCCCAAATTCTATAAAGGTTGCCTAAATGTGGGCACAGATCCCAGATCCGAGATCAAGCTAGTAAGCTCTTAACAATTGATTATTGACGTCAATTGGCACTAAATAGAACTTGCTTACAGATCTGCTATGCCTTATTCTAAAATGCCGCACATCTAAATTGTCTTGCATGCAACTCAAAAGGGGTGTGTCCATGGGAGGGGCGTGGGTAGGTCAGGGGCATTCCCAAAATTTAGGCACGTGCCAGCATTTACATCAGGTTTCAGCAGGCGTGAGTCCTCACATCCAAAGTTGGGCATGGAAATCTGCACTAAGCAACCTGTATAGAATTGGTGTTTGGCATTGATCTTCCTTGTGTCTGACTTTGGGTGCCGTTTACTGAAGCCTAAACCATAATAACAAGGTCTCCAGGGCTTAAAAATGTCCAGATTTGACAAACTAATTAAGAAGAAAGAAATTCTAGATTTATCTGCAGTGAAAGAGTTATCCAGGAAAACACCCGACATTTCGAAACGATCTTTTGCTAAAAGGTAGATCAGATGTTGCGGGGCGCTGTTGCTTTTGGTTCCGGTAGACTGCGACTCCTGTTCCTGCCTCCGGTGGCCGCCTCCACTCTCCAGGCTGCATGGCGGGGGGCTGTTGCCTTTGGTTCCAGTAGACTGCGACTCCTGCTCCTGCCTCCGGTGGCCGCCTCCACTCTCCAGGCTGCATGCTGCTTCTTCAGCACTTCATCTGCGCTTGCTGGGCCTCCCTACAGTGCCTTGTTGGGTGCTGTTCCAGCCACTCTGATACATCTCAGCGTCTGGATTTTCACAGTCCATTTTAGACTCTTTTCCCTTTGCATCCCTCCTTTCTCTGTTCTTCTACCTCCTCTACTGTCATCGTAATTGTTTTCTCAGTTCATTGTAAACCGCTTTGGGGCTGCTTTCAGTGGCAAAAAGTGGGGTATAAATGTTCCCAATAAATAAATAAATCTATTTTAGCGGAATGAAATATCTCTGAGGATCTTACCTACTCAAAAAACTTCAGTCCTAGTAGGATTCAGCAGCAATGTATTTGCAGGTAGTCAATTCCATGTTATCCAGATATTTTAATTAATGACAAATCGAGCTGGTATTCGAAGGAGACCTTTGCTGATGGATGGTGAGTACATTATTTTTTTATGCGTCGATTTTATAAAATTATCCATATAAAAACAGGCTGTTTAAATTGTTACATGGTTAAATTTTGTATGGATAGTAAGGGGCTGTGTTAGGGGGGAGCAGAAGTGGAGCCCACACTTTGCTACCAGGAGCATATTTCTATATAGTAGGCGGTATCATTTACAAGTCAATGATGTGCATAAATGTTTAGAATATCAACATAATCAAACAAAGGAACACCACTGCTGAAAGGGGAGCAACGGTATATCTAGAAGTTGTGTTTTGGTAGAGTACATATGTATTGAGTACTTCATATTAAGACCCCTGAAGAAGCCATTAGTTCTTAATAGTATTTCTTTGCTGAAACGCTGTAGTGTTGGGTCATCTATATTTTGAAGTACCTTTTTGTTCACTACTTTTTATGCACTTTACTTGACATTGTACACTTTTATTGGACATTGCTTCCTGAAGACCCTCTGTTATTTAATAAATTAAGCCATTTTGTGACATCTTGATTTGTGGTGTATGGCTCCTTCCATTCCTTTTCTTTGATAGAATACCAACATAGACACACATAGGACCAGGTTCGGTAAATGGTGCTCAAAATTGGGTGCAAAGTAAAATCTGCGCAGTCTTTAAAGAATCACGCTTAGCGCCGATTCCTGTGCCTCACTTTAGGTGCCAGACTTAACGCCTGCTGAAACCTGGTGCAAATGCAGGCACCCAAGTTAGGCACATCGAGGCACTATTCTATAACTACGCATTCAACGTTTTGGAATGCCCCTGAGCCGTCCATGGCCACGCCCCTTTTGATTTACATGCTAGTAGAGTTAGGCACCATGCCTTATAAAATAGTGCATAGCCAGATGTGCGTGCAAATTTTAATGAGTGCCAATTAACTTCAATAATTGGTTGCTAGCACCTAATTATTGATAGCTAAGGGTTCATTACTCAATTAAGTTGTTCGAATGGCCAAACTTGGGCACACAAATATGGGCACCATATATAGAATCTGAGGGGATATTGTGCACATGTGCATAAATGGCAAAAGTGTACCTAAGCGCTATTCTGTAAATACACACATATCTTAGCGCTTATTTTACAGGAACAGAATGATAGAATCAGGGCAGGGGATAGGTGGGGCTCACAATTATGCGCATAATGTACAGGATATTCTAAGATAAATTTGCATGCACTGCTTCCCTTCTATGCAAATCTATCTCCCCATATTCATTGTGGGTATTCTGAAAACCTGACTGGCTAGGTGTGTCCAAAGGATAGGTTGAGAATCATTGTGCTACCTCAACATTTGCCCCACCTATCATAATTCTACTATTCCCCAGAACTTGTGCAGCTGCATGAGCTGGATTTTGGATTTAGCTCATGCCAGTGGACTTTGATCCTGGGGAACTGAGTTCGATTCCCACTGCAGCTCCTTCTGACTCTGGGCAGGTCACTTAACCCTCCATTGCCCCTGGTACAAAATAAGTACCTGAATATATGTAAACCGCTTTTAATGTAGTTGCAGAGGAGTGTGGTAGCCGTGTTAGTCCACTTTTAAGGTTATCAATAGAAATCAAACAAAATAAAACATGGAAAAGAAAATAAGATGATACCTTTTTTATTGGACATAACTTAATACATTTCTTGATTAGCTTTCGAAGGTTGCCCTTCTTCCTCAGATCGGAAATAAGCAAATGTGCTAGCTGACAGTGTATATAAGTGAAAACATTCAAGCATTACTATGACAGTCTGACAGGGTGGGAGGAGGGGGGTGGGTAGGAAGTATGCATGGGGACATCAAAGCATATCATTGATATTCTAACAGGATGGGTGTGGATAGGTGAGGGGAGGGTGATCAACAGAGACATACAGCTTTATGGTTTATAATGGGCTAGGAACCCCAGATCCTTGTTAAGTCCTTTCTGTTGGGTGTTAAAATATTCAATCATTCTGACTTCATGTATGTAGTTGCAAAAACATCAGAAAGGCGGTATATCAAGTCCCATTTCCCTTTCCCCCTTTCCCTTATGACATCACAATATCAGAAGTGAGCCAAGTATCGCAATCAAGCCATTGTGACATCACTGATGAAGTTGGCTCTTATTGGTGGAATGAGTGGAGGAGTAGCCTAGTGGTTAGTGCAGCAGACTCTGATTCTGGGGAACTGAGATCAATTCCCACTGCAGCTCCTTGTGACTCTGGGCAAGTCACTTAACTTTCCATTGCCCCTAGTACAAAATAAGTACCTGAATATATGTAAACCGCTTTGAATGTGGTTGCAAAAACCTCAGAAAGGCGGTACATCGTCCCATTTCTCTTCCCTTCCCTTTTTCAGTTGTAGCTCAAGGTGAGTTACATTTTCTGTCCTCTGGAGGGCTTACAATCTATCTTTGTACCTGAGGCAATGGAGGGTTAAGTAACTTGACTCAGATCACGTGGAGCAGCAGTGGGATTTGAACCCAGCTTCCCTCATCAGCCTGGAACTCTAACCAGGGCTAGCCTTAAGCAGGGGCAACAGGATCGGCTACACAGGGCCTCACGCTCCTAGGGGGTCCCGTACTTAACTGAGTCGGCTATGCAACTGGCAGCTGACCCAAATCTGAAGCTTCTTTTTTCTTTCCATTTTCATCTACATCTCTGTCTGTTTCTCTCCCTCCCAGGGCTGCTGAGGGAGAGGGGGAAGGGTGGGCAAGATTCTCCGGGCCCCGTCTTCCAAGGGGTCCCGGCGCCGGGGATGGTCCCTCTTCTGCTCCTGTGTGTCGGGACCCAGGTGTTTGCATTAACACCCAGATCCCAGCACACAGGAGCAGGAGAGGGACAGACTGAGG
Source organism: Microcaecilia unicolor (assembly GCF_901765095.1). Lineage (NCBI taxonomy): Eukaryota > Metazoa > Chordata > Amphibia > Gymnophiona > Siphonopidae > Microcaecilia > Microcaecilia unicolor. Next base: position 23,506,296 of record NC_044038.1, read on the forward strand.
GAGGAGCAGATGCAGGAATGTAAGGAGATGGATGCGGTGGCTGCCCAAGTGGGAGAGGGGGGCAGAGGTGGCTTGAGTTGGGCGGCGGGGTTGGGGGCGGCCCTGCCCCGGGGCCCGTCTCTTTCTCTCGGTGGCCCTGCTCCCTCCCCCTTTCCCTTGGTAATCATGCTCCTCAGGACTGATGCTCTATGCTCTTAATTTGAAATCTCAAGTCCTGGGTGAGGGGACAGCCAACTGTACAGGGCTCTGCAATTGCTGGCCCTGGCTCTAACCATTCTAATTCTTGCTTTTTGACTTTTAAAGGCTTTATTTGCTCAACTCCCGTACTAATTGCTTTTTTTTTCTCCCCGTCTCCCTGCAGACCTTTTCTGAATATAGTCCTGACAGTAGTAGCTTGTAGTTTTCCCCTTACAGAACCTCTGCTCTGTTGCCAAAACCTCAAAGACATTTCCTTCTCTGTTACCCCATCTGTCTGTGTCTATAATCGACCTGAAATTCCGGCTCCCTGGTTAACCTCCATTGTTCTTGCCTTTGACCAGAGAGGCTGCCTGCTCTTGGGAGTTTGCCTGCTTTTAAAAAAGATTGAATGGGCCAAAGGAAGTTCAGCTGTCATTCATCTCCCACTCCCAGCCATAGAGCAAGGAAAGACTAGTCTTCTCTTGTTGGGGGAAGGATTTTTCTCTTAAATATTCACTGGAGTGCACTGATGCGTGTGATGTATTTCCCAAATGGTTACCTCAATCCCACTGAAAGGAATGCATGAGAGTACAGTAAGTCCTGGGCTGATTTCAAGTCAAGGAAATAACAGTGACTCACTGTTTAATCAGAGTTCATCGATTTCCCAAAGTAAACTGTAAGGGAAGCATGCCTGCCTTGATGCCTAAAAAATGAGGCATGCTCTGAAGCAGAAAGGCAGCGGCAAAAGGATGCGTGTAATCTACCCGTATGATTCTGAAATATCAGCGGAACCAGCTTCATGGAAAACCATGACTGGCCTGCTGTAACAACAGGGGCATCCCTAGATTTGATACTGCAGTACAGTCTGTACTTATGGGCTGGTGATCAGAAGCAAACGCAGGTGCTAGAGACTGTTAGCGCCATACTACCGCCTGTGTCTGCTACCGCCCCATGATCAGAACCCCCGAGCGTGTGAAACACACGCTCGCAGGCTCCAAACACAGCTAGAATGCAAATGTGTGCCAAACAGGGCTCTTAGCGCAAGTAGCATGCACATTTCTTCCCAATGATCAACAACCAACGTGCCAAACATTGAGGGGATGGTAGGGGGTTAGGGGTGCTGGAGTCCCACCAGATCTCCAGCCCCCCCCTGAACATGTGTCGGGGGGTTGGGGGGACTGGTGGTCTGCCTGACCTCCAGCCCTGTGTTGCTTGGCTCGGGGTGGGGGCACTAGGCCACCAGGCCATGCTGTTTGGGATCTGGTGGTCCAATGGACCTCCAGCCCCTGTGTTTGACAGGCCTGAGCGCATGCTTATGACAATCCTCCTGCACTTTACCCTATGAAGAGAGATAATAACGTGCATAAATTTGCATGCTATTATCTCTGATCATAGGGGTGGTAAAGCCCCGCGCTGTTCCAGCGCTATTTTTAGAGCGCTGTTTGGAACAGCGTGGGGCTTTCGATCATCTGTCCATTAATGTTCCAGGAAGGTAGTTTAAAATGAACTTCAGATGCAGCACAAATGGAATACATTTCAAACTCTTTTGCATGAAAGCTAAAGGAAAAATGTACTTCTGTTTCATCCGGCCAGCAGATCAATTTCTTCCTAGTCTTATTTGCAAGAGTCCCAACTTTGCATTTTTAAACACAGGCTTGCATGCATATTATTACATTTGGGACGCAGGCTTGTGTCCTTGATAAAAACAGATATAAAAAATAACTCAAGTGGAGAAGTTATTTTACTGTCAACCCCAGTTACTTGTGTCATTGCGTTACCAACAAATTAATAAGCTAAGTTTTTGCGCTCTATTTGTTATGAATTGCACTGCAAGTGTCTCTCTCTTTGCCTTTTCAATGAATGAATACAGTCAATAATTGATTTAATTTATATCAAAATATATTTTATGTGAGAAAAAAAGAAAAAATTCTAAAAGTATCATCTACTATAATAAAACTCACCCTCAACGTTCTGAGGACACTGACGTCAGTGAAGCCAAGCCCTGACTTCCTTCAAAAAGGTTCGAAGGTTCGTGGTGGTGAAGCCACCAAAATCGCTCCGGGCCCCGCCCTCGAGGGCGGAGCAATGGCAGAACAACGAAAGGGGTTGGCAGGGAGGCAGGGTGGAAATCGCTCCGGGCCCTGCCCTCGCGTCAAATGTCATGACGTTGGGGGCGGAGCAATGGCAGAACAACGAAGGGGTTGGCCAGGGAGGGAGGGGGTGGCGACGAAAACCTTGCTAGCCCCCGTTTCATTTGCTCTGAAACGGGCCTCTTTTACTAGTAATTAAATAAATTAAGGTGGAGGTTTTTCTAGACTAATGATGGTATGTATCAGTGATCTTATAAATTGGTAATTTACTGCATAAGCACTGGCTACTGAAGTCTTTTCCTCCCTATAATCTAACTAGTGAAGCAACAAATAGTAGAAATAAATGAATAAATAAAACGGGCTTGAAGTTAGGTACGGTTTATAGAATGACGCTTACTTCTGGGTATCACGCCTCACTTTAGGTGCGGCCATTTGCACCCAACTAAAATGTGGTGCAAATACCCATTTGTGAATTTAGGTTCAGATGCCTTTATTCTCTAACTGCGCACAGAACTTAAAGTAATGTACCTGATCCGCCCATGACCTCCCATTGACACACCCCTTTTTTGATGCACACATAAAATTTATATGTGGATCCCGCACCTAAACGTATGCATGCACATTTCAATTAAATCTAATTAATGCCAATAATTTCTTGTTAAAAGGCCAATTATCAGTGCTAATTAGCTTGCTATTCAATTAAATTGCACATGCAAATTGCCTAAATTTGCACATTTTTCTAATAGTCTTTTTTACATAAAGCAAGTATTCTCTCTTTATCGGAGCAAAAAGACTTCAGATTCTTGCAAACGCCCTTATCGGTGTTACAATGAGTTGCAAGCTGCCACCTCTCCTATGCAGATCCCTGCCTGCTATATGAAGCTTTTCTACAGCCCAGATAAGTCTTGAATTAATAAAAACAAATTAAATATAAAGTGTATACTGAGATAAAGAAGTGCATCAGGAAAATATTACTGTGCACAAGAAGAAAATGTGTATACTAACATCCTATATAATAATTCTCACCTCCAACATTCTGAGGCTGCCTGGAACCATTGTTTCCGCTGGAGGTGGTGTCCCTCATGTAGTAGGTAATAGTGACGTCACACAACCCACACCAGATTGGCCAGTAGAAGGGAGAGGGGCGGAGCCACGATACAGGGAGCAGCGAATCAGCACAACACTGGGAATGCACAGCACACAGGAACAGAAGCCTCTCTCACACAGTTACTCTCACATACACTCTCTCAAACATACACACTCAGAGGAAAACCTTGCTAGCGCCCGTTTCCTTTCAAACAGAACGGGCCTTTTTTACTAGTAATAATATAAAAAGAGGAGGTTGTTTCAGATTAATGACGATTCTGCACCTGATCCTAATACCGATAAGGGCGTTTGCAAGAATCTGAAGTCTTTTTCCTCCGATAAAGAGAGAATACTTGCTTTATGTAAAAAAGACTATTAGAAAGATATTCTGTAGCAAGTACCCACTACCGTGTTTCCCCGAATATAAGACACTGTCTTATATTAATTTTTCCTCCCCAAGACCCGCTAGGTCTTATTTTCAGGGGAGGTCTTATTTTTTTTCGGGGAAACATCGGGGTCGTCACCCCCCCCCCCCAACCGAGGTCGCCGGGCCCCCCCTCCACCCGCCCTCCGTCGCTCCCAACCTGAAACGCCTCCTTTCACCTTCCTTCGCAAGTTCGGAGCAAGCAGCAGCAGGGTAGGCCACTCCTTCCTTCTGTGCCTCGCCTTCGCCTGACGTTACGTTACGTCAGGCGAGGGCGGAACACGGAAGGAAGGAGTGGCCTACCCTGCTGCTGCTTGCTCCGAACTTGCGAAGGAAGGTGAAAGGAGGCGTTTCAGGTACTGGTAGTTTCGGGAGCGATGGAGGGCGGGTGGAGGGGGGGCGGCGACCTCGGGGGCGGCGGCGGCAGCTGCCTTTGTCCGGCTCTCGGCGGCACTGCTTCAGGTAGGTCTTACTTTCGGGGGAAGCCTTATAATACAAATTTGCAGCAAAACCCCGGTAGGCCTTATTTTCGGAGTAGGTCTTATTTTCGGGGAAACACGGTAAGTGACTAAATTTGCACATGCAATTTTTAGTGACTTTTATAGAATTAGGAAGTTAGTGCACAAAGCTGCATGCACGAGTTATAGAATAGAATCAGTTGCATGGGTAATTTAATATGTTAATTAGCTATGAGTTAGCATTAGCTATTAATTATTGGCTATAACTGGTGTCAATTAGCAGTTACGTACTTATCTATCATTAGTCATTATTCTATAAATAGTGCTTACATAATCTGTTGCACGTGAGTGTAAGGGGGGGTCTGGACCTGGGAGGGGCATTGGTGGATCAGCTGACTGCCTAGTAGCTGCATGCGCAATTTATATGATACTATCATTTAGGCACCTAACTGCTTACAGTCAGGTGTAAGCATTTACACCAGCCTAAAGTTTGGTGCACAGCTGCAGACTTAGGGGTCCTTTTACTAAGCTGTGGGATAAAGGGCCCTGTGGTAGTGGCAAGGGCCATTTTTCCCGTGTGCCAGGGCCCTTTTTACTGCAGTGGGTAAAAAGCCCCTACACAAATGGCCATGTGGTAAGATTACTCTTACTGCATGACCATGCAGGCAGAGCACCTACTGCCACCCATTGAGGTGGCGGTAAGGGCTCCCATGATAACCTGGCGGTAACCAGGCAGCACACGGCAATGCCCGATGACCGCTGGGTTAGCGCCATGCTATAAAATGAAAAAAATATTTCTGACACACTGGAAATGGCGCACACTCAAAGCGGAACTATTGACAGCGGTCACGTTGGGCTGGCGATAGTTCCAGGTTAGTGTGGGGCAGTGGCATAGCTATGGGGGGCCATGGGGGCCTAGCCCCCCCCCACAAAATTGGCTCCAGGGCCCACAGTTTGGCTGGCGGGGGTCCCCAATCCCCGCCAGCTAAGGCATTTGTCCCACACTGGTCTTATATTGCCTGGGGCCCTGTCCTGTTCAGTGCCATGCATGCTTGTACGGCGCTGAAAACAGGAGAGGGCACCGGGAAATGTGAGACCAGCATGGGACAAACGCTTTAGCTGGCGGGAGTTAGGGACTCCCGTCAGCCAAGGTATCTTCCAGCGGCAGTGGGCGGCGGGGAGCGGTGGCGGCAGGGAGGGCAGAAGTGGCGGTGGGAGGGCGGCAGCAGTGAGGTGGGCCAAAATGTACCCCCACCTTGGGCTCTGTCCCCCCCTCCCCCGTCAAGGTCTGGCTATGCCCCTGGTGCGTGGTAAGCCTGCGTTGGGCTTCCCAACACTTTGTAAAAGGGCCCCTTAAGCTAGTAATTCTGTATCATCAATTGCCATTATAGATTCCGTGTTTAGCGCACAACATCCAGGTGCCCACGTTTAGACAATCTATAGAGAATTACCCCTTATGTGCAGAATATATTTTAGAAAATTGTCCCATAATGTCCTCATTTCAGTTCCAAACTTTAGTTTTTTGTGGATTGTGCTGTTCCATTGCTTAGTCTTCCCAAATTTCAAAAAAGCTCATTTTGAATCTACCTGGCACTCGCTTTCTACTTTATTAGCTCCTCAGCTGTGAAACAACCTACCCTGTGAAATTAGATCTGAGCAATGTTTCCAAAAATCCAAGTCATCCCTAAAAACATATCTTTTCTCCTCCATCGCTAACTCCAGACTTCGTTCCTTTTATCTCGCCACACCTTATGCCTAGAATAGGCTTCCTGAGCCGTTACGTCTAGCTCCATCCCTGGCCGCCTTCAAATCCGGGCTTAAGGCCTACCTGTTTGATGCTGCTTTTGACTCCTAACTTGTCACTTGCTCGTAACCTTTATCTTGTCTTCCTCTCTTCAATAGTCCCTGTCCCTATGTGTCCTTCTGTCTGTCCTACCCTTATTGGTCCTGTCTGTCTGTCCTGATTTAGATTGTAAGCTCTTTTGAGCAGGGACTGTCTTTTCTTCATGTTCAATTGTGAAGCGCTGCGTACGACTGGTAGCGCTATAGAAATGATTTATAGTAGTAGTAGTTTTCCATAAGGCATTTGGGGATGTGTTGGGAGGATCTGGGATACAATCAATTGTCTGAGATTGTCTGTTAGTGGATTGACTGCTTGATGTTTCTTTTAAATATGGATGTCGTCTCTCCTTTTAAAAATGGCGTTCCTTTCCTTGTCCTGTACTGTCATTTTATAAAATTTGTTCACAGCCTTGACCCATTTGCCAGATAAGATGGTATATCATGTCACTAAAAAACAGAAACTTACCATCAAATTCAAAGCAAGCATATCATTACTTCAAAAGAAATATTTGTACTCCATTGAGTCAAGAGCGGGGAGGGTGAGGGGGCGTATTGATATATCCAACCTCATTTTAAGGGCTTCAGTCAGTACCATTTACCTGTAAGTTCTCATCATGTTAGTATTCATAGTCCATTTTCCCTGCATCCCACTGGTATTCAGTCTTATCAAGCCTCAGAAAGCATATTTAAATACATTTATTCATAGTTGAAACATATGGTTTACTTGAACGAATGTTGGTTTTAAAAGACTTCTAGTGGGAAGTTTTCAGAGAGCTGATTTGCATAGATAAGCATTTTTTTACCCATGTAAATCACTGTGAAAATTGCATTCATTAATTTGGTTTCCAGCTAAGAGGCATGGATGTTTGTGAAGGAAATTGACTCATGGCGTTGACAAGGCAAAGTCTAAATCCGTTATGTGTTTACAGGCTCTGGGAAAACAAGATTTCGAGACAATTGTTAACAGTGTGAGTGCTACACTGAAAATATGAAATCTTTTTTCTCAGTTTGAAGAAAGTACACTCAGTTGCTGAAGAACAATTTGATGGGAAATTTAATTACTGGAGCCCATTCATCAGATTCCTATCCTTGCCAACTTTTTCTCCCCACACACATACTTTGGATCATTTCTAATGCCCAAAGCTATCCAGAAAATATCTCGTAACCAGATTTCTGTCTGCTATAAATAAAGAAAAAAATGTTCCGGATTGAATATATTTGGAGTGGCAAATCTGTTTCAGCCGTTACAGCCAAACCCCCGACCTTAATGTGTTGGCTATGAATGGAGACATGAAGGTTAAAAGGTTTGTTGAATTGCTTTTGATGATTGGGTCAAAACAAACTCTTGAATACCTTCATCTCTGTGAATAATGATAGGGATTCAGAATGACTTGAGTCCTTTGATGGTCAGAACAGATGGTCCAGGTGGCTCTGCACTGTTCACTGTGTCTCAGATGCTTTTGCATGCCCTCCCCCCCCCCCCCCCCCCAAAAAAAGATGTATTTTGCAATGATCATATCTTTTGAAGACATTTTGTGGCTGATACAGTACAGTCTCGATTATCCGATCTTCACTAATCCGACCATCCAACATATACAACAGACCCCCCGGTGATGTTATCACATTTATTTCTATTAAAAATCTTTGCTTTAGAACAATTTTTGAGAATTGTGAACTCTATGCCTTTGTTAATGCATTCTTTGAGGGGTTTATGCGGTGTTTTCTGTATTATCTGACTTTTTACTTATCCAACAACGGGTCGGTCCCGTTTACATTGGATAATCGAGACTGTACTGTATTTAAAATGATTGTACTGGGCAGGAGGTGCTGCTGCCTGGCTAAATTCCACCGGCTGGGCGAGCCCCAAAATTTCAGCCGCAAATAACTGGACAGTGCCATCGAAAATCCAGGGTGGGCACCGCGGCAATTTTGTTTACAGCAAATTTACATGCAAACATAGTATATAAAATATTTACAGAATTTTGTAATTCTATACTTTTATTTAAATATTACAGGTTATACTTTAATTAAAATCGTTTTCACCATATAAATATGACTTTATTCTTATTTACAGAAAAGAGTGATGAAACACATCGAAAGCGGGCGGTAAACCCCAGGGGTGTAGCCAGACTTCGGTGGGAGTGGGGTCCAGAGCCCGAGGTGAGGGGGCACATTTTAGCCCCCCACCACCATTGCCGACTTTGCCCCCACCCCGCTGCTGACCCTCTCAACCCCCCTCTCGCCGCCAACCTGCCGTCACCTACCTTTGCTGGCGGGGGACCCCAACCCCCGCCAGCCGAGGTCCTCTTCTTCTCGCAAAAGGCTTCCTTCTGTTTCTGACGTCCTGCACGCTGTACGTGCAGGATGTCAGAAACAGAAGGAAGCCTTTTGCAAGAAGAAGAGGACGTCAGCTGGCAGGGGTTGGGGTCCCCCGCCAGCAAAGGCAGGCGACGGCGATGGCGGGTTGGCGGCGGGAGGGGGGTTCAGGCGGGTCGTCGGCAGGGGAGTCCAGGGCCAAATACTACTACTACTACTTAACATTTCTAGAGCGCTACTAGGGTTACGCAGCGCTGTACAAAATAAACAAAGAAGGATGGTCCCTGCTCAAAGGAGCTTACAATCTAAAGAACGAAATGTCAAGTTGGGTCATCGGCAGGGGGGTCCAGGGCCAAATCTACTGGGGCCCAGGCCTCCCCAGGCCCCACGTAGCTACGCCACTGGTAAACCCCAGGGCCCCTAAATTGGTTAATGAGCCAATTAATAGCAATAATTAGGTGCTAATTGCCATCAATTTGGATTTGCGTGCACATCTTGCTATGCGCTATTCTATAACAATGTGTGCAATCCCATAGTGTGTAACCCAAAAGGGAGCGTAGCTATGCAAGGTGCAAGGGTGGATCAGGAGCAATCCTAAGATTTTCACACAGGGTTCTAGAATACTGGGGATGTGCATCCAAATTGGACACTGTGAATTACACTCAATGCTATCTTATAGTGAGCACTCATCTTTGAGTGTCCATTTTTTTGGCACTGAATTTTGAGCACCATTTCCTGAATTTAGCCCCGTAAGCATCAGGCAGACTTGCATGCCAGTCACCTCCAATATATGCAAGTCACTCTCATGCATATTCATTAGGGATATTCTGAAAACCCAAGCGGCTAGTGATCCTCCAGGACAGGATTGAGAACCTGACCAGTGGCGTAGCTATGTGGGGCCACGTGGACCTGGGCCTCCGTAGATTTGGCCCTGGACCCCCCTGCCAATGACCCTCTCAACCCCCCTCCTGCCGCCAACCCTCCCCAGCCCCCACCGTCACCTACCTTTGTTGGCGGGGGACCCCAACCCCCACCAGCTGAGGTCCTCTTCTTCCGGTGCAAGGCTTCGTTCTGTTTCTGTGAGTCTGACGTCCTACATGTACAACGTGCAGGACGTCAGACTCACAGAAACAGAATGAAGCCTTGCGCCGGAAGAAGAGGACCTCGGCTGGTGGGGGTTGGGGTCCCCCGCCAGCAAAGGTAGGCGACGGCGGCGGCGGGGGGAGGGTTGGCGGTGGGAGGGGGGGTCAAGAGGGTCGTCGGTGGGGGGTCAAAGTTGTTGGTGGTGGCGGCGGTGGGGGGGGTCAGCAATGGCAGGGGGGTTGGCGGCGCCAGGCGGGGGGTAAAATGTACCCCCTCACCTCGGGCTCTGGACCCCCCTCTCGCTGAAATGTGGCTACACCCCTGGCCCTGACACTGTATTTCTAGTCCACAGCACGCAGCATCCTTTCGGTTTCAGAAACCATGGACTGAATTTTGTTTTTCTTTTTATAGTTGCAGGATAAAAATAAAGACAAGCAAGGATAAAAATAAAAAAAAAAAAGCAAAGAGAAAATATGCCGATTCCCAAGTCATCTTGATTTTCTGAAGCAGTTTAATTTTGTTAAGCTTTGATCTGATACCAGAACCCAGAGGACTTGCTCTTTCTAAATAATGAGTCTAATGTTTATGCTCTCAAGCCTGAACTTTTCTGGTTTTGGAAAAAATGTGACTTCTACAAAAAAGTCTTTTGATTAGCTCAGCTACATTGACAGGAGGTTTCTTTTAAATACAATAATGAAAAGGCTTTTCAGATTGCAAGGTTGACCACAGCTCAGCATACGACACTCAAGATGAGGCACTCGGCAGAACAATGACACCATCAGTTTTCCGCTTGCCCCTTCTTTCCAGCTTCTGCAATTACTGGTGCCAAGTTACTCGTCAAATGCCATATAAATTGGCATGAAAATCTAGGTCTGATAGAATGATGTACTGTACATATAATCAGTGCCCTCTGAATTGCGTGGACCCAGCGTGATTTCATTTCTATTCTTATCATTCTGACTTATAACATGGCCTTTTCTGAAGTAAAAAAAAAAATTCACATGAAGGCGTAAAGCCACATTTTGCATAAGTCAGAAATGAGATGTCACAAATTTCTGGCTATTTTACAAAAGGCTCACTGAGAGGTCCTTTTATAAAGGTACTCTAGCGTTTTTAGTGCACGCTAAAAATAAGCACGTGCTAAACGCTAGAGATGCCCATATATTCCAATGGGTGTCTCTAGCATTTAGCATGTGCTAATCATTAGCGTATGCTAAAAATGATAGCGCACCTTTGTAAAAGGACCTCTGAATGTGGAGTCTTTTGTAAAATACATACCGGTCAGTGGAAAATGCAGGTGCATTTCTCTAAAGGTACTGCAAGAGCAAGTATCCAAAGTACATATTCTAAAAAAGAGTGGCATCACTTGGCAGCTTCTACACGCCAGGCTCCAGTACTGGCATGTACATGCGTAGTGTAGGTGCCATTTTTGCAACCTACACATGTGTGTACGGGCCTTATATGTATAAACATCAGAAAACTATGCAAAACAGAAGCCAAATTTTTACATTTTTAGGGTCATGTAAAATCCTAGAGGGTTAAACACAATTGTTCCCTTAATTAGTCCTCTAAAGCTCTGTTTATGTTTGTTCCTGGACTTGATATACCACCTTCACTTGAAACAAAGCAGTGGTGTACTGAGGGTGGGGCGGTCCACCATGGTGTACGTTGCAGGAGGGTGCAGGGAGCAGCCACGTGGCTGTCGGCCCTGCCGGTTCCCTGCTCCCTCTGATGTTGCTTCCTGTTCTGGGGCAGGGAAATGGCGGAGCCAACAGCCATGCGGCTGCTTCCAGTACTCACAGGAGGTAAGCGCAATGCACCAGGGTTGGAGGTGATGGGGGGGGGGGGGGGGGGTGAGGAACATCACTGAAATAAGGTCTAAGTGGTTTACATAAAACAATATAAAAGAATCAAGAAAGCCAGAAAGAAACTCCAGTAAAACAGGAAAAAACACAGTCAGACAGATCACACGCATACAAGAAAAAAAAAAAGAGGCTCAGCTAAAACATTAATACACACAATGCATTCTGTGCTCCCAAACAGCACTCAAGTTTGAAGAATAATCAATCCAATGGTAGACTGAAAACAAGTTTAAAGAAGTAGCTTTTTAGAAGTGAGTGTCTCCTACTTTCCATTCCCCTTCAGGCAATCCCGGGGGACGGTGGAAAGAGCAGCTTAACTGGGTCTCTGTATGTTAAAGAGCAACTTATTCTGCAAATGTTCTTCATGCAGAAATGTAAACAAATGTCACGAGTGGCTGCTACAAGCAGTTTGTATTCTGCATTTCCCAGTGAGTGTCTTCCATTTTAAGTGGATGTTCGATTGATGTCCTGCATTGTTATATTATTGAGGGAGGAGGGTGTAGAGCAGCTGCTGAAGAGCTCTATTGATTGAGGTGGAGGCTGCATCAGTCTCCAGCTGGAGCCTGAGTCCTCAGCAGTGGACACAGATCAAGTGAGTGGCAACCATGATGCTTCTCTCAATATTGTGCTTCCTACTGCTGAGTCTCTGCCTCTTGACTGCTCAGCACTGCTGCTTCTTGATTCTTCAGCTCCAAGCTGGCATAGGGCTTCCCATGGTAAGGGCACCATGGCTAACTGTGCTATCACTCTCAATGCTCAGGGAATTATCCAAACACCTTCTTGATGGGTTAGTCCTCCCCTGTCACCTCCCACGTAGTATTTCCTGTCTAGCTACAACCTTCCGAGATGGGTTCCAGATGTTCACCTTGTGTTGGTGGGGACTACACCCAAGTTGTTCTTCTGTATGATCTGGTGGTGTTACCTCTTTGGGGTTGGAGACTCCTCCTGCTTTGTGATGGGATGTACACTCTGTCACACTAATCAATTTTTCTATTAAGGACTACATAAAACGGAAAGAAATTCAAGACATGAGAAATCTGACTGCTAATTACTTTCTAGAGACCTTGTTTTACTGTCATGTAGATGAAAAGATGAGGATAGTGTCAGAACAGGTTGATATCTGGAATGCACGCTTAGCAATGGCATTAGAAAAATGGATCTTCTATAGAAGGTCCTATGATCTACTCACAAACACTCCCCATGTTATCCCCAGAACTATGGGTCCTTAAGTATTAAGGATGCCAATTTGAAAGAAAATGGCAAAAATCTAATCTAGATGAAGACAGGTTCAACTGTAAGAAATACATAGCAATGTACAGCCAGGCCTTAACGACAGCCAAAAAAAGAAGTTACACCTGTATCTCCTGCATTTACATGCAAGAACTTCTACCAGCTCTATGGCTGGTGTAAGTGCTCATACCTTAATTATAGGCATGTATGTCACCTGTTAGACAAGTCAAACATATAAACGGCGAGTGACCGAACTCACTCGCAAATGCGCAGTAGAGACTTCCCTCTCTGTCCCGTCCCCGCATCAATACGTGATGACGGGGGCGGGACAGAGAGGGAAACTGCGCTCCCCCCCCCGAGTTGCCGCCGCCACCCCTCCACCCGGCCCGGGCCCTCTGATCGCAATTAATTCAACTTACATCTCGGCAGCACGCAGATCAGCTGAGCTCCGGTCGGCCTTCCTTCCCTGCCTGTGTCCCGCCCTCGCCGACGGTACGTCACACGAGTGCGGGACACAGGCAGAGAAGGAAGGCCAGGCCGACAGGAGCTCAGCTGATCTGTGTGCTGCGGCGATGTAAGTTGCATTTATAGCGAACAGAGGGCCCGGGCCGGGTGGAGGGGTGGCGGCGACTCCGGGGGGGGGGGGGGCGGGTACTGGTAGCGGCGACCTCGGGGGGGGGGGCCTTGGAAAACCCCCATTCCAATAGTAGCCCATTTTAACGGGCTCAACGGCTGGTATTCTATAGAGGAAAGTAGGTGCACCATCTGGGCTTTTACATGTAGGTGACCTTTTATAGAATTACTAGTAAATCAGGCCTGTTTCTGACACAAATGAAACGGGCACTAGCAAGGTTGTCCTCGGAGTGTGTATGTTTGAGATAGTGTGTGTGAGACTGACTGTGTGTGAGAGAGAGAGTGAATGTGCGAGTGTGTGTGTGAGAGAGAGAGTGAGACTGGGTGCGAGTGTGTATGTGTGAGAGTGTGTGTGTGAGAATGAGAGTGTGTGCCATGGGCCCCGCTCCCTCCCTCTGAGTTCCAGGGTCATCCCCCCTTCCTCCCTCCCTCCCTCCCTCCGAGTTCCAGGGTCGTCCCCCTCCCTCCCTCCCTCCGAGTTCCAGGGTTGTTCCCCCCTCCCTCCCTCTGAGTTCCAGGGTCGCCCCCTCCCTCTGAGTTCCCAGGTCGCCCCCTCCCTCCCTCCGAGTTCCAGGGTCATCCCCCCTCTCCCTCCCTTTGAGTTCCAGGGTCACCCCCTCTCCCTCCCTCCAATTTCCAGCATCTCCCTCCCCCCCCTGAGTTCCAGGGTCACCCCTCCCTCCCTCCCTCCGAGTTCCAGGGTCCCCCTCCCCCCTCCTTCCAATTTTCAGGGTTCCCCTCCCAGTTCTAGGGTCGTCGTCCCTTCCTCCCTCCCTTCCAGTTCCAGGCGCACTCGCTCCAAATTGTAAAAATCATCTTCTCACGAAAGCAGCGTTAAAAGGCATGCAGCCTCAGCCCTTCTCTCTGTGTTAGCTCTGGTCCCGCCCTCATCGTGGAAACAGGAAATGAGGGTGGGACCAGAGCTAACAGAGAGAGAAGAGCCGAGCGTGCACGCCTGGGGGGGGGGGCGTGGTGTTGCGGCGAGGGCGGCAGGGGTGGGGCCTCATGCTGGTGTTGTGCTGTTGGTCAGTGCTGCGGCTGACGTACCCGGAAGTACGTGACGTCGGTTCAGTAGGTGGAGCCTTACAGAGCGCAGGAATGCCTCAGCCACGGTCCACGGAGTCAGCTTCAGAACGTTGGAGGTGCGTTTTATTAGATAGGATGGTTTATGGTAGGAATGTACCAAATATTCATATTCGATTCGGCCCCAAATACATTATTTGTATTCAGTTGAATAGTGATTTTGAATATGAATAATCTGGGGCTCTACTGTGTTAAATCCTACTGAAATAAGCACTTGATGTCTGATTGCACATTGCTGCTTTTATTACTTGCTATGTTGAATCTCAATGCCTATTATTCGTATCTGGTATTCGACCAAATAATATTTTTCATTAGTTGTATTCAACCGAATAGTAGAACATGCTATTCGGTACAGCTCTAGTTTATGCTTTATTACATATGGAGGGGCATAATCGAACGAAAACGTCTATCTCCATGGGCGTTTATCTCCAAGAACGGGTCCGTGAAGGGGCGGACCGAACCGTATTTTGGGAAAAAATAGACACCCATGTTTTATTCAACAATGTGTGAGCTGGGCGTTTTTGTTTTTCAGCGATAATGGAAAATGAAAGCGCCCAGCTCAAAAACGAATAAATCCAAGGCATTTGTTCGTGGGAGGGGCCAGGATTCGTAGTGCACTGGTCCCCCTCACATGCCAGGACATCAACCGGGCACCCTAGGGGGCACTTTTACAAAACCAAACAAAAAGGTAAAAGAGCTCCCAGGTGCATAGCACCCTTCCCTTGTGTGTAGAGCCCCCCAAATCCCCCTCAAAACCCACTGCCCACAAGTCTACACCATTACTATAGCCCTAAGGGGTGAAGGGGGGCACCTACATGTGGGTACAGTGGGTTTGGGGGAGTTGGATGACTAATAAGCATTAAGCAGCACAATTGTAACATGTAGGGGGGGATGGGCCTGGGTCCACCTGCCTGAAGTCCACTGCACCCCCTAACAACTGCTCCAGGGACCTGCATACTGCTGCCAGGGAGGTGGGTATGACATTTCAGAGTGAAAATAAACATTGTGAAACGGCATATTTTGTGGTGGGAGGGGGTTTGTGACCACTGGGGGAGTCAGGGGAGGTCATCCCTGATTCCCTCCAGTGGTCATCTGGTCATTTAGGGCACTTTTTGGGGCCTTATTCGTGAAAAAACAGGGTCCAGGAAAAATGTCCTAAATTCTAGCTGAAAACGCATACTTTTTTCCCATTATCGGTGAAATGCGCCCATCTCTGTTCAGCAGATAACCACGCCCCAGTTCCTCCTTCGCCACACCTCTGACACGCCCCCATCAACTTTGTCCGCATCCGCGACGGATTGCAGTTGAAAACGTCCAAAAATCGGCTTTCGATTATACCGCTTTATTCGGTTTTGTGAGATAAACGTCCATCTCCCGATTTAGGTCGGAACTTGGGGCGTTTTTCTCATTCGAATATAAGCAGGTTAGATTCCCATCTTTTCTGAAGGCCTAATAAGGTGGTGAACAAGCTAAAAAATTAGTTAGAAAGGAACTCCATTTTGTTCGACAGAAAAGAGAGTGAGAGAGATACAAGTTAGAGAAAATCCAAAAGACAGCAACCTCACTAAGATACTGCAAACATTCATAAAGTAAGCAATCAGTCAAATTAGGGCAGTAAAGATCTAATGATTCCTGGGGACAACCTCGAGGCTTCGAAAATGAATTCCAGAATGCATTGTTAGTTCAATGAAAGACTATCACCTTCAATTCTACTTTTATTTTATTTTTATTGATTACCTTTGATTCCTATAACACTCAAGTGGGCTAACACAGAGGAGTGGCCTAGTGGTTAGGGTGGTGGACTTTGGTCCTGAGGAACTGAGTTCGATTCCCACTTCAGGCACAGGCAGCTCCTTGTGACTCTGGGCAAGTCACTTAACCCTCCATTGCCCCATGTAAGCCGCATTGAGCCTGCCATGAGTGGGAAAGCGCAGGGTACAAATGTAACAAAAATAAAATAGATACTATTGGAGATTCTACATGGAATGTTGCTACTATTGGAGATTCTGTTGCTACTACTGGAGATTCTACATGGAATGTTGCTAGCAACATTCCATGTAGAAGGCTGCGCAGGCTTCTGTTTCTGTGAGTCTGACGTCCTGCGCAGCCACATTTGGTGATCTGCAAGGGCCGACTTCTACATGGAATGTTGCTAGTGGAATAGCAACATTCCATGTAGAATCTCAAATAGTAACAACAGTGGAGGAGTGGCCTAGTGGTTAGGGTGGTGGACTTTGGTCCTGAGGAACTGAGTTGGATTCCCACTTCAGGCACAGGCAGCTCCTTGTGACTCTGGGCAAGTCCCTTAACCCTCCATTGCCCCATGTAAGCCGCATTGAGCCTGCCATGAGTGGGAAAGCGCGGGGTACAAATGTAACAAACAAACAATTAGAGTGCTTTATTGAAACGAAAAGTGGATAGGAAGGAACTAGGGTGAGAAAGAGGTGGGAAAGGGAAGACACTTCCTCTTTTTCTCTTCTCAGTGCTGAGGGAAACAAGCTGGTTATAGCTGATTCTTTTCATTGCCAATTTCCTTACCCTGGAATTGCATGTACAAAATGAATTATGAAGTGAAAAGTTAAGAGGCACCACTTATTATGTTTATAATTTTTTACAGTATACCGTCCAACATCCTGTTTCCTCCTCCATACCTAATGCCTTAGACAGGATCTGTTCCTTCTTCTACTCAAGCTTAATATTCAACAGAAATAGCTTTTCTCTTCTGAATCATCTGCTTTATGCACATACCAGGGCTTTTGAAACAAATATTTTATTTTTCCATAATTAAATTATAATTTCTTGATAGAATTAACAGAAATAAAGACTAACATAAAATTGTATGGGTCAATCTTCGACTGCCACAGTCACCAGCAGAGGCAGCTAAATACAACAAAGATATTCAGTTCCACTATCTAGATAGATACTGAGTGGCCAGTGCCTTCTCTATCCAGACAGTACGATATTCAAGTTACTATGTGGATAGCTAATTGAATAAAGTTAAGACACTAATTTGTCTGTCCTCCCTTTATTTGGGTAGTTATCTAGCTAGTGGTGTGAATATCTCTGCTCTTCAGATTAATGCCAGCTCTGGCTTCACTCTGCCTATGCACTGCCCCATGCCGAGACAGTATGGCTAAGTCATTTATCCAGATAATGGCTGCTGTTATCCACATCAAATGGCTTTGAATATTGACCTGTATATGGTGACACCTTTTTATTGGCAAATACATTTCTCGATTAGCTTTTGGGAGTTATGATCCTTTCATCAGTCAGAACAGAATGAGTAGGTCAAGAGAAAAGATGATGTTAACCGAATATACAAGTGAATCACACAGTAGTGTGACGGGGAAAGATGACATTTAGCAGAAGAAACTATAAGAACATAAAATATGCCATATTGAGTCACACTATAGGTACATTGAGCAAAATATTCTGTCTCCAACAATGGCCAATCTAGGTCACAAGTAATCGGGGGATCCTAAGGGGTAGATTCATTCCTTGTTGCTCATGCCTAGAGATAAATGGTAGCTTTCCCAAGTCCACCTGGCTAATAATGCTTGATGGACTTTTCCTCCAGGAACATCTAGACCTGTTTTATACCCAGCTGTGTTACTGATTTGGTCATATCTTCTGCCAACAAAATAAAGAGCTTAATTGTGCATTAGGTGAAAAATATTTTCTTTAATTTGTTTTAAAAGTGCTACTTATTAATGTAATTGGCATCTCCTGATCTAGTACGTTTGAGATGGCAAACAGCCATTCCCTAGTTATCCAATAGTAGTGTATCTCCATAGCATTCATTGAAATTAATTGATTTTGATAGATGACACGCACACTTCTGGGTTTTCAGCCAATCAGAAGCAAAATGATAAGAAAAAGAAAATTGGCTATTTTCTTTTCCTGTGAGAAAAAAAAGGTTAAGGTGTGCATGCACAACTAAATTCCATTGAAGCGGTAGGGGGCAGTGTTGGGGGTTTTCTGACATCACTTCCCGTCACATGACTCCAAGATGGCGGCTAGTAGTAGAAACAGGAAGTGATGTCATGCATACACTGGTGGCCGCTGTCTTGAAAAAGGGGCATTGCTACGATGTCAGTTCCTACAACATCACCAAAAGGGGCAGGGTTTGGGGACAGGCTATGCAAAAAAGAGGACATGGTTTGGGGCAGGGCTATGCAATTAAGGTGAGTCAAGGGGTGTGGCTATGCAAAATGGGCAGGACTTGGGCAAGGGAACGGGAAGTGGGCATGATGTGGGCGTAGCTTGGGTGGTGATATCAAAAGAGGTGGGGAGTAGGCATGGCCTCACTTCTCATTGACTGAAAACCCAGAAGTGGGCGTGTCACCTGTCAAAATCAATTAATTTTGATGAATGCTATGGAGATATATTACTTCCACTTCACCTCAGTGATGATTTTATGAATTTCCATTATACCTCTTCTCGGCGTTTCTCCATACCGAAAAGCCCTAATCTGCATGGGGGAGCTGTTCTAGTCCATTTATCATTTTGGTGGCTTTTCTTCTTTCACTATGGAGGTCATTTTCAAAAGAGAAAAATGTCCAAAAAGTGGCATAAATCTGCATTTGATGTTTTTCTCACAAAAACGTCCAAATTTCGAAACCAATTTTTAGACATTTTTCTATGAAGTCCATCAGAAGTGCATTCAAATCACAAGGGGGTGTGTCAGGGCTGTGTTAAGGGCAGGATCTGGGCGTTCCTAACTCTTGAACGTTTTTCACTCATAATAAAATGAAAACTGTCCAGGACTAAAACTAAGACCTGTTTTTATAACGAATAAGGCACTAAAGGGTGCCCTAAATGACCAGATGAACAGTGGAGGGAATCAGAGATGACCTTTCCTTACTCCCCCAGTGGTCACTAACCCCCTCCCACTCCTCAAAAATTTGATTAAAAACATTACTTGCCAGCCTCTTTGCCAGCCTCAGATGTTATACTCAGGTCCATTAGAACAGCATGCAGGGCCCTGGAATAGTCTAGTGGTGGGTGCGGTGTACTGCAGACAGGTGGACCCAGGCCCATACCTCCCCCTACCTGTTACACTTCTAGAGGAAACTGTGAGCCCTCCAAAACTCACCAGAAACCCACTGTAGGTTACCGACGTCAGACAGGGGCGGGCCCAGGAGGAGAGAGACGCGCGACAGAAGCTGGGCGAAGGCAGGCATCAGCTTTCTTCTTGCCCGTGCAGCGCCTTCAGACAGAGGAGAGAGGCGCTGCACGGGCCCGGTAAGAGGGAGGGGGGCCCGATGGAGGAGGGGAATGGCGGTGACGACCCCAAGAGGGGGCGGGGCACAGGGCGGAGGATGTCGGGAGGCGGAGCTGAGGGGAGACAGAGTAGTGAGGAAGGGAGGGGGGCCGGGGCTGCTAGAATTTTGCTTTTTCGGGGGGGGAGGGAGCGGCGGAAAGTGGGGAGCAGCGGGGGGGGGGGGGGGCAAGGCCGTCCATACAGGACGCTCCTGATGAGCACCCTTGCCCCCTCCCGATCCTTTTTTTATTTTTTTTATTTGATGTGTTTTCTGACGTCCTTTGGACCAATCACAGCGCTTTTAGCTCTGCTAATGCGCTGGGATTGGCTCAAAGTTTGTTTATTTTTTCACTTAATGATTTTTCCTGGCACAGAGCTGTCCTAACGAGAGGTCCAGACCTCTCGTTAGATTTCCTGCCTTTTTCCTGCGTAAAGGCAATCGGAAAAGGTTAGTGCATGTCGTTTCAATGGGGTTTTCACACTAATTGCTCATCTCCATTCCGTTTTCGTTAGCTGCTGGCTTCCTCGGTAAAAGCCCTTTGATGCATGCAACGGATCAAAT
Organism: Microcaecilia unicolor; assembly: GCF_901765095.1. NCBI lineage: Eukaryota > Metazoa > Chordata > Amphibia > Gymnophiona > Siphonopidae > Microcaecilia > Microcaecilia unicolor. The sequence continues at coordinate 23,526,405 of NC_044038.1, forward strand.
TTTCCTCGTTGGAGGGTCATTAAAGGCTCATTTAGCTTTAGTGCATCTGCCTCTTAGCCTTTCCTCATAGGGAAGTCGTTCCATTTCTTTTATCATTTGCTCTTTTCTTCCAGTTGATTTTGCATCTTCTGGCCTGTTTTGCCAGTGTAGCATTCTTCCTCACAGAGAGGGGATCCTTTTACTAAGGTGCGCTGAAAAATGGCCTGCGGAAGTGTAGACACGTGTTGTGGGCGCGCGCAGAATCATTTTTCAGCGCACCTGCAAAAAAATGCCTTTAAAAAATTTTTTTGCCGAAAATGGATGTGCAGCAAAATGAAAATTGCCACGCGTCCATTTTGGGTCTGAGACCTTACTGCCAGCCACTGACCTACCGGGGCAGTAATGACCTGCGTGCCTCAAATGCAACTTGGCGCTCGCCCAATATGTGCGTCCGAAAATAAAAATTATTTTTTTGGACAAGTGTATCGGACATGCATCAAAAACGAAAGTACTGCAAGAGCCACGCAGTAGCTAGGCGGTAACTCCATTTTGACGTGCGTTGGGCACGCGTAGGCACGCAGCTTAGTAAAAGGGCCCATCAATTTCTTGTTGCAGTTTATGAATTACAAAGACACAGAGGAGGTGATTTAAGAGCAATACATGAATGCAATTAACCTTTGAATTAATGCAACATGAGAAAAGCAACATGGTATTTACTGTAGAAGCTGTATAGACTGTCCATACCTCATGCACAGAATCAAAATGTAACTTAAGACTAAATGGAAATCATGAGTGCACTGATATGTCTGTATTGAGCTGAACTATGCACATGTTTCAGTTTGCTATAGGCAGTGCAATTTTTCTAGCAAAATAGGTGCCGGTACTCAAATGCCAGGCCACCCTTCAGGGGTGGGGTGATCACTGAGGGACCCATCCCACAATAGCCAGGCCCCCCTGCAACCAGTCACAGAATCTATGACAAGGCAGAATTGGTGTGTCGAGCCTAAGGTCTTTCATTAAAACTTGTGGTCCATGGGTCAATTTTAGCAGACACTGGAAAAGGTGCCAGTACTCAGTACCCCCGAGTACCCCCTCAAAAAAAGCCCTGGCTATAGGTAAACCTGTGGATGTATGTTTGGGAAAAGTAGGGTGCCCCCTCTCCACCTTAAAAGCAATTCTGGGCATCGAAGTTAAAGTCAGGTTTTCTTCTAGTTTTGAAAAGGATTTTCAAGGGGTTAACAATAAGATAGATTGTCTATGGCACTTTGTTGCATTTTTCTAACCAAGCCCAACTTTGAAATGCTTATGGTTTCAGCAAGGCAGTCTACACCCCGGCAGCTGTTTGCAAGCTTTTTTTCTCTCTTAGTTCTAAAGAGCTTTTCCTAGGGAAATCAAAAGTTTAAGAACCCAGAAGGTCATACTCCAGTTGTACTTGGAAGCAGTTCAAATATGTCTCAGGTCTGCAACTATTTAGCAGTTATACTCGAGTGGTGATTTCATGACAAAGGAATGGTTAATTTCACACTTCGGATAACACTTAACCCAGAAAGCAGTAAAATGTGGTTGTACAGAAGTTATTAAATAGAGCGGAAGATCATAATTGTTCATTAATGCATATATAGCTATATTTACTAGACTGCACAACCGCTTTAGTGTATGCTAATGCCATTAACGCATATTAGTAAATAAATCCTATTGAATAAAATGGTATCTATGATTAATACAGCACTTTAGTAAATTGAGCTAATGATTATTTATTTATTTATTTATTTGTTACATTTGTATCCCGCACTTTCCCACATTTAACAGGTTCAATACGGCTTACATAGTTGTAAGATCACTATCCTGCTTATAATCGAAATAGAAAAACGCCTATATTGTGACCCAAATCGGGAGATAGACGTTTATCTCACAAAAACGAATAAAGCGGTATAATCGAAAGCCGAATTTGGACGTTTTCAACTGCACTCCGTCGCGGATGCGGACAAAGTTGATGGGGGTGTGTCGAAGGCGTGGTGAAGCCGGAACTGGGGCGTGGTTATCGGCCGATCAGAGATGGGCGCCTTTCGCCAATAATGGAAAAAAAAATATGCGTTTGTAGCTAGAATTTAGGGCACTTTTCCTGGACCCTGTTTTTCCACGAATAAGGCCCCAATAAGTGCCCTAAATGACCAAATGACCACTGGAGGGAATCGGGGATGACCTCCCCTGACTCCCCCAGTGGTCACAAACCCCCTCCCACCACAAAATATGCCGTTTCACAACTTTTTATTTTCACCCTCAAATGTCATACCCACCTCCCTGGCAGCAATATGCAGGTCACTGGAGCAGTTATTAGGGGGTGCAGTGGACTTCAGGCAGGTGGACCCAGGCCCATCCCCCCCACCTGTTACACTTGTGCTGGTAAATGGGAGCCCTCCAAACCGCCCCCCCCAAACCCACTGTACCCACATGTAGGTGCCCCCCTTCACCCCTTAGGGCTATAGTAATGGTGTAGACTTGTGGGCAGTGGGTTTTGAGGGGGATTTGGGGGGCTCAACACACAAGGGAAGGGTGCTATGCACCTGGGAGCTCTTTTACCTTTTTTTTGTTTTTGTAGAAGTGCCCCCTAGGGTGCCCAGTTGGTGTCCTGGCATGTGAGGGGGACCAGTGCACTACGAATCCTGGCCCCTCCCACGAATAAATGTCTTGGAGTTATTCGTTTTTGAGCTGGGCGCTTTCATTTTCCGTTATCGCTGAAAAACAAAAACGCCCACCTCACAAATTGTCGAATAAAACATGGACGTCTATTTTTTCCGAAAATACAGTTCGGTCCGCCCCTTCACGGACCCGTTCTCGGAGATAAACGCCCATGGAGATAGACGTTTCCATTTGATTATGCCCCTTCACGTGTAATACAGAGAAAACAGGTTAAGCTTAGCAGAGTAATGGGGATATGTAGATAGGTAATAATATAAGGGAGAGGGGGCAGAGGAGGTAGGAGAAGGTGCTAGTTTTAGGCTAGATTAGGATATTCAAGGGATAGGGTCCGGGTGAGCATAGGGAAAAATTGGAGGAGGGGTGGTCTGAATCATTGCCGTTGTCGCAGGAGCAACTGATGAATAGGAGGGTTCATGGAGTTAGGTCGTGGCGTTTGGATAAGCTTTCTTAAATAGATGGTTTTTTAGCGATTTTCTGAAGGGTAGGTGGTCTTTAATAGAACAAATGGGTCTGGGAAAGGCATTCCAAAGTTGACTACCTTTCAAGAAGTTGAAATCAAATGAGGATTTGTACTTGAGTCCTTTGCACAGGGCCGTGCCTAGGGTCTCTGGGCCTCCCCCCCCCCCCCCCCGCCCCCCCGTGTGGCACAAGATGCAAAGGAAATAGGAGCTGAAAGATGGAGTGCATCTTTGTGGGATTGCTCAACAAATAGATCACAAATAATTTTTTATGATTTTTAACCGTGAAAATGATCGCTCACCACTTGCCACACTGACAGGAATTGTCAGCAATATTCTTAGAAACAAATTGCTATACATTGCAAAATAAGATAGCAAATGTAAATTCTCAAAGTGGACATATTCCAAACGCTAAAATAAAAATAAAATGATTTTTTTTTCTACCTTTGTTGTCTGGTGACTTTCTTTTTCTGATCATGCTGGCCCAGTATCTGATTCTGCTGCTATCTGTCCTCTTAACTCCGTTTCCAGGGCTTCCTTTCCATTTATTTCTTTACTTTCCTCCTTTCTTCTTCATTTCTTGCTCTATATCCATTCCCAGCAATTTCTCCTCTCTCCCTTGGTCCTGCCCTCCCATTCATGTCCATCCATGTCCATCCTTGTCCCTCTCTGCCCTTCCCTCCTCCATCCATAGCCAGCAATTCTCCTCTCTCCCCTGCCCTCCATTTCCAGCAATTTCTCCTCTACCTGGGCCCTGCCCTCCCATCCATGTCCCTCTCTGCCCTTCCATCCTCCATCCATAGCCAGCAATTTTCCTCTCTCCCCTCCCCTCCATTTCCAGCAATTTCTCCTCTCCCTGGGCCCTGCCCTCCCATCCATGTCCATCTTTGTCCCTCTCTGCTCTTCCCTCCTCCATCCATAGCCATCAATTCTTCTCTCTCCCCTCCCCTCCATTTCCAGCAATTTCTCCTCTCCCTGGGCCCTGCCCTCCCATCCATGTCCATCTTTGTCCCTCTCTGCCCTTCCCTCCTCCATCCATAGCCATCAATTCTTCTCTCTCCCCTCCCCTCCATTTCCAGCAATTTCTCCTCTCCCTGGGCCCTGCCCTCCCATCCATGTCCATCCTTGTCCCTCTCTGCCCTTCCCTCCTCCATCCATAGCCAGCAATTCTCCTCTCTCCCCTCCCCTCCATTTCCAGCAATTTGTCCTCTCCCTGGGCCCTGCCCTCCCATCCATGCCTCTCTGCCCTTCCCTTACCTCAGCTCCGCGCCCTGGGGCCTTTAAATCTTTTACCTCCGGTCGCAGCAGCGTCAGTGAAAGCGACGTCTCCCTTCCCTTCACGCTCGTTGGTTCCCTCAGTGTCCCGCCTTCTTCTGACGTCAGAAACCAACGAGCGTGAAGGGAAGGGAGACGTCGGCAGCGCTTTCACTGACGCTGCTGCGACCGTCGGAGCCTCGGAGGTAAAAGGTTTAAAGACCTCGGCGGCGCAGAGCTCAGGTAAGTGGTGAGGGTAAGCACCACGGCAGCGCCCTCCAGAGGTTGGTGCCCCCCTGCGGTGCTTACCTTGCTTACCGTATTGGCACGGCCCTGCCTTTGCAGTTAGGGTAGTGCAGGTTGAGGTAATTTCGTGAAATGAAGACTATGGAAACTAATACTTGAATATATTGATACGAGTCCCATAGCTGTGCTAAGACCTCAGGAAAGGTGGTATATTAAGGGGCTCATTTTTTAAATAGAAAAACGTCTAAAAAATGGCATAACAGGCAGATATACGTATTTAAACACCTGAAGCGCATAGCCAAACAAAAAGAAAACATCCAAGTCCAGTAGTCATCGAGACACAGGAGGACCAGGAACTCAGACTGCACAAAGTCATGTCTCTATGCACTGATGAACGTTCCTACACGTGCAGAGGTATATATGAACATTTTGCATGTGAAGGGAATGTTCTGCCATTGTCATGGATGTTTTCTCGACACGGGGAAGAGTACCGCTGTTGCACGCTTTACGTAGCGTATTTCCAATTGGCGGAGATGTTTATCTCCAAGTGCCTGTGACGTTTGCAGTACGTCTTCTTTCTAAACATTTCTATTCTGTATTTTCGAATATCAGAAGTGTTTAGTAGTTTCTTCCATTATGGACTAACATTTTTAGACATTTTCCCATGAATATTTATTTTGCCATTTGAACTTCATATCAAAAATGCCCCTCTAAATCTAATAAACCATAACCTGTGGTGAGTTTTCTTGTAAAAGCGGTCAGATTTCAGTAGGCTCCCTGTCCAGGTTTTCGCTAGGTGACTCACTATCCCCTACAATCCATATATGGCACTCAAAATTTTATGCGTAAATTTGGGTGCGCACCCAATTTGCATGTGCAGTTTAATTGAGTAATGGACCAATTAGTGCCAATAATTGGGCACTGACAATCAATTATTGGTGTTAATTGGCAACAGTCTGGATTTATGGGTGCACATTGCTAGGCATGATTTTGAAAAGGGGGGAGTGACTATGGGTGGGGCATGGGCAGTTCAGGTCATTCAGTAATGATGCACGTAGTATTACATAATTTGGAGGATCCATGCCTAATTTATATGCCAGAAGATGGCCAATTGATTATCAATAAATGATGCGAATCAGCAATCTAAGAATATTGCTAACTAATAACATTTTACTCACTGATTTTCACTTTAAGATGTCTACGCCCCTTCCCCACTGAGATACACATACTCCTAGCAAATTAAATAAATGCGAAATAAAATACACATACTTGATTCTGATCTGTCTTTGCCATTTTTGGAACACAGACCATAGAAGTCTGCCTGGCACTGGCCTTACTTCCCCACTACTGGAATTTATGTATGGAATTTATATTCCCACATTATCCCAGCAGCATGAGTTCAATGTGGCTAACAATAAAGCGAAATCACATCGTACAGAACGCAAAGTGAGCATACTGCTAGACTAAATAAATAATACACTGCGATAGAAAGAGAAAGTAAAAAAAAAAAACCATAAACCACAATCCAGAACAATAAAAACAAAGATTCAGGGTGCCTTTTACCAAGCTGCGGCAAAGGGGGGCCTGCAGTGGCATCGGAGCATGATGTGACATGCACCAGGGCCCCAGCTACGTCTTTCTTCTTTTTTTAAAAAAGAAATGGTCGTGTGGCAAGTGAAGCATTCGCTGCGTGGTCATTTTGTGGAGGAGCCCATTGAGGTCGTGGTAAATGCTCCTGCGTTAACCTGACGGTAACTGGGCAGCGTGCGGCACGCTGTGGATTGGAACTACAGTTGGGCTGCTGCGGTAGCCCGGCAGTAGTTCCTTTTTAGCGAGCAGTAAACCCGCATTGGGCTTACCGCTGCTTTGTAAAAAGGGCCCTCGGTAACTAAAATTGACTAGACAGGGTCCTGGGCCCCCTTCTCTACAGTCCACTGCAACAACAACTAGGCTATTCCAGAGACCTACTGCAGCTGTCATATAGCCTGGTATGCAGTGGCGTAGCTACGTGGGGCCACGAGGGCCTGGCCCCCGTAGATTTGGCCCTGGACGCCCCTGCCGACGCCCCTCTCAACCCCCTTCCCGCCGCCAACCCGCCATCGCCATCGCCTACCTTTGCTGGCGGGGGACCCCAACCGCCGCCAGCCAAGGTCCTCTTCTTCTGGCGCAAGGCTTTGTTCAGTTTCTGAGTCTGACGTCCTGCACATTGTACATGATGGACGTCAGACTCACAGAAACAGCTTTGTTCTGTTTCTGTGAGTCTGACGTCCTGCACGTCAGACTCAGAAACTGAACAAAGCCTTGCTGTAAGAAGAGGACCTCGGCTGGGGGGGTTGGGGTCCCCCGCCAGCAAAGGTAGGCGACGGCGATGGCGGGTTGGCGGCGGGAGGGGGGGTCGAGAGGGTCGGTGGTGGTGGGGGGGTCAAAGTTGTTGTTGGTGGTGGCGGCGGCAGTGGTGGGGGGTCGGAAATGGCGGGGGGGGGGGGTGGCGGCACCAGGGGGGGCTAAAATGTGCCCCCTCACCTCGGGCTCTGGACCCCTCTCCCGCCAAAGTCTGGCTACACCCCTGCTGGTATGTACTCTCACTTTCACCTCTTGGGGGTGGGTGGGAGTGGGTCAGTGACCACTGGGGGATTAAGGGGAGGGGGGTCATGCCTTTATCCCTCCAGTGGTCATCTGGTCAGTTTGGGCACCTTTCTGGCACATGGTCGTTACCGAAGCAGGTCCAGTCAAAAACGTCCTATTTTTGCCTTGGACATTTTGACAATGTTCCATTTCAGGCCTGAAAGCATTTAAGATTTGTTTCCATCCTCTTTCTATTTAGGGATCCCCTGTATTTATCCCACACTTTTTAAAAATTCTGTCACTGCTTTTATCTCCACCACCTCCACCATGAGGATATTCCAGGCATCTACAACCCTCTCAGTGCAAAAGTATTTCCTGTTGTGACTCCTAAGTCTACCACCCTGCAACCTCAAATCATGTCCTCTAGCTCTCCCGCTTCTCTGTCTATGGAAAAGGTTTGTCTGTATATTGAATCCCGGTTCTAACTCACAAAATCCTTTTTGGCTCTACCCTCGCCTACTTGTCTTCTCTTGTCATTCCACATCGTTCTGTTCACCTCTTATACTCAGCCAAGTATTGTGTATGTATCTCATCTGTTTTTCATCCTCAATTTGAGTTTACATGCCGCTCTGCTTTTATCTGTGTTGCCCCCATCCTATGAAACTTACTGCCTGCCCCCAGACATCGGCAAAGAGCCTCTTACCTTAGATTTAGACCTGCCCTAAAGACCCTCCTTTTCAATTAGCGTTCAGGTCTTTGTGCTCTATATTCTGACTCTGCTACCCTTGTCCTATGGAGCGGTGGTAGCTATGTAGGGACCTGGATTTTTTTTTTCTCTTTTCTATATGTGATGATGTTCCTTTCCTCTCTGAATTAGATTGTAAACCACGTTGAGTGACCACAATAAACAATATTATTACCTTTCGAGTATTTAAATGTTTGTATCATATCTCCTGAATCCCTTTTTTTCCTGTAGGTTGAATTAATTAATTAATGACATTTATAACTCACATTATCCCACATAAGTTTGAGTTCAATGTGGCTTACAATAAACAGTATAGGATACATAACAAAGAATAATGCATAAGAAACTAATATGTTGTAAGAATCCAATTTTACAATACAGTATCATAAACATACTGGGATAACTGTGAATGTTTAACATTTAGAAAATCTATTATGAACGAGAAATTGTACATGAAGCAAAGAGAAAGTTAATGGTAAATAGAGTAATAACCAATTCAGGTCTAGACCAAAACATCTAACTTTTAGCCTCAGATGTTTTTGCTTTGTTCCACTATGGCAGAAAAACGTCCAAGTTCTGGAAATGCCCAAATCTCACCCCCAAAGTGTCCCCTTGTGATTTGCACATACTGCAGAGAAAAATGTCTCAAATCAGTTTTGAAAATCACGATATTGGATCCGCATCCATCCAATAACGAGTGTCCCCGATCAAGCCTCTCGGTTCAACAGTGGAGAGGTGATAGATCCAACAACGTTCTCTATAATGAAGACGGGCATCTGCATCACTTACCCCTGGGTGCTGCAAAGGATACATACATTGGAATGAGATTTCTACATTAATAATTACATAGAGAAATATTTTTTAAACATTAAGGGGTATGTTTATTAAGGTGCGTTAGTGTTTTTAACATGTCTGTCAATTTAAGCCGTGTTAAACGCTAACGCGCCTACACATTTCTATGATTATTCATAACAAGGGACTAATAAATCAGTGTTTTATACCAATAAAAAAACTAATATATACTTGTTCAATGACTCAATAATCATATTTATGTCATTATTATATATTCATACAAAACTTTGTAAATTCATTAAGTCACACTTACAAACAACCAAAAAAATACAAAACGTTTTTCAAAGCATACAAACATTCAAAGCAGATGATGTCCAACTTTATCTTTTAGCAGTCCCAAGCTTGATGATGTAGATTACCACTTCTTGTCAACTACTACTACTACTTATCATTTCTATAGCGCTACTAGACGTACGCAGCGCTGTACACTTGAACATGAAGAGACAGTCCCTGCTCGACAGAGCTTACAATCTAATTAGGACAGACAAACAGGACAAATAAGGCATAAGGACAAAGAGTAGCAAGATTCCGGAATCCCAAAGAGTAGCAAGATTCCGCGCAGAATCCCAACAGTAGAAAGATTCCGGAATCCCAAAGACTACTACTACTTATCATTTCTATAGCGCTACTAGACGTACGCAGCGCTGTACACTTGAACATGAAGAGACAGTCCCTGCTCGACAGAGCTTACAATCTAATTAGGACAGACAAGATATACCACAAAGATCAACACATGTGAAACTCCCCACACATATCCAGAAATGTTTAATAATGCCTTCTGTTATTTTACTATCATGTATTCCATTACCATGCAACCCAAAATCCTTCTGTAATACCAGATGTCTATTCTCTTCTTATTTCCACTATCCATGATGTATTGTAAGCCACATTGAGCCTGCAAAGAGGTGGGAAAATGTGGGATACAAATGCAATAAATACATAAATAAATAGACAAACAAGAGATAAGGGAATATTACGGTGAGGATGATAAAATAAAATTGTCAAATCCATGAATTTTTGTATTTTTTTGGTTGTTTGTAAGTTGACTTATTGAATTTACAAAGTTTTGTATGAATATATAATAATGACATAAATATGATTATTGAGTCATTGAACAAGTATATATTAGTTCTTTTATTAGTATAAAAGGCTGATTTATTAGTCCCTTGGTATAAATAATCAAATGTATTAGGGCTAATTATTGTGCATTTACCCCTGAAGTTTGAATTAAAACTTTACACATTTCAATGGGCGCATTAGCATTTAATGCGCGTAAACCATTTACACGTGTTAAAAACGCTAACGCGCCATAGTGCCACTTAGTAAACATGGAGGGGCATAATGGAACAGAAACGCCTATCTCCATGGGCGTTAATCTCCGAGAACGGGTCCGTGAAGGGGCGGACCAAACTGTATTTACGAAAAAAATAGACGCCCATGTTTTATTCGCCAATGTGTGAGCTGGGCGTTTTTGCTTTTCAGCGATAACGGAGAATGAAAGCGCCCAGCTCAAAAACGAATAACTCCAAGGCATTTGTTTGTGGGAGGGGCCAGGATTCGTAGTGCACTGGTCCCCCTCACATGCCAGGACACCAACCGGGCACCCTAGGGGGCACTTTTACAAAAACAAAAAAACAGGTAAAAGAGCTCCCAGGTGTGTTGAGCCCCCCCAAATCCCCCTCAAAACCCACTGCCCACAAGTCTACACCATTACTATAGCCCTAAGGGGTGAAGGGGGGCACCTACATGTGGGTACAGTGGGTTTGGGGGGGTTGGACGACTAATAAGCATTAAGCAGCACAATTGTAACAGGTAGGGGGGATGGGCCTGGGTCCACCTGCCTGACGTCCACTGCACCCCCTAACAACTGCTCCAGGGACCTGCATACTGCTGCCTGGGAGGAGGGTATGACATTTGAGGGTGAAAATAAAAAGTTGTGAAACATCATTTTTTTGTGGTGGGAGGGGGTTAGTGACCACTGGGGGAGTCAGGGGAGGTCATCCCCGATTCCCTCTGGGGGTAATCTGGTCATTTAGGGCACTTTTTGGGGCCTTATTCGTGAAAAAACAGGGTCCAGGAAAAGTGCCCTAAATTCTAGCTACAAACGCATCCATTATCGGCGAAGGGCGCCCATCTCTGTTCGGGTGATAACCACGCCCCAGTTCCACCTTCGACACGCCTTCGACACGCCCCCGTCCACTTTGTCCGCATCCGCGACGGAGTGCAGTTGAAAGCGACCCAAATTCGGCTTTTGATTATACCGCGTTATTCGTTTTTGTGAGATAAACGCCCATCTCCCGATTTAGGTCGGAACTTGGGCGTTTTTCTCGTTCGATTATAAGCTGGATAGGCATCATTTTTTAAAGCTTTTCAGAATAGAAGATAGGAACTTATGCTTCGGATTTCTTTTGGAATGAGATTCCACCATTTGGATCCTAGACAACCAAATTCAGCTTTATAAACTGTATAACATACTGTAAAAACAGTATGTTATATTTTTACAATTAGGTAGATGTAATTGGCAGGTATTCTCTTGATATTGGCGTTGTTTTTCTAGCTGACAGGACAATTAGGCTCTTCATATAGTCTGGTGCCATATCAAACACAATTTAGAATATTAATGTGCATGTTTTAAACATAATTTGACCTCCGATTGGAAGCCAATGAAATGCAGTAAGTAAAGGAGTGGCCTTATTAAATTTTGGTGTCCCATAAATTAATCGTTTTGCTGTATTTTGTGCTGTCTGAAGCAATTTAATCATAGATGCTTTGCTTCCTACATATATCGCATTACAATAGTCCAATTGTGAAAGTTGTCAGTGTTTGCACTAGTAATCTGAATGAGTTCTTGTTAAAGTAAGTTCTAACTCTTTTTAATCTCAACATTGTCTTGAACATTTTAGCAATTACTGCATGAGCTTGGTCTTCGAAGGAAAGATGTTGGTCAAAAACCACTCCTAGAATTTTTCATTTTATATCTGTAGGATAGACAGTTTGGTCAATTGTGAAATTGGGATAAGAGGTGATTGAATGTGACCTTGATTTAGTTTTGTCTCTATTTAATTTGAGTTTGGAGGTCATAGCCCACTGTTCCATTACATCTAGACCTATCCGTAATGTGTTTGACATCTCTGAAATGTAGTTAATGAAAAGGACATATATGGTAAATGTCATCTGCGTAGATGAAAGGGTTAAAGCCCATATTATTTAATTTCTTTCCTAATGGTGATAGCAGGACATTGAACAATATTGGCATGAGCCATCTATAAATCCAGCAATCACTGGACTTCTCTGACAGGTGATGGTAGCCAGATTCTTGCAGTAGGGATATTGTTGATTTAAGGATGAGCCTGGTGTGATCTTTTAAGCTTAAAATATTTATGCAGCGTCCTGATGTTAATAAATAAAATTCTGTAGCCTACTGCTTTCCACAACAAACTGCTCTTGAGTCATTATATTAGGAGGAAGAGTGTTGGGGAAGGTGAGGAGGAATGCCAGCAGAGAAGATGGGTTGAAGGTGAACTATTTTCAGCTATGTCAAGAGCAGAGGGGAAAGGGCTGAAGATCGCTGAACAAAGTGCAGGAAGCTCTTTGACTCCATCCATCATTATGTCTTGGAGGTCTTGCTACCTTACTTTGGTATTGACTCCCGTTCTGGAGATCATACTGCCAAGTCTTCAGAGGGAAGATGAAAACCAGATCCATGAAACAAGCCTCACTTTGGTCTGTCACTTTCCCCTTCTCTAGGCTCTAGGAAATGGGGAGAGATGTCCGATACCTGGTGATGTGAATAATTAGCTTGTAGAGCCTATAAATACGCACAGGAGAGATGAGGGCTGCTTTTGCTTTGCTGCTGCCTTTTCAGTCGAGCTTTATTCCATATGGACAGGCTGTGCTTTCTACTCCTGCTAAAAATGGTTTAGGTCAAGAGTCTACAGCACTACGACCAACTCAGGGAAAGTACAGAGATATTGTGCTATTTATTTGCAACCAAAATAAATCCCTTGTACATTAATGATACTGGTTCAGCCTAGAGCTATTGAGATTAGTTGGGGCACAATTACTTATAACCAGGCCATTAATTGAAAGTTACTAGCCCAGTAGTATATGATACTTCCCTGGCATCTATTGTCCATTCATGTCCAATTAGGAGTGTTTACAATTTTAATCTGTTTCAATGATTCTTATTCAAAATGTGGAGTGATTTCCTAAAAAGTCTAAAGCTCTCTTATTCTATCTAAATGGACCATCAGCGTTAGTAATAATACCTATCCTGCTAGCTGGCATACAAGTTCCTATCAGTTTCTCTGTTAAGCTTTTTGGGGTTATACGAGATAATAAGCTAACTTTTCAGGCTCACATTTCATCTATTGTTAGGTGATGTTTCTTCAAATTACATAGAAACATGATGGCAGGTAAGGGCCAAAAGGTGCATCCTCAGTAACCACTAACTCTTCCTTCCCTAAGGGATCCCACGTGTCTGTCATACACTTTTGTACATTCGATGTATTACAAGTCTTAGCACCTTAGACACGAGACGCTGACCGGAGCTTAATTCATCGATACAGCTTTAGCTGCACCTTTGACGAGATATGTTCTTACGAGAAACCCGAAGAATAGACCAAGCAGAAGCTTCGGCTCAAGTTTTTCAATATAATCATTCGTGAATGAAAACAAGATTTTCTGTATGGTGAAAAGACTCCTGATGCAGGCCTGACAGGCCGAAACACAGCTGTGTCGAGTCTCAATCACCTTCCCTTTTTCATTTTTATAATCGATAAACTTTTTTAAAAATTGATTTCTGTAAGGTCATCTTTTGTTTTTTACAAGTCTTAGTGCATTTCTTTTGTTGTCAGTCAATTGGACTACTGTAACGCTGTGTTTCAAGATCTGTGGCTGTCTGACATTTGATGCTAGCAGCTTGTTCGGAACAGAGCAGTTAAACTTCTTTGTAGGGCAAAAGAAAAATTGGACAATGTAATGCCATTATTTCGGCGTGTACGCTGGGTACCTGTGCCTCATAGGATAACATATACAATTTTGGAATTAAGTCATATAAAATTCTTCATTCTGGTCCTCCATTATTCCTCTCTAGACTTTTTTACCAAATGTGCCTCTTTGAGCACTGCGCGCTCTCCTCAGCGTAACTGTCTTTCCTGCAAATTAGATTAAACACAATCTGATGCGTTCAGTATCACCAGTACCGCTTTTTGGAATGTAGTTCCATAGGTTTCTATGGAACTTTGGAAGGCTAAGTGCTTTGAAAATATGCTTCTTTGCCACTTTATTTATATTTAGAACAGTCATGTTATAGGTTTAAGGCGGGCCTAAAACCTGCCCATTCTGTGATGCATATGACTGATTTACCAACACCTAGGATCTGGTTGTCCGGTTCCATTTGTTGACTGTCAGGGGTCTCCTTGGTAGTGTGTATGTGAATTGGGGATCTGCAGACAAAGCTACTGCTTTCCTTTTTTCCCTACGGAATTGGATTTAAATTTTCTTAATTTTAGTTAAGTTTGTATTTTATTATGTTCACTGCAAGTTGCCGAGATGGTCTCCAAAGGGTGGATCTGCAAGGGCAGGCTTCTACATGGAATGTTGCTAGTGGAATAGCAACATTCCATGTAGAATCTCAAATAGTAGCAACAGAAACTCAATACTAGCAACATTTCATGTAGAATCTCCAATAGTAGCTACAGAATCTCAATAGTAGCGACATTCCATTTAGAATCTCCAATAGTAGCAACATTCCATGTAGAATCTCAAATAGTAGCAACAGAATCTCAATAGTAGCAACATTCCATGTAGAATCTCAAATACGTGCAGGACGTCAGACTCACAGAAACAGAAGCCTGTGCGGCCGCGTTGCTGATCTGCAAGGGCAGGCTTCTACATTACTACTACTACTTATCACTTCTATAGCACTACAAGGCATAGGCAGCAGTGTACACCATATATGAAAAGACAGTCCCTGCTCAAAGAGCTGACAATCTAAATAGGACAGACAGACAAACAGACAGAACAACTAAGAGGTAAGGGAATTAAAGAGGTGGGGATAAAAGGGTACAGGGCAAGTGAGTAGTGGTTAGGAGTCAAAAGCAGCGTTAAAGAGGTGGGCTTTTAGCCTGGATTTGAAAACGGCCAAAGACGTACAGGCTCGGGAAGTCTATTCCAGGCGTGAGGTGCAGCGAGATAAAAGAAACAGAGTCTGGAATTAGCAGTAGAGGAGAAGGGAACAGACATTGCTGCTGAATATTGACCCCTCTGTGTTTTTAGCAAGCTTGAGGCATACATCTTGTGCTATAAAGGGAAATCTCTTCTTCCCTTCCTCCTCCCCCCCCTCCCCACCGGAGTTAGTGCCTATATATTTGCTCCTGAGTCTTTGTAGGTCGCAAAACCAGCGGGAGTCAAGGCAATATAACAATCACTATCACAGCGCTATCAACTCTTAAAACATATTATCAACATCTTTCAAACAACTCCATAATTTTCATCAGAAACCTCAGCGGTGGCTCATTTCACACGTGGGACCATTTTTTAATTCTAGCAGCTATTTGGAATGACTTTTTCAAAGGAAACATTTCTTTACTTTTTCTGAAAAAATCATTTTTGTACTTAGCTTAAAAAGGACCAGTGCCACAGGAAAGCCATTAGAGCAGTGTCAACAGGTTAATTTCAACATTAACACAGGTTTGATGTGAAACTATTTATTTGAGGATACACTGAGTACAGGCATTATTTACAAAACTGATACATCAAAAGAATAAACGGAAAATCTGGAGGAGAAAAACTTTGAAGTGTTATATATTGTCTGATCAGAAAAGATATTTCATGAGTTATGTGGGGAAATGGCCTAACAGCATTGAGGCTGGTTACTGATTAATCATATTTAATGGGATAGGTAATGGATATTTTAATAAGGATTACTAAATGCAGGCAGTGTGCGGCCAGCAGGATATGTGGCACGTTGACCTTAAGTACATGTGTTTTTGAAATGTATAGTTGAGGCTTGATGTTAAGGGAGGTAGTTAGCAATGTTTTTACCACACCTTGATTTATCATGAGAGTCGGCAACCTTCAGTATCTCAATACTATGTATTTATTTATTTATTGCATTTCTATCCCACATTTTCCCACCTCTTTGCAGGCTCAATGTGGCTTACAATACATCATGGATACTGGAAATAAGAAGAGGATAGACATTTGGTTTTACAGAAGGATTTTGGGTTACATGGTCATGAATATAAGATAGTGGTATAGCAGAAGACATTATAAGACATTAGACGCATTACGACGTTTCTGGGTATATTTGGAGGTTGTTATAGAGTGCTGATTCCTGTGGTAATGGTAAATTACTAACTCTGTGAGCCACCTCGTAAGCAGCATTATTCCAGCAGCCTGGGAACATTGTTTATTCTCGGAGTTACTGCTGGTAAGCTTTTTCACCACTCAGGTGCACGGAGTGCACGATTTGTTATCCCTATACAATCGTGACGACCAATTTATCAAGTGGATGAACATATTTGTTATATGAGACTCCTGACACGGGCCTGGCTGGCCGAAACACAGCTGTGTCGAGTCTTGATCATCTTCTAATAAACAGTTTCATTGATTGGAACGTTGTCCGCTCATTCTTGCGTCATCTTCGCTGTTTAGCTGCATACTGTGTATCCTGTGGAGATCTGCGTATACATCGACAGAGATTAAAGGGGCCATGGTGCACTCCACCTCCTCTCCAGATCATAGTTCCACCCCGATCAGAAACCCCAACACCCTGATCACACTCCTATCCCCTTATCAACCCCCCCCCCTCACCCCGGATCACACTCCCATCCCCCAAAAGCAGAACCCCAAGGGACCCACCTCAAGCGTTGTGATCCTAGTGGCCCTATGTCTGGTGGTCCAGTGGTCCTGAGGCAGGAGAGATCCCAGGCTTTTCCATCCCATCAGTGCCCTAAAATAGTGCCCCTAGCGGTAGTAGCATAAGAATTCCACCACGGGTGCCATTTTAGAGATGGCATCAGCTGGGCAGGAGCAACTGGATCACCAGGTATGGGGCCACTAGGCCAAAGATGCGGGAGTGGGGTCCTTTGAGGGGTGGGAGGTTTTGCTTGGGGGGGGATTGGGAATGTGATTGGGAGGGGGGGTAGGAGGGTTCTGCTCAGGGGGTGGGGATGTGGTGAGGAGGTGGACATTAGTACGGCCCGTTTAAGCTCCGGCTAGGAGCATTGGTCTGTGGCTTTGAGGCGTGATGCTCCCAGCATGGTAAAATAACCCCAGCTTCTGATTGGAGTTATTTTACCATAATGTTTATGGCTATAATGTGACACATGCTAGCACCCTCTCTTCACTGCAAGTCGTGATATGATTTTTACATAATAATTAGCTGCTTTACATACATTTGAATGTTTTGCATCTCATTACTTTGTAAACCACAGTGACCTCAATATCACTAACCTGACTTAGAGGGGCATAATCGAATGGCGCCGACCATCTATGTGGCCGGCCCCATAAAGCAGCGTCCCGACCGTATTATCGAAATAAGATAGCCGGCTATCTTTTGTTTCGATCATACGGTCGGAGCCGGCCAAATGTCAGCATTTGGGCCAGCTTTAGAGATAGTCGGCATTGGTTTCCGGCGATAATGGAAACTAATGCCGGCTATCTCAAACCCAGCCAAATCCAAGGTATTTGGTCGTGGGAGGAGCCAGCATTTGTAGTGCACTGGTCCCCCTGACATGCCAGGACAGCAACCGGGCACCCTAGGGGGCACTGCAGTGGACTTCAAAAATTGGTCCCAGGTGCATAGCTCCCTTACCTTGTGTGCTGAGCCCCCCCAAATCCCCCCCAAAACCCACTCTCCACAACTCTCCACTACTACCATAGCCCTAGGGGGTGAAGGGGGGCACCTACATGTGGGTACAGTGGGGTTTTTTTTGGGGGGGGGGGGTTGGAGGGCTCCCATTTACTACCACAAGTGTAATGGGTAGGGGGGGATAGGCCTGGGTCCACTTCCCTGAACTGCACTGCACCCACAAAAAACTGCTCCAAGGACCTGCATACTGCTGTCAGGGAGCTGGGTATGACATTTCAGGCTGGTGTGGAGGCTGGCAAAAAAGTTAAAAAAAATTTTTTGGGGGGTGGGAGGGGGTTGGTGACCACTGGGGGAGTAAGGGGAGGTGATCCCCGATTCCCTCTGGTGGTCATCTGGTCAATTGGGGTACTTTTTTGAGGCTTGGTCCTAAAAGTAAATGGACCAAGTGAAGCCGGCCAAATGCTCATTCCGAGCCGGCCTTTTTTCCATTATCGGCCGAAGCCGGTCATGTCTTGACCACGCCCCCGTCCCGCCTTCGCTACCCTGCCAACACGCCCCCTTGAACTTTGGCCGGCTCTGTGACGGAAAGCAGTTGGAGCCGGCCAAAATCGGCTTTCCATTCTACCGATTTGGCCGGGTTCAGGAGATAGCCGGCCATCTCCCTATTTGTGTCGGAAGATGACCGGCGATCTCCTTCGAAAATAAGCAGGTTAGTGCCCTTTAAGATACGTTATTACCCTAATGCATCTCGATACACTCTCCCAAAGCTATTTTGGAATATATGCATACCACTGAAAATTCCCAAGCACCAATGTCTTTAAATTATTAGCTAATAAGAAAGGGGATAACCTGCACATACTTTAATGCAGGGGCGTATCTGCGTGGGGCCACAGGGGCCTGGGCCCCCGCAGATTTCGCCCTGGCCCCCTCCCACCGCCAGCCCTCCCCCGCTGCCGTTTCTTACTTTTGCGCCGAGGTCCGCTTCCTCCTGCGCCTTTAAAAATATTTCTTCAGCTGGCGGGGGACCCCAACCCCCGCCAGCCAACCCGAGGTGACGTCTTTCAAGTTCTTCGTCCGCCGTGGCCGACGTCAGACTCCGAACTGGATTCAGCCGCTCAACTCCAGCACGGCGGCCACGGCGGACGAAGAACTTGAAAGACGTCACCTCGGGTTGGCTGGCGGGGGTTGGGGTCCCCCGCCAGCTGAAGAAATATTTTTAAAGGCCCAGGAGGAAGCGGACCTTGGCGCAAAAGTAAGAAACGGCAGCGGAGGAGGGCTGGCGGCAGGTGGCGGTGGGGGGGTCCGGTAATGACGGGGGGGGGGGGCTAAAATGTGCCCCCTCCCTCTGGCCCCCCCTACCGCCGGAGGCCAGATACGCCTCTGCTTTAATGAGTGCAAGTCGAGTCATAAACAACTAACCTCCTAAAGCATCGATGGAGCATTGTGCTTCTCCATGCGAAATGTATTTTATTCGTATCCCAGGGATTTAAATAATACACCAGAGCAGAAAAGCAGAGCAGTATAAGCTCACCTGGACAAACAGAAGGCAGGTCTTTATTTGTCCAAAGGACAGCAATAAAAACCAGCTAAGCCTCACGGCACCTTCACTCATGTATACTCCATTTCTATGTGTTAATTGTTAACCTGAGTAATTAGTGATGTTTGCACATGGGTTAGACAGCTTGTCCCCTGTTGCTGCCCCATTTAAATGATTAATGGTTTTTTTTTCTTATTTATCTTTATTAAATTTTATATTATACCTCTCTTTGAGTGATAATACAAGAAATTGGAAAATAACAGAGAAGAAATAAGCAAAACATAACATAAGCAGAACACCGCCGCCAGACTTATATTTGGAAAAACAAAATATGAAAGGGCAAAACCCCTAAGAGAGAAACTTCACTGGCTCCCACTTAAAGAACGTATCGCGTTCAAGATCTGCACGACTGTACACAAAATCATCCATGGAGACGCCCCGACCTACATGCTGGACCTTGTGGACCTGCCTCCCAGAAATGCCAAAAGATCATCCTGCAAATTTCTTAATCTTTTTTTTTTTGTTACATTTGTACCCTGCGCTTTCCCAATCATGGCAGGCTCAACGTGGCTTACATATTATATACAGGTACTTATTTGTACCTGGGGTAATGGAGGGTTTAGTGGCTTGCCCAGAGTCACAGGGAGCTGCCTGTGCCTGAAGTGGGAATCCAACTCAGTTCCTCATGACCAGAGTCCACCACCCTAACCACTAGGCCACTCCTCCACTGTTGCTACTATTTGAGATTCTACTATTTGAGATTCTACATGGAATGTTGCTATTCCACTAGCAACATTCCATGTAGAAGTCGGCCCTTGCAGATCACCAATGTGGCCGCGCAGGCTTCTGCTTCTGTGAGTCTGACGTCCTGCACGTACGTGCAGGACGTCAGACTCACAGAAACAGAAGCCTGCGCTGCCTTCTACATGGAATGTTGCTAGTGGAATAGCAACATTCCATGTAGAATCTCCAATAGTATCTATTTTATTTTTGTTACGTTAGTACCCTGCACTTTCCCACTCATGGCAGGCTCAACGTGGCTTACATATTGTATACAGGTACTTATTTGTACCTGGGGTAATGGAGGGTTTAGTGGCTTGCCCAGAGTCACAGGGAGCTGCCTGTGCCTGAAGTGGGAATCCAACTCAGTTCCTCATGACCAGAGTCCACCACCCTAACCACTAGGCCACTCCTCCACTGTTGCTACTATTTGAGATTCTACTATTTGAGATTCTACATGGAATGTTGCTATTCCACTAGCAACATTCCATGTAGAAGTCGGCCCTTGCAGATCACCAATGTGGCCGCGCAGGCTTCTGCTTCTGTGAGTCTGACGTCCTGCACGTACGTGCAGGACGTCAGACTCACAGAAACAGAAGCCTGCGCTGCCTTCTACATGGAATGTTGCTAGTGGAATAGCAACATTCCATGTAGAATCTCCAATAGTATCTATTTTATTTTTGTTACGTTAGTACCCTGCACTTTCCCACTCATGGCAGGCTCAACGTGGCTTACATATTGTATACAGGTACTTATTTGTACCTGGGGTAATGGAGGGTTTAGTGGCTTGCCCAGAGTCACAGGGAGCTGCCTGTGCCTGAAGTGGGAATCCAACTCAGTTCCTCATGACCAGAGTCCACCACCCTAACCACTAGGCCACTCCTCCACTGTTGCTACTATTTGAGATTCTACTATTTGAGATTCTACATGGAATGTTGCTATTCCACTAGCAACATTCCATGTAGAAGTCGGCCCTTGCAGATCACCAATGTGGCCGCGCAGGCTTCTTCTTCTGTGAGTCTGACGTCAGACTCACAGAAACAGAAGCCTGCGCAGCCTTCTACATGGAATGTTGCTAGTGGAATAGCAACATTCCATGTAGAATCTCCAATAGTAGCAATATTCCATGTAGAATCTCCAATAGTATCTATTTTATTTTTGTTACATTTGTACCCCGCGCTTTCCCACTCATGGCAGGCTCAATGTGGCTTACATGGGGCAATGGAGGGTTAAGTGACTTGCCCAGAGTCACAAGGAGCTGCCTGTGCCTGAAGTGGGAATTGAACTCAGTTCCTCAGGACCAAAGTCCACCACCCTAACCACTAGGCAACTCCTCCACTCCCCCACTTGTAAAGGACTAAAATAGAAGCTAATACATGCAGCCACCTTCTCTTACATGAGCACGCAGATGTGGAATGCACTGCCAACCGATTTGAAAACAATCGGCGAAACGAATAACTTCCGTAAATCTCTGAAAACGTATCTCTTCAACAAGGCCTATAAAGAAAACCCCTAACTTAACTACACCACATAACTAACCCACTCCAGCTCTAAAAGTCATCTTTCTACAGCTATCGGCCTGTACATTTTCTCTCACCCTTTATCTTGCTGCATCACTAATTGTATTTGTTAACCTGGAATGGCTATGCCATAGCTAGTCTCTGTAAGCCACCTGGAGTATTGTGTTCAGTTTTGGAGGCCGTATCTTGCTAAGGATGTAAAAAGAATTGAAGCGGTGCAAAGAAAAGCTACGAGAATGGTATGGGATTTGCGTTACAAGACGTACGAGGAGAGACTTGCGGACCTGAACATGTATACCCTGGAGGAAAGGAGGAACAGGGGTGATATGATACAGATGTTCAAATATTTGAAAGGTATTAATCCGCAAACGAACCTTTTCCGGAGATGGGAAGGCGGTAGAACGAGAGGGCATGAAATGAGATTGAAGGGGGGCAGACTCAGAAAAGATGTCAGGAAGTATTTTTTCACGGAGAGGGTGGTGGATGCTTGGAATGCCCTCCCGCGGGAGGTGGTGGAGATGAAAACGGTAACGGAATTCAAACATGCGTGGGATAACCATAAAGGAATCCTGTGCAGAAGGAAGGGATCCTCAGGAGCTTAGCCTAGAATGGGTGGCAGAGCTGGTGGTTGGGAGGCGGGGCTAGTGCTGGGCAGACTTATACGGTCTGTGCTGGGACTGGTGGTTGGGAGGCGGGATTAGTGATGGGCAGACTTATACGGTCTGTGCCAGAGCCGGTGGTGGGAGGCAGGGATAGTGCTGGGCAGACTTATACGGTCTGTGCCAGAGCTGGTGGTGGAAGGCGGAACTGGTAGTTGGGAGGCGGGGATAGTGCTGGTGGTTGGGAGGCGGAGATAGGGCTGGCCAGACTTATACGGTCTGTGCACTGAAGAGGACAGTACAAATAAAAAAGTAGCACATTTGATTTTATCTTCTTGGGCAGACTGGATGGACCGTGCAGGTCTTTTTCTGCCGTCATCTACTATGTTGCTATGTTACATTGAGCCTGCAAATAGGTGGGATAATGTGGGATACAAATGTAATAAATAAATAAACTAAAATTAGTCAAAAATTATCGTCCACTATACTTTTAGGTAATTGGATCCAAGAAAGGAAAAATACTTATACATACAAATTGTATCTACTAAATTGACTGATATTAATTAAATTAATGCTTCCCAGGTTGCCTACTCCATGCTAACATTACAGTGTACCATCTATGACTAAACCATTACATTTACCCAGGGCTTTTTTGAGGGGGTACTTGGGGGTACTGAGTACCGGCACCTTTTCCATTGTCTGCTAAAATTGACCCATGGTCCCCAAGTTTTAATGAAAGAGCTCAGGCTCTACACACCAATTCTGCCTTGTCATACATTCTGTGATGGTTGCAGGGGGCCTGGCTATTGTGGGGTGGGTCCCTCAGTAATCACCCCAGCCCTAAAGGGTGGCCTGGCGTTTGAGTACCGGCACCTTTTTTGCTAGAAAAAACACACTGCATTTACCTCTTCTTTGGACAACAAAAATTCTTCTCATTGTTTAGACTGAAATAATACTCGACATATACAAGGAAATTTAAGTACAAAATTTGCACCCATCGCCAAAGTCCTCGGACGTAAAGCCAAAATGGCGTTTCACCTTTTCTGTGTCTCTCTAGGCAAGTCCGGATATATTCTAATTTTAGATCCCAAAAATAAAGAGTCCAAATGACGAAAGGAAAGTTTTATCACTGCATCTCGATCCATCTCCAGGGCAAATGAAACCACCAAAGTTGTTCTCTGGGTAATTTACCTCTAACGAGGATTCCAAAAAAGATGTGAGGTTCATAATTTCTCCTCCCTGGGGTTATAAACTTCCAGATAACTTCTTAACGTTACTTTGTAAGTACTGCGCCCGAATTATAGGAGGTAATGAATCCTCTGGCATTCCTAATATTTCCACCAAATATTTTTTTTAACCATTTGAATTGGTGTAAATAACGGTGATCTAGGAACATTAATCAACCTCAAATTAAGCCTTCTAGATTGATTTTCTAACTATTCTAAACGTCTGAAGGTAAAATTCTTTTCCTTAATTCAGGTTTGCCCTAAAAGTTCCAACTTTTGAATTCTGTCATCTAATTGTTTCACTTCAGAGACTTGTTGGGCAGTAACCTGTGCCTGGGTAAGAGCAGCTTCGGATTATGCCTTGATTTCACTTGAATTTTTTACTATCAATGCTTGCAAAGAAGACTGTATATTAAATGTCAAGTCCCAGAGGGACTCAATTGTCACTACGGTTGGTTTTACCATTATCCCTGTAGAAAAAACAGGTACAGAAGCATTAGCAGACTGTTCCAATGTACTCACTATCTGTAAGGGCAGTACTTTCACTGCAGATCGTTCCTCCAGCCTGTTAATGCTCAGTGTCTCCCCCAGCGTGGGCAGGTTCCCTCCCTGCATGTTCAGGTCTCGACTCAGAGCCTGGGCTGCAGGACTCAATTCCCCGCTGTCTCTTCCTGGTTGGGGAGGAGCCACACGTTGGACGGGGCTCAAAGAAACCCCGTCTACACTGTTGGTCAGCGCCGATGCACCTTCACCGGTAGCGGGAGTCGAAGCTTGCCTGGGACCAGGCGTCACCCCAAATTGGTCCAAAGTTGTCTGCTGGAGAAGGTGAGTCCAGCTGGGGGTAGAGGGATTCTTCCGGACCTTGACTCTCCTTTTCCCCATTCTCACGGTGAAAAAAGAGCCTTCCTCAGTAGTGTTGGATCCAAAAATCTGAGCGCGTCTGGTGCAATTAATCACAACGCCGCCATCTTGGTTCCTCTCATTTAAATGATTAATATTTGTATACTTTCCCTGGGAAGAATAATGTAAACAAGACTGATTTTAGGGACCTCCACATTTCCTTCAGCATCCTACAATGGGATAGTAGCAACAGAAATGAAAATGTACTGTAGCACAGTCTCGAGTATCATGACAACAGATCCATTTGGCCAATTAAATATTCGCTATAATAAATTCCTATTATCGATGTTATGATAACCTTGTTTTGCAGATAGTATTCTGTTATACAAATGCGTACAGAAGTCATATCCTTTCTTATATACACCCCCCCTTCAAAACCATTTAACTGGCCAGGAACGGCACTTGGCCAGTTAAATGGTACTTAACCGACTATCTGGATATATTCAAATGGCTGTCTCCTGCTGAATATCGCTGCTTAACGCCTAGCAGCTGGTTATATAACCAGTTTTTCGCCAATTTTTGCCAAATTGCCAGCTAAGTTTGGTGGCCAAATTTGGCCATGTCAATAGTAGGCCTACAGGCTCATTTTCGAAAGAGATGGACGTTCATCTTTCGACATAAATCGGCACTTGGACGCCCATCTCTCAGAGATGTCCAAATCGGTATAATCGAAACCCGATTTTGGACGTCTCTAGCGAAAGTCAGTCACAAGGACATCCAAATCTCAAGGGGGCATATCGGAGGTGTGGTGAAGGCGGGACTTGGGGGCATGCCTAAGACTTGGACGTCTTTGAGCCATAATGGAAAAAAGGCAGAGATGTCCTAAACTAACACTTGGATGTTTTCACCCGGACGTGTTTTTATTACGAATAAGGCACAAAAAGGTGCCCGAAATGACCAGATAATCACTGGAGGGAATCAGGGATGACCTCCCGTTACTCCCCCAGTGGTCACTAACCCCCTCCCACCCTCAAAAAACATCTTTAAAAATATGTCGTGCCAGATTCTATGCCAGCCTCAGATGTCATACTCAGGTCCATGACAGCGCATGCAGGTCCCTGGAGTAGTTTAGTAGTAGGTGCAGTGCACTACAGACAGGTGGACCCAGGCCCATACCCCCCTACCTGTTGCATTTGTGGAGGAAACAGCGCGCCCTCCAAAACCCACCAGAAACCCTCTGTACCCGCATATAGGTGCCCCCTTCACCCGTAATCACCAGTTATCTCCCGCTGAATATTCACAGTTAGCCAATTGTGTGCGATTTAACCAGTCAGCGGTTATGGTCGACCGGTTAAATTGCTTTGAATACCGGGCCCAAGGTTTCTAGTGTCGATATTTTTTCAAAGTGTGGCTCAAGCGCCCAGCATCAGTTGTTCGATATGTGCATCTGTCAAAGGTAGAGTTGCCGGTGCTGCACCATCCACCATCTTGTCCTCCCTAGGCCACACTTTGTTTGTTTGCTCTAGAGGCTGTTGCATCCCTGGTTTTCTATGTACAAACTTGTCCATAAACTACTACACTGTTGAAGTAAGCAAAATTTATGGGCAAAGATAGTTGAATTCAACAGTGGTGTGGTGAGATGGAATGGGGACCTCAGAGCAAAGCACAAACACATCTAGCCTCACTCACTGCATCACTTGATCCCCCATTGCTGGCACTCATAAGTGGAAGCTGCTGAGCTATGCTGCCCTTTGTTCTAGGTATGGTTTTATAAAATTGATGCTCCTGCTAGCAGACAGATGTGAATTTGCTATCGCCCTTATACATATTCAAGGAAAATATTGTGGAAATGTGAATGTCCTGACATGGACATCCCATTTCCCACATGAAGACCCTATGAAAATTGGGCTTCGTATGTGTATTTACACTAGTATATCACTAGGTCTTCAGTGCATGGAAATCTTTCCTGTGGATACCCTCCGCTCCCCAACCCCAACCCCAACCCCCCCCCCCCCCCAAAACAATTATCTCTTGGATCCCCCTGGTTTAGGACAGTGTTGGTGCAAGAGTAAGCGGAACCATAGGTGAATCTTCAGCCTCCCTCCCCTTCCTCCCAATTAACTTTCAGGTCCCTAGCCCATCTGTTTCCCCCATGCCCCCCACCCCCAACAAGATTTCAATAATTAAACTCAACACTTATAATCATCCCAGGGCTGCCGAAAGACTCGGCTGGGCCCGGGGCAAGGCTGCCCCCGGTCTCTCCCCCTGCTGTTCCCTGCTGCTGATGCCCCCCGTCGCTCCCCCTGCCGCTGCAGTCCGCGGTCTCACCTGCCTGCCTCCATGGCTCCGGGCCCCCTGCATTCAAGGCGGCAGTCGCAGATCGCCTCTTTTCTGGCCTTCCCTCCCTGTGTCCCGCCTTTGTCTGATGTAACTTCCGTGAGGGCGGGACACAGGGAGGGAAGGCCCGAAGGGAGGCGATCTGTGACTGCCACTTCGAATGCAGGGGGCCCAGAGCTGAGGAGCCAGGCAGGTGAGACCGGGAACTGCAGCGCCAGTGGCCTGACCCCAGCGCCGGGTCCCCCTTGGAGGCCCAGGCCTGGGAAATTTTGTCCCTCCTGCCGGCCCTGAATCATCCCACAACAATCCCAACATCCTAATAGGGACTAGCTCCAAAAATCGTCTTACTGGGTTAATAGGCTATTTGAAAATTGCCTACCCTTCATGCACGTAAAAGTAGTGCTGATGGTTCCGTAGGTTTGGGTGGCCGTCAGGACACATTGGCTTGCTTTGACTGCTGCTGCCCTTTGCTGCCACAACCCATCCCCCAGAAGCTACTTGCCTAGGCAATGCCTAGTCTTGCTTAATGGTTAGGCTGACCCTGTTCTAGCTTGAAAACATTTTATTGGATTAATGTGTATCTGACTTTTGTTAGCTCCATGATCTAATTGGAGTGAACTCCTTCAAAAAGGCGCCTAATAAATAAATAAATAAATAATTCAGGTCAATGCAGAATGAGCTACATATAATGTCACCTGCAACTGCTGTGTATTCAGACAGCTCATTTTGCCCTAACCTGACATAGGCCATACAAGTCTCTTGAAAGCCAGACACAGATGTATTGAGTTAGGCCAGTGTATCCAAGTGAGCTAACCCAGCAACCACACCACCTGTATTCAACAGCATTTCACAAACCTGTTTCTTTGTTAATTAAACAAACCATTATGTTCTTAGCAGAAATTCAAGAATCTAGAATTTCATTTGAAAACATGAAAAGGGGTGAATGGTCTTTCTTTTTTTCTACAAAAGATTGACAGTTTTGACAGAGAAAGTTTAATAGGTTGCACCACACAGTGATTTAAAGTGGAAGGACATTCTGCTTCCAGCTGTTTGGAGTTTCCAGAATAATCTTTCCGATTTCAAACCTTGTATACTACTGCCACCTAGTGGGGGAAAAAAGATTTTAAAATGCTAAGATCTTTTAGCACAGGCTTGTCCAACCTTTCTCTATTGCGGGCCAGATTTTATATTTTGTAACATTCAGAGGGCCAAAACACGCACAGTCGTATTTTGCTGCGTGTTTTGTCAAATAGTGGCCAAACACAATGGTGCATTGTCCCCCCCCCCCCCCCTTTTATTATTTATTTTATTGCATTGCATTTGTATCCCACATTCCCCATCTATTTGCAGGCTCAATGTGGCTTACATGGATACAGAAAGCGAAAGTGCCTTGGTGCTTTGTAGCTTTTACTATATGAGACGTGGGGTAAGGAATAATATATTGTAGAGGAATATATTTGAGTTATTCCCCAAGTTTTCCACGTCATCACTGTGACCCCTGACGCAGGTGCTAGTCACCGAAACACGGCCCGTGTCGGGTCTTTTTGTCAAGGCTCATTCATGAAAGAACTGTGTTCCATTTTTAAAGGCCCGTGGTGCTGTTTTTTTTTTGTTTGGACTTTAGTTTGTACTTCGTTCCCTCTCTTTTGTTATATTACATAGATTTGTTGACATTGTCATATCAGGATATCAGATGCAGTTAATAGTGCATAGCGATCAAGAAGGGAAGAGGGAGGAAGGGAGGGAGTGAATTGGATAGCTGTATAAGGTAAGCTTTCATAGTTGAGAGGGTTGGTGAGGTGAGTTAATGAGGTTGTGGCCTTGTGGGTGCTCATTGTAGGCCTTGTTAAAGAGGAATGTTTTCAGCAATTTTCGAAAGATAGTTGTTTTGTTGATTGCTTTCAAGTCTGTGGGTAATGCATTCCATAACTGCGTGCTCATGTACGAGAAGGTAGTGGCATGCATCAGTTTGTACCAGGGGCGTATCTGAAAGTCGGCGATAGCGGGGGCCGAAGCCAGAGTGAGGGAGCACATTATAGCCCCCCCCCCAGCCGCCGCCATTTCCGACCCCCCCCCTTCCGCCGTGGGTACCTTTGCTGGTGGGGGACCCCAACCCCCACCAGCCGAGGTCCGCTTCCTCCTGCCACTGCGAGGTTTTTTAAGTTCTTCATCGGGATTCGTCCTCCGTCACTCTGTGCTGCTGTTCAAAGAAGCTGCTAGCTAAATGCAGTTTCGGACTGAGTCTGACGTCGCTGCTGCACGTTGTACGTGCAGGACGTCAGACTCATGTACAACGTGCAGCAGCGACGTCAGACTCAGTCCGAAACTGCATTCAGCTAGCAGCTTCTTTGAACAGCAGCACAGAGTGACGGAGGACGAATCCCGATGAAGAACTGGTCCCCACCAGCAAAGGTACCCACGGCGGCAGTAGGGGGGTCCAGGGCGAAATCTGCGGGGGCCCAGGCCCCTGTGGCCCCACGCAGATACGCCCCTGGTTTGTACTACTACTACTACTATTTAGCACTTATATAGCGCTACAAAGCGTACGCAGCGCTGCACAATCATAGAAGAAAGACAGTCCCTGCTCAAAGAGCGAGATGATCTTGTGTCGTTTCTGGGCGGTAGGTCCACGAGGTTTAGCATGTAGATTGGGGCATCTGCATGAATGATTTTGTGTACAATTGTGCACCCAGTCTCTCACTCGTGTAATTCTCCCACTCCCAACCTTCATCCAGTCTCTCTTGAACATGTCCCCCCCTCCCCCCCCCCCCCCCCCCCCCCCCCCCCCCCCCCCCCCCAGCCTTTTCCCTCACCTGGCTTCTGCTGCAGAAGAAATAACAAGACTTGAAACTATAAGTTCAACTCAACACCGTGCGGGGAAGTAGAAATCCCGTAGTAAGCACCACAAGAATTGTTAAGTTTCCGAGGGTCAAAAAAAAAAACAAGCACTGGTGGGCTGAGTGAATTAAGCCCACAATTCCATTGATGGATTTCTGTGCAAAAAAAAAAAAACAGATCAAGCAATTTCTCAAATGATTTCACTGCTTTGGTCTCTATGCATAATCTTTGTTCCTAGCTTTGTGCTATGATGATACTTAATGTGTATGAATGAAGCCCATAATATATTCCCCCCTTATAAAACTGTGGATTCATAGGTCTCATACCAGGGTTTACATTCCACCAGTGGCGTACCAAGGCGGGGTGGTGGGGGCGGTCCGCCCCGGGTGCACGCCGCTGGGGGGGTGCTGCGCGCCTGTCGGCTCTTCGTTTTCATGCTCCCTCTGCCCCGGAACAGGTTACTTCCTGTTCCAGGGCAGAGGGAGCATGAAAACGAAGAGCTGGCAGGCGCGCGGCACCCCCCCCAGCGGCGTGCACCCGGGGGGGTTCTTTTGCCGGGGGATCGGGGGTTCTTTCGCCGGGGGGGGCGTCGTGCTGTTCCGGGGGGGTGCTGCACCCGGGGGCGGGGCGCATCTGCGATCCGCCCCGGGTGTCAACCCCCCTAGGAACGCCACTGCATTCCACTGATCTGTGATGCTAAAAAAATTGTACAGATCAAAGTTAACAGTGCAGAGCTATGGGTATAGTTACTTAGGAAAGGGGAAGGGGAATGATGATGACCTTTCAACAGAAGCCCAGCTTTACATCTGGCTATCTAGATTGTAAGCTCTTTGAGCAGGGACTGTCTTCATGTATGGTGTATAGCGCTGCGTATGCCTTGTAGCGCTATAGAAGTGATTAGTAGTAATAGTAATGTAGAAGCCTGCCCTTTCAGATCAGCAATGCGGCTGCGTTGCTAATCTGCAAGGGCAGACTTCTAGATGGAATGTTGCTAGAGGAGGAGTAGCCTAGTGGTTAGTGCAGTGGAACATGGGATGTTGTTACTATTTGAGATTCTGGAATGTTGCTATTACTTGAGATTCTACATGGAATGTTGCTATTCCACTAGCAACATTCCATTTTTAGATTGTGAGCTCTTTGAGCAGGGACTGTCTTCATGTATGGTGTACAGCGCTGCGTATGCCTTGTAGCGCTATAGAAGTGATAAGTAGTAGTAGCTACTAGGAATGCTAACTAGAAATACAATCCTATTGATAATTATGGAGAAGGGATTCTGTGGTACTCCATATTCATTTCTGGATATAGAAACACGGACTACATGATTTCTCAGTGAGTGTTCACCCTACTCTTCACATCCTTCCAACCAATGGCACAGCCAGAACTGATTTTCTTGAGTGGGGCCTGAGGAGGACAAGAATGGGCCCTAGGCAGCACAGAAATTGACACTGTCTTCAGTTTTCCTTTCACTGGCCTGTTCCACTATCACTGACGCTAAAGTGAAGAGGCCACAGCCCACCCAGGCCCACCCACGGCTATGCCCCTGCTTCCAGCTTATGTCATCGACTCTGTACGCTTTCATCTGCCACAGTCCTCCATCTTTCTTTCCTACCTCTAAGACAGTAGCCATAGTGAGCATTGCAAGGTGCACTTAGGAATGCCAGTTTATGCCCACCGTTGACCTGGTGTAAGCTGTCCCAGAGTGGCTTTGTGCTACTATTCTATAATGGGTAAGACACCCCTTAATGGCCCTCGGCCATATGGTTTCATGGAAATCCTATTATTAGGCTTCAATTTACTATTTTCAAGTTTACCTCTCATTTATTGTATTTATGTTTATAGTTGGTCATTTTACTATTGTTATGCTGTTAACAAAATTGTAAGTTTTATGTTAAACTCTACCTGCTGTACACCACCTTGGGCGAATCTCTTCATAAAGGTGGTTAATAAATCCAAATCAATCAATAAATAAAATTGGCACTAAGGGGTGAATTCTGTAAGCTGCGTCTAAAGTTAGGTGCAGTTTATAGAATAGTGCTTAAGTCCCGGGAGGGGGGGGGGGGGGAGGGGGGGAGGGTCACATGCCCATTTGCACAAATGAAAATATGGCGCAAATGCCCCGGTCTACATTTACGCACGGAATCCCCTTATTCTATATTTGCGAAACTCAAACACGTGAAGCAATTCTTCCCGAGGGAAACATTTCGCAACCTGATACAATCAATGGTACTAAGCCACTTAAAATACTGCAATGGAATTTTATGCGGCATGTAAAGAACAAACCTTAAAGAAACTTCAGACCGCTCAAAACACGGCAGCTAGGCTTATATTTGGTAAAACGCGATTTGAAAGCGCAAAACCCCTCCGCGAAAAACTACACTGGCTCCCAATCAAAAAACGAATCGCCTTCAAAATCTGCACCCTGGTTCACAAAATCATCTACGGAGAAGCCCCGAGTTACATGACAGACTTGATTGACTTACCAATTAGAAATACATTCGAATCAACATGATCCTATCTAAATCTGCACTACCCAAGCTGCAGAGGACTTAAATACAAAACAACTTACGCATCTAGTTTTTCCTACATAAGCACACAACTGTGGAACGCATTACCAAAAGCCTTGAAAACCACGTACGACCACCTAAACTTCCGGAAATCACTAAAAACCAACCTGTTTAAAAAGGCATATCCTACCGATCCAACTTAAATACCTGATCTCTGCAACACAACCAAACTAAAGCACGTAATGGACATAACACAACTCTTCCGTTCTCCGATTCCCTATTGTGGCTGTGCCACATGAACTTCATATTACCACAACATCACCCTGTATTTGTTCACACTGGAGCCTGCAAAGGCCTCTCCGGTACTATGTAAGCCACATTGAGCTTACAAATAGGTGGGAAAATGTGGGATACAAATGTAACAAATAAATAAATAACTGGAATCCATGCCCATGCTCTGCCCTGAAACGCCCATGACCCTCCCGTTTCTGTGCCCACTTTTCTGGGACGTGCGCAAAATATAGGTGCGGATCATGCGCCTAAATTTACACACGTATGTGTTAATTGATTCAATTAGCACCAATAATTGCTTGTTAAAAAAGCCAATTATTGGCACTAATTGGCTTGTTAGTCAATTAAATTGCACCCACAATTTTTGGTGAGTTTTATAGAATTAGGGGGCAAGTGTGTTTTATGTGTTTACGTTTAGGTACCACTTTATAGAAGTGTCTCCTAAGCCTTTTGTAAAATTCCAGTGACCTATACAAAGTTATCCTTCCTCTGTATTTAGGTGCAGAACAAAATCAGCCAGAGCGTCAACTTGCCTTCAGCAGGTGCTTAACTCATCATTTTCCACCGACATCTCTATATATAAAAGGCACCACCAATGTTCTAAATGAAGCCTCCAGCCGGAAGTGTGAAGGGGGAGAGATATCCGGTTTCCCCATGAGTGTCTGCCCCGCCCTCGCTCTCTCTCTGTAACACAAACAGTGAAGGAAAACACAGCAAAGCACGAAATCAAATCGCTCTCTCTGTAACAGTGAAGGACTCAGAGGGGGTAGGGGAGAGAGGGCACAGCAGGAAACTTAACACTGAAGGACTCGACTCTGAGGGGGGAGGGGACAGACAGCACAGGGGAAGGGAGAGAGGGCAGAGGGCAGGGACACACACACTCCCACATGCACACAGAAGAAAACCTTGCTAGCCCCCGTTTCATTTGCATCAGAAATTGGGTTTTTTACTAGTTTTATTATAATGAGCAAACTGTACTTTCTAATGTGCAGTTGAGTGCAATAGATTGGATAAAGGGAAAGTCTGTTTATGCATAACGGCTTTCAGTGACATTTTGGAACCAAATGAAGTAGTAACAGCAGAAAAACTATGCAACAAATACCTAAAACTGAACGGAGCAATGTTTGAGTAAAACCAGTTTATGACAGACAATACAGCAAAAACCAGCACATGATTAATTATATGGAAAAAGTGACAATTGTGAGGAACAATTTTCAAAGGAATCTCGGTGAATAAACAACTTGCTTATTTTTTTTTTTTTACCTACAGTAAAAGGGAGGGTACCAGGGTTGGGACTGAGGTGGAGATTCAAAGTAAACACATGGATTTCATTTTGTACTCCCCGTGAATACTTTCCTCTGCACCTGTAAACTGCAGAAGATGAATCCCTACAGCATTGGCCATTTGCCAGATATTTGAAAATGAGCTTGTAGGTCCACAGGGACCTGCAGGCAGCGCATGCAGTTCCTTGACGTGCAACAATTATTGGAAATAGTAAAAAAGGCCCGTTTCTGGAACTAATGAAACGGGCGCTAGCAAGGTTTTCCTGGGAGTGTGTATGTTTGAGAGAGAGAGAGAGAGAGAGCCAGAGTGAATGTGCGGGTGTGTGACAGAGTGAGACTGTCTGTGTGACAGTGTGTGTGTGAGAATGAGAGTGTGTGACAGGGCCCCCTCCCCTGTCCCTAATGCCCCTCACCCCGTTCCCTCCCCTCCTTTTCCTCCTCCTTCCCACACTTTGGGTTCCTTAAGGCTTTCAAAAGTCTATGTACCCCCGTGGCCCTAATGCCCAGTATCCGGATACCCCACCGCTTTCCTCCTCACCCCTCCCCCAAGATGTAATACTTTCACGCCCTTCATTTTTAAAAAAAAGTGTCCTATCTACCCTGTGTACAAATGCCCAGCATTCAGATTGTGTTCCTCTCGTAAATTTTCATTTCTTTCATTCATTCAGAACTTGCCCCCCCCTTGAACACTTTTGGTTCCTTCAGTCTTTTAAAACTCTCCTATGTACCCTGTGTGCTAATGGCCAGCATTGAGATTGTTTTCCTGTCCCAAATTTGCATGTCTTTCAGTCATTCACAACTCCCCCCCACCCCCCCCCCACCCCCCTTCTCCAGTTTAACACTTTTGTTTCCTTCAGTCTTTTAAAACTCTCCTATCAACCCTGTGTCCTAATGGCCAGCACTCAGATTGTTTTGCTTTGCCAAATTGTCTGTCACTGATGTCACTGAGGTCAGTGCGTGCCTGCCTAGCAGACCACTTCCGGCAAGCACGGTCCCAGGCACATCCTGTTGGAGGTGAGAATTATTATATAGGATATATCTGGTAAAAATTTTCATATTTGCATAATTATTCAACTAGGACATTAACAACTGAACTCTGCACATCTCCACCAGCAGTGTACCAGGAGGCCTATGCAATTCATTTTAACACGTTAAGACCCTCTTGTGCATGTTAAAAATATCATACTATGCATCACTGCCTTGATGTGAACATTGAAGAGGTTCCTAAAGGCGTTTAGACTACTGCAACCTGCTCCTTGCTGGCCTCCCACTTAGTCACCTCTCCCCTCTCCAGTCGGTTCAAAACTCTGCTGCCCGTCTCGTCTTCCGCCAGGGTCGCTTTACTCACACTACCCCTCTCCTCAAGTCGCTTCACTGGCTCCCTATCCGTTTTCGCATCCTGTTCAAACTTCTTCTACTAACCTATAAATGTACTCACTCTGCTGCTCCCCAGTATCTCTCCACACTCGTCCTTCCCTACACCCCTTCCCGTGCACTCCGCTCCATGGATAAATCCTTCTTATCTGTTCCCTTCTCCGCTACTGTCAACTCCAGACTTCGCGCCTTCTGTCTCGCTGCACCCTACGCCTGGAATAAACTTCCTGAGCCCCTACGTCTTGCCCCATCCTTGGCCACCTTTAAATCTAGACTGAAAGCCCACCTCTTTAACATTGCTTCTGACTCGTAACCACTCGCCTCCACCTACCCTCCTCTCCGCCTTCCTGTACACATTAATTGATTTGATTTGCTTACTTTATTTTTTGTCTATTAGATTGTAAGCTCTTAGAGCAGGGACTGTCTTTCTTCTATGTTTGTGCAGCGCTGCGTACGCCTTCTAGCGCTATAGAAATGCTAAATAGTAGTAGTAGTAGTAGTAGTGTTAGTGTGTCCATGCATATAAATGAAGGAATGTCATTTGAACATTAGGCTTTAGTATGGGCAAGGTGGATAGTGCAGGATGCTCACCCCAGTGGTGTAGCCATTGGAGGAGGGGGCATTGGGGGCCTGGGCCCACTCACCTTCGGCTTGGGCCCCTTCTGCATTACTAGCTGTCAGAGATAGTGAGCCATGCCAACCAAAGATATCTCCTGTGTGAAGCCTTGCCCGGTGTTGTCTGAGCAACACTTAAGTCAGCGGGTACGCTTCAGCCATCAGTGCTATCTCTCTCGCTTATGCTCAGTTCAGCGACTGAACTGAGCATGCGTGGGACTGCCAGCTTGGCAGCTGAAGTGCATCGCTGACTTGAGCGCTACTTTGGCAGCACAGGCGGGACTCACACAGGAGATGTCATCGGCCAGCGGGGCTTGG
Organism: Microcaecilia unicolor; assembly: GCF_901765095.1. Classification (NCBI taxonomy): domain Eukaryota; kingdom Metazoa; phylum Chordata; class Amphibia; order Gymnophiona; family Siphonopidae; genus Microcaecilia; species Microcaecilia unicolor. Next base: position 23,562,084 of record NC_044038.1, read on the forward strand.
CATCCTTGCCACAAAGGTGTATTTTAATGTGGTGGCGGCAGGGAGGGGAGGGGGAAGGGGGGGAGAGAATACCTGGCTCCCTAAGTTCACCTTTGGGACCCACCAAAAATGGACTTCTATGCCCCTGACTCACCCTCTGTGTTATACTGAGTGCTGTACCTGAGAACTTTTGAGTTCTGGTATCACATACCATGTAAAATGAATTTATCTTGTTGGGCAGACTGGATGGACCGTACAGGTCTTTATCTGCTGTCATTTACTATGTTACTATGGTCTGATTAGAAGGGGTTAAGAGGAGCTGGAGGATGGAAAGGAAAGGAGTTTGTCTCTTTTTGAAGTGTAGCACCAGTAGGGCAGGAGTTCTTGAAGATCAGCTCTATCCAACTTTGACCCCAGGATCAGATAAGCCTGGCGGGGTGGGAATGAGTTCAAGGGTATGGAAGGGTTGGAGAAGGAAACCCAGGGGAATTTTTAAACAGTTTGCACTGTGGGTTTTATTCAATGGGATGCTCAGGGAAGCAGATTTTTAATAGAGATATTCACACCACAAATATATCTTCTATATCACAGCAGGTTTTAGAGCATTGGTTCATACCTCTTGATGCACTCAATCTGCAGCCCCTCCTTACACCTCTACCCTCATCTCCCCTTACGTTTCTACCCGTAACCTCCGCTCTCAAGCAGTGGCGTTCCTAGGGGGGCTGACAGCCGGGGCGGATCGCCGATGCGCTCCACCCCCCTGGGTGCAGCGCCCCCCCCCCCCGGAACAGCGTGATGCCCCCCCGGCGAAAGAACCCCCGATCCCCCTGCGAAAGAACCCCCCGGGTGCACGCCGCTGGGGTGGGGGTGCCGCGCGCATGCTGGCTCTTCGTTTTCATGCTCCCTCTGCCCCGGAACAGGAAGTAACCTGTTCCGGGGCAGAGGGAGCATGAAAACGAAGAGCCGACAGGCACGCGGCACCCCCCCAGCGGCGTGCATCCAGGGCGGACCACCCCCATCGCCCCCCCCCCCTTGGTACGCCACTGCTCTCAAGACAAATCCCTCCTCTCAGTACCCTTCTCCACCACCGCCAACTCCAGGCTCCGCCCTTTCTGCCTCGCCTCACCCCATGCTTGGAATAAACTCCCTGAGCCCATACGCCCAGGCCCCCTCTCTGCCCATCTTCAAATCCTTGCTCAAAGCCCACCTCTTCAATGTCGCCTTCAGCACCTAACCACTACACCTCTACTCAGGAAATCTTGACTGCCCCAACTTGACATTTCATCCTTTAGATTGTAAGCTCCTTCGAGCAGGGACTGTCCTTCTTTGTTAAACTGTACAGCACTGCATAACCCTAGTAGCGCTCTAGAAATGTTAAGTAGTAGTAGTTGATGGCTAAGGCACAGCGGTTTCAAAGCAGAGCGTAAATTGGTTATTGGCAAGTGACAAGTCAGTGCACCCCCAGTTCATCCCCCTTTCTAATACAGTGGGACCCTGATATAATGTGCTCCACAATAATACAAATCCCATATAATACGATCATGTCTTGGCTCCCCTTTTTAATATACATCTCCTTTTCGCAACAGATCAATATTTGGTTCAATTGTGTTTATGTTCTATTGACCCTGCTATAATATAACCCTGTATTTAATGCAATGATATTTTATGGATCCCAATCATAGCGTTACGTCGGGGTTCTACTGTATCTAAAGAAAGTTTTCATAGTCCAATAGTAGGGAGAGAAGGAGAGCATGATTGAGTGAGAGTAAGAGGTGACAGAGGGGCCACAGATATACAGTTGAGCGCATTTGCATAAGACGGATTTATTTACAATCAATAGGTTACCAGAAAGCAAAGGTTTTTTCTGTCATTGACATGGTTATTATGGTCAAAGGCTATAATGTGTGCTTCTACCCTAGCTGAGATGACATTTAACCATCTCTCCGACCTCATGTGCAACTTCCTACTTTCTTACCCATCTATAGGTTACAATTTTGCCTTACCCTTCACTATCAATTATAATGTTCTATTCCGAACTGGACTATGCCAAGCTACTAGCTGCCTGGAAACGAGATATCCCCATGACCCTTACATTGCCTCAGTTCAAGTCCCATGTGCTTACAATGCGCAAAACAATGAACATGATGTAGCACTGGGAGCTACAATACAAATTTGCTCTTCGACTCTACATTTCTCCCAGAAGAGCCTTTCACATGGGACTCTCACCTTGGGGAGAGTGCCTCAAATGCAGGGATCCGGGGGCCACCCTCGGGCACATGTTTTGGTCCTGCAAGGGCATAGTCCGATTTTGGAAGGAGCTAGTACAATATGTTTCTGAGATGTGGAAGGCGGGCTGCTCCTGGGCCATCCTGTTCTCATACACCCTGTCCTATCAGGATTTACCGCTTTTGTACGCAAAGCTATTGTAGTGGCTAAACAAGCAATACTCTCAGAATGGCTTACATACAACTACCCTACAGTATCGCAGTGGCGTGCGCGTATGATAACGTTACTGCGGGTAGAGAGGGTGGGAATTACAGACTTTAAAAACGAAGACTGGAGTGCGTTTCCAACTCACTTGGACTCCCTTTTGGAATACTCTGACTCCAACTGCCAGGAGTAGACTGTTAAACTTCTAGATATTGCCTTGTACCCTGCGTTATTATGTTCATTTGATGCCATACCAAGGGAAAAAGGGGGGGAGGGGAAGGGGAGGGAAGGTTAAGTCCTATTTGTTGGGGTAGAAGTACTATGTGTTAGTTTAGCCACATGGGGGGAAAATATCAGACGTTCGTACATGATGATGTTAACTTTTCTTCTTAAGTTTTGAATAAAAATGATTGAAACATAATGTTCTATTACGTATTGTGTTGACATTGCAAGAAGTATATCATGCTATACTTTGTATTGTTAGTTGAATATTTTTAATGCTAAATGAGTAATATTCGAAACCAGTTTGGACTTGGACTATTTCTCCCACGGTGTGAAAATAGAAAATTACACATCAACAATGGACCTCAAAGCTTCCAAGCAAGGCCATTCCAACTTGAATAATTGTTCCCGTGAAGAGAGCGCCTTTACTATATTTGGAGCAAATCCTATCATTGGTCCATATAATCTTATTTAACCGGGCCAAAAACAAACCAACGTAAAAAAAACTCCCATTATGGAGAAAAATCATTGGTTTTTCAAAATAAACCATTTAAATAAATAATAAATACATTCAACTACTGTGAGAAAAAGTGCCCAATATTTTACCCCCAAATCTTGTAATCCAATTCAAATTAACAACCCCAAGCAAGCCTGAATTTGAAAATATATCTAGGTTACGGAACCCAAAGCTGACGTTTTGGGTGGGCCCAGAGCTAATATGGATGGGCACTATGTATATATAGGCGTGAGTAGTGTTTCTTGGGATACTCCTAAATAATGCCTTTATAGTGCACTTGACGATGAATTTTTAATATACAGTCTGGCCAACAGCTGTCCCTAAATCAACATAAACCACATACATATTCGGAACCTATGTTGCAAACCTTAACACCACCAGTTCTGAACACTCAAATACCAATAACTGCACCTTTAAAAAGGCAGCAGTGAATATACACAATAGCAGTACATGTCCCATTGAAAAGCCAGACAAGTCAGTCAGACTAATATAGATCCCCCCACACACCACATGCCAGCAGAATCTCTTACCTCGGTCACAGGCAGAACACAAATCAACCACCATTAATTGTAGAATAAAAGACCAAAATTTTGAAATTGTCCTGTAGCCCGGCATCAGCCCTACCCTGCCCTACCCTCCAACACTCCATCCCTATAGCCCATCATTGGCCCTACCCTTCCCTTCCTAGCTCCCCAATCCAGGGGCGTAGCCAGACAACAGATTTTGGATGGGCCTAGGCAAGAAGTGGGTGGGCACCATGTGCTCTCCCCCACCAGCACCAAAAAAATATCTCAGCTGGTGAGAAAACGCTTCTTTCCATCTTGGCTTACCATCAGGGGGAAGTCTTCAGCAGATAGAGCTTGGGATCTCCACCAGCTACCACTAAACGTGTGCTACTGTTGGGTGGGCCTGAACCCTAAGCGGGTGGGCCCTGGCCCACCCAGGCCCTCCTGTGGCTACGCCACTGCTGTGTAAGTTCTTACGTCCCTGGTTTTATCAAGGCTTATTCCAGGAGGCATAAAATAAGAGAGAAGCGCCAGGCCTGTGTCTTTCGTCATCTATTACATATCGTCTGATTACATGGCTCATCAGAAAGTTCGACAGCCAGTGAAGATCACATAATACGCTCTCATAAAAATACTAACTAACATTGATCCTCTCCTCCCTGAAAGTAAATCTAACATCAATCTCTCTCTTTTCCAGTGGAGGTGCTGAATTCAAGCAAGCTTGGGACAAGTACATAGGATCTCTAATGGAGAAGAAGGGATAGTAGATGGCATGGTGGGGAGACTGGGTAGGCCATATGTGAGGCGTATTTTCAAAGCACTTAGACTTACAGAGCTTTGAAAATGATCCTCTCATGGATCTTCCTCCACCCCCATCCCCTTATCAGTTGGTGTTCCCCAGGGATCTGTCCTTGGACCCCTTCTCTTCTCAATCTACACCTCTTCCCTGGGCTCCCTGATCTCATCTCATGGTTTCCAGTATCATCTCTATGCTGATGACACCCAACTGTATCTCTCCACACCAGACATCACCGCGGAGACCCAGGCAAAAGTATCGGCCTGCTTATCTGACATTGCTGCCTGGATGTCCAACCACCACCTGAAACTGAACATGTCCAAGACCGAGCTTATCGTCTTTCCACCAAAACCCACTTCTCCTCTTCCTCCACTTTCTATCTCAGTTGATAACACCCTCATCCTCCCCGTCTCATCTGCCCGCAACCTCGGAGTCATTTTTTACTCCTCTCTCTCCTTCTCTGCGCATATCCAGCAGATAGCCAAGACCTGTCGCTTCTTCCTCTTTAACATCAGCAAAATTCGCCATTTCCTCTCTGAACACACCACCCAAACTCTCGTCCACGCTCTCATTACCTCTCGCCTGGACTACTGCAACTTACTCCTCACCGGCCTCCCACTTAGCCATCTATCCCCCCTTCAATCTGTTCAGAACTCTGCTGCACGTCTCATATTCCGCCAGAACTGATATACTCATATCACCCCTCTCCTCAGGTCACTTCACTGGCTTCCGATCAGATACCGCATTCAATTCAAGCTTCTCCTTCTTACCTACAAATGCACTCAGTCTGCTGCCCCTCACTATCTTTCTACCCTCATCTCCCCTTACATTCCCGCCCGTAACCTCCGTTCACAGGATAAATTCCTCCTCTCAGTACCCTTCTCCACCACCGCCAACTCCAGGCTCCGCTCATTCTGCCTCGCCTCACCCTATGCTTGGAACAACCTTCCTGAGCCCTTACGCCTAGCCCCCTCCCTGCCCGTCTTCAAGTCTTTGCTTAAAGCCCACCTCTTCAATGCTGCGTTCGGCACCTAACCCTTACCGTTCAGTGAATCCAGACTGCCCCAATTTGACTGCCCCTATCGGACCGACCGTTCACTTGTCTATTAGATTGTAAGCTCTTTGAGCAGGGACTGTCTCTCTTTGTTAAATTGTACAGCGCTGCGTAACCCTAGTAGCGCTCTAGAAATGTTAAGTAGTAGTAGTAGTCTTTATCGGCCTTTGTTTTTCTCTGTTTCTGTGTTTCTCTGTGGGAGTGGATCGTAAGGCAAAGATGCCAACTGGCTCTGTTCAGAAGAGAAAAGGTGACGTCTTTTGCTATGGTCTTTCTATTAAAACGTCTTTTCACTGAATCATATCTTTGGCAGATTGAAATCTCTCTCGTTCCATTTTTAAAAAAATTTTCCTGTTAAGGACTGTCAAGGACTGGAATGCATGAAAGTGCAAAGCTGAAAGAGAAAGAATCAATCAGCCCTGGTAAAGGTCTGCAAACTATAAAACATGAAATATTTTCTCTGAAGACAAGCCCCCTGATATTCAGCACTATTTAGCTGGCCAGAACGTCTGCTGGCTGGTTAAATAGCACTTAACCAGCTATCCATCGATATTCAACGGGGGATAACTGGCTATCCCCTACTGAATATCCCTGGTAGCGGCTAGTAGATAGCTAGTTGTGTCATCCAATTTAACTGACTATCCGTTGATTTTGAAAACCGTTTTAGCGACCATATTTGGCCACAGGAAAACATGGGATATCTTTGGCCACTTTAAAGGTAACCGGCTAAGTCTAAATATCCACTTGGCCGATTATCTTTAAACCAGCCAAAAATAAACTGGATATTCAATGCCAGTCACCGGAAAGAGCCCGGCATTGAACACCCAGGCTCCGCACTGAACACAAGAACATAAGATCATAAGAGTGGCCATACTGGGTCAGACCAATGGTCCATCTAGCCCAGTATCCTGTTTTCTAAACAGTAGCCAAGCCAGGTCGCAAGTACCTGGCACAAACCCAAATTGTGGCAACATTCCATACTACAAATCCCATGTCTGTCTCAATAGCAGACTATGGATGTTTTTTCCGCCAGGAATTTGTCCAAACCTTTTTAAAACCCAGATACGCTAACCGCTGGTCTAACTCCTGCAGTGTGAATATCAGCCCCCCTGGTCTGTAAGCTGGGCTTCTAATATTTTCCGAAAAGAATCTATGTTACTACTAATCATTTCTATAGTTCAACTAGACATACATAGCATTGTACACTGACCCTAGAGGGCTAACAACTTATATTTTGGTACATAGGGCAATGGATAGGGTTACCATATGGCTCCAGAAAAAGGAGGACGGATTGAGTCAGCCGGGTTTTACTTCCATTGCTTTCAATGGAAGTAATTGAGCCAGCCGGGTTTTACTTCCATTGCTTTCAATGGAAAGCAATGGAAGTAAAACCCGGCTGACTCAATCCGTCCTCCTTTTTCTGGAGCCATATGGTAACCCTAGCAATGGAGTCTTAAGTGACTTGCCCAAGGTCACAAGGAGCTGTGGTGGGAATTGAACCCAGGTTGTCAGAATCAAAGCCTGCTACAATAACCAGGGCTTTTTTTGAGGGGGTACTTGGGGGATACTGAGTACCGGCACCTTTTCCATTGTCTGCTAAAATTGACCTATGGACCCTAAGTTTTAATGAAACAGCTCAGGCTCTACACACCAATTCTGCCTTGTCATAGATTCTGTGACTGGTTGCCGGGGGCCTGGCTAGTGTGGGGTAGGTCCCTCAGTGATGACCCCACCCCTGAAGGGTGGCCTGGCATTTGAGTACCGGCACCTTTTTCGCTAGAAAAAACACACTGACAGTAACCATTAGGCCACTCCTCTACTTGCTATGTTAACTGCCTTTCTGTGGTTTATTCTTTTATTCTCTTTTCTTTTGGCGAAACAGTATGCAATTTCTTATCGAGGAGATTTTGCTTGTAAAATAATCCCATGCTTACACAAATAAACTTGGTGTATACTTGAATAAGTCAAGGTCTTATCATCAAGTAATTACTTCGAGTGGCGTAATTACTTCGAGTGGAGCCTTGGAGGCCTGGCCTCCCCCACTTTGGACTCAGGCCCCCTCCAAAATTGAACTGAGCATGTGTAGAAGTGCTGGTGTTGGAAGCTGGAGCAGCCTGCTTGCTTCCTTTAGCCTCAGGGTAGCACAACTCCGAGCTCCAGCAGAGAATGCCTTCAGCTGGCAGGGCTTGAGTATCCCTGCCAGAAAAAGTATGAAGGGGATGGTAGCAGTGATAGCCGGGGGGGGGGGGGGGGCTCTTGTCTTTTAGATTGTAAGCTCTTTGAGCAGGGACTGTCCTTCTATGTTTGAATTGTACAACGCTGCGTAACCCTAGTAGCGCTTTAGAAATGGTTGTTGTTGTTGTTGTTGTTGGGGGAGGGTGTCTATGAGGAACTGCTTGGCCCCTCCAGTCCACCCTTGGGCTCCCTCAAAAATCAAGTTCTTGCTATACCCCTGTTTATTTCCCACCACCAATCATTAAGTACATAAGTAATGCCACACTGGGAAAAGACCAAGGGTCCATCGAGCCCAGCATCCTGTCCCCGACAGCAGCCAATCCAGGTCAAGTGCGCCTGGCAAGCTACCCAAACGTAGAAACATTTTATACAAGTTATTACGAAAATTGTGGATTTTTCCCATTGCTTGCTTTCTACCAGCCCTGCATATATTCAGTGAGCCAGCAAACTGGAAACTTAGGATAAAGTTGTCTGGATAAATTTATCCAGACACTTGTTAATTTTAGGGTAGATGATCTTCTTGATCATGCTTAAAAACTAGCAATTCTGCTTGCTCCATCTCAGTTTTTCTGGGTAAATTTAGTGCAGGTAGTACAAATTTAACCCATTTATTAGGGGGGGGGAGGGGGAAGGTGAAGGTGGAATTTCAAACTTGCATATTTCTCTTGCTAGCACTCAAAGTTGCAAAGTTAACTGGACAAATGTTTTGAACATCAGCCTTATAGTTACTAACATCTTTCCTGTTCCCTAAAACTGAACATTTCTCTGTTTGATTTTATGCTATCATTTGGGATCATAATTCTGTGGGATTAATAAGAAAGCTAACAATGTTTTCTTCTACTTGCACTAGATGGCATGCAGGTCTGCAAATTACTTCCACCATGGCCTGCAGCCAGAAGAAGCAGATGCTTTGAGGACATCAATGAGGCCCACTGTGATCCCTCCACACTTTTTGCATCTGTTCGGTGAAGACGTTTCAAAATGCTCTTAGCTACACAGGTATTTAATTTGATGAAGCTGTCCATAGACTGCGCCTTGGAAAATAATAGCCTTCCCCTAGCAGATTTGCTAGTTCTCTCTTTAAGAGAGAGAATTTCATTTTTCCTCACTTTTTGTCTTAGAAAATGTTCTTCTCGTTGATTCATCTTCTGCTGTTGAGCTCTGTTGTCCACGGAGGTATATGTAGCACACTCAGAAGTGTGAGTTCCAGTAAACATCTATACAGAAATGTTTTCTTTCATTTAATTATTTTCTTATATACCACCTTCAAGTCGGAAAGCTATTGAAGAGGGTTGCCCAAGATCACAAAGAGTTGCAGTGGGCAGGGCCGGTCTTAGGCAGAGGCAACCAAGGCGGCCGCATAGGGCCCCGCGCCTAAGGGGGCCCCGCTCTGCCTCCGCTCCGACCTCCGCTCGCCTCGGATGACAGTCCGCATCATTCATGATGATCCCGCGGCTCGGCCACTCCACTTCTGGGGAGGGGAGGTTTCATGATAGCATTGCGCTTATTATTTCAATCAGTTTTTTTGTACAAGTTTAGCTTCATTTGTCTTTATTTGAAATTTCATAAATAAAAAAAATGTCTAAAAATGGAATAATCTTATCAACGGGGTGGAGCTAGGGTGGGGGCGGAGCTAGGGCGGGGCTAGGATGGGGCCCCATCAAATTGGTCTGCACAAGGCCCCGCACTTGCTAAGACCGGCCCTGGCAGTGGGATTAGAGCTGGGCTCTCAGCCCATTGCTCTAACCACTAGGCTACTCCTCCAGTCCCTCTACCTCTAGAAACCAAGTAGAAATGTTCTATTTACAGCTGTCAGCCATTTGCGGAGATGACAGTTCATCTGTTTGTTGTAGTATGGTGTGTGAATCGCTGTTGCTGCCGGCACTCTATAGTGATAGACCGGGTGGTTTGGGGGTGAGGTTTGAGAGAGAATGCGGGTGGAAAGAGAAGCCTCCTTTATCCTCAGGCACCCTAAGCCAGTGCTCAATTGATCCATAGGTTGAGCCAACCCTGCCCAACATTGGCAGGAAGACCAAAGTAGTGAGAGAGGGATAAACTAGCACCAACATTGGCAGGAAAACCCCAAGGCACTGTAAGAGGGTCAAAGCAGCACCATTATTGATAGAATGCAGAGCACTGGGACGCGGGTCCATGTGACACCACCAATGGCATGAAGACCCCAAATCTTCTAGACACGGGGCAAAGAAGCACCAAGAGCATTAAATCATGGTTGGAGTTTTGTTGAAAATAAGCCAATCTGAAGGGTACACGATGGAGTATCTGAATGTTTCCATAGATAGGTTTGCCTAGGAGAACCTGGGACAGTTTGATAGCAGTAGCCTTTTTGCTGCCAGAAAGATCATATGAAACGATTTAGGGCCCCTTATTTCAATCAAAGACTAGCATGCAGCCTAAATGTTTATCCGCACTGATCTTCAAATTGTCACAAAGTGATACAGTATCTTCTTAAACCCAACCACCTACAGGGGCAATGATTGTCCAGGGCAATTATTTCTCTGATGCACAATAATGCCATCTATCACTATCCCCAGCACAGTAATGCTGAATACCATCTAATCTCATCTATGTTGACTTGCCTATATGGACATCAAGTCTTCTGGCCTGCCACCTCACTGAGGGAAGAGGGAAGAGGCTAGGGGCTCAGCTTTGGAAATGGATTTGCTCTTTTATGTAGCTTTCCTGCTGCTGATGCTGCTGCTGCTGCTACTTGCAGTAGAGGATGGAGTCTGAGCTGAGCCAGGGATGGGAATTACTAAAAGTGGGATGTAAAGTTTAAAAATGTCTGAAACAAAATATACTAGGAGGAAAAAGCAGTTAGCTTAGCAGGGTTTAAAAAAAGGTTTGGCTAATTTCCTAAAAGAAAAGTCCATAAGCCATTATTAGACTTGGGAAAAGCCACTACTTTTTTCTAGTATAAGCAGCACAAAATCTTTTTACTCTTTTGATATATTTATTTATTACATTTGTACCCCGCGCTTTCCCACACATAGCAGGTTCAATGCGGCTTATATAGTAAATAGTATTACAAAGTATTGTAAGGAGAATATTACAGATTGTAATAAACATAGTGATAGGTTTTAAGAATATGTGAATTGAACACGGAAAGGTAAACAAGGCATGATAGGCAAAAGGAAAGAGATTGGGAGGGGTAAGGTGTAGGGAAGATGGAGACAAGAAGACTGGCGGATGAGTATAATGAGTTTGGGAGACATGGTATAAGGTATAATCATCTTCAGAGCAGGAGTTGTGTGGGTTAGGTTGGGTTGTTAGGGTAAGCTTGCTTGAAGAGATGTGTCAGGATAATGGGCTTGATAGACTTTTGGTCAGTCCCAGTATGTTCTTATGATTGCTGTATAAGACTAAAGGGAGAAGCCATAGAACCGGAAATGGGGGAGGTCATTATTCGGAGGACTCCAGCCGGTATCGCCATGCCATTACTTTACTTTGTTTCAACATTTTTATTGACGACAAAACGAAAATAAATACATCCAATAACCTGCATAAACAAAAATGCCAACATCAAAACATTCAAAGTAGTGATAAAATGGCTCCCGGTCGAAGCAAGAATAAAGTTTAAGGCTCTTGTCCTGACACACAAAGCCTTTTACACATTAAATCCTAGCTACTTGTCGAATTTAACAATTCCCTACACCGCTATGCGAACTCTTAGATCCCTAACAGATAACAGGTTAGTTATTCCCCCTCTTGCTAAGGCTAGATGGGAATCTACACGGAGATCGGCTTTTTTCTATTTGTCACCCTCCCTTTGGAATAGCCTTCCAAAGGAGATCAGATTAGAGAAATCTTATCTCCATTACCGAAAACTTTTGAAAACCTTTCTCTTTATAAGCTACGTAGAACAGAACTTAGCATAATGAGATAAGGTCAAAAAGAAAAAGAAAAATGGGGTAGCTTAACTGTATATTAGATTTTTAATTTGTACTGATTTTATTATGTAGTTTATTCTGGTTGCTGTGCTTTCCTGTCATGAATGGAATTCCTATGTTTGCTTATTTGTATACACTAATTTTTTTCATATATATGTAAACCGTTCTGTTTTGCAGTTGCAATAAGACACGGTATATAAATCAACATAAATAAATAAATAAATAAAAATAAAATAAAGTCCATCATCAACCTTTTTAACAATTTTCTCCCCCCCCCCCCCCCCCTTATGATTGATTCCAACAGTTTCAACAGTTTTAGCGTGGATGCTACAAAGGAAATAGCCCTATGAGCAATATATATCCTGTCTATACCAAAAGATAAGAATTAAAGCTAATACATAAGCAGATATCCAGCTACTCTATGAATATTGTCCCCTTTAATACACTCTTTGTTGATATAAATCACTGGTCATGATAACCCATAACCAGCATTTCAATTCTCAGCAATTCTAGGTGTCAACATTTTTATTGATGACAATCCAACATTGACACTGCACAAAAAAAACCACATTCACGTGTAAAAGCTAAGTATACATGACAATAAACCATAGCACCTTTTGCCATCAAACTGGTAAACCGTTTAACCCCCCCCCCCCCATCTAGAAGATATCAACACACGAGTAAGCATCTAATTTCAATACAACTCCCCGTGTACTCTCCCCTTTCCGTGAAACATCAAAACCCCCCTTTCACCCTTCTCCCCATTAGTATAACCCTTCAACAATACAACCTTAAACCCCCACCCATTCTCTCAGTGCAGTTACATACATGCTCCATAGATGACAGAAGCCCTAAGCCACTCCCAAAGCCCCCTACCTCCACATCAACTAACCCTTGTTAAGAATGAAGAAGAGAAAGAAAAAAGTGTCCAAATAAGGAGATTGGATAGCAGAGCCGGTAGTGGGAGGTGGGGCTGGAGGTTGGGAGGCGGGGATAGTGCGGGGCAGACTTATACGGTCTGTGCCAGAGCCGGTGGTGGGAGGCGGGGATAGTGCTGGGCAGACTTATACGGTCTGTGCCCTAAAGAGCATAGGTACAAATCAAAGTAGGGTATACACAAAAAGTAGCACATATGAGTTTGTCTTGTTGGGCAGACTGGATGGACCGTGCAGGTCTTTTTCTGCCGTCATCTACTATGTTACTATGTTTACTTTACTTTAATGTCAGACTCAACAGTCTGCTTCCCATAAATTACAATTTAAAATAATGACGCTGGGCATTGTAGGGAGAAGCAGAGATTGGATGGGGAGGACAGTTACGGGGCTTGGGCAGCTAGAGCTGCATTTGAAAATAGACTGCACCAAGTGTAGAGAATATTATCCAACAACGTGTCGGTCTCCTTTGGGTCGAATAATCAAGACTGTACTGCATTCATAGAGTTTTCTCATACATTCACACATATTGACCATTATTCTAATCATTTACATGCATCATTAGTGCATAAATACTTTGATCCTGTTTCACCGTAGTTCTATTATTAGGTTTTAATTTACTCTTTTCAAGTTTACCTCATTTATTGCATTTATGTTTATTCTTGGTTATTTTACTATTGTTAAGCTGTTAACAAAATTATAAATTTTATATTAAACTGTACTTACTGTACACCACCTTAGGTGAATCTCTCATATAGGTGGTTAATACTACTACTACTACTTAACATTTCTAGAGCGCTACTAGTGTTACGCAGCGCTGTACAAATTAACAATTAAGGACGGTCCCTGCTCAGAAGAGCTTACAATCTAAAGGCAAATCCCAATAAATAAATATATAAATAAATGTCAGCATTTGTTCATAGAATTAACCCTACATAGCGCAAATATGTTTGAAAAATACAAAAGTGAATATTATTTACAGCAAGGCTGAGGACCACCTGAAAATATACAGTTATTTCTTTAACTCTGGCGTGTACAGAATGGGAACCGGAATGAAGTAATCAATCTTAACATGATTATTTAAACAAACTACATGATTTGTTTCAAGCAACAAAGCCTGATCTTTGTACTGTGGCTTGAGCAGGCTTATGAATTTATGTAACGAAAGTGCACCTGCATAGGCCAAATTACATCTCAATCAATGTTAAAAGGCATCTGACATTTCCCTTTGATTTATGGATTAACCTTTACATCTAATACAGACTCACATTTTTTTTGCTTGCATCAGTTTCTGGGATCGCAGAGATCAGGAGCTTACGGTGGCGTACCCACTAAATTAATAGCCTTCCTGGCACGATCTAACAACTGATGGAAAGTCCCTTTGACATAGTGGGCGGACACTAAGACTTAGATAATTCAGATTAAGAGGGACTGAGCCACACAGACATCTCCTTGACATGTTGATTCACAGGGATATGCATTTTTGAACTGTTTTGCCTCCTTTTGTAATAGTGTTGGCTGTTTCATTTCGGAGGTCTTTTTAGAAACATCTACACGTGCAGATCCCATAAAAACATAGAAACATGAAGGCAGATAACAGCCAAATGGCCCATCCAGTCTGCCCATCCACAGCAACCACTATCTCCTCCTTTCCTCAGAGATCCCACGTGGCTGTACCACGCTTTCTTAAATCAGACACAGTCCTCGTCTCTAGTGGTGTACCTAGGTCGGCTGCCACCCGGGGGCGGACCCCCGTGGGTGCAGCAGGACCCCCCGTCGCATCAACCCCCCTGGGTGCATTCTTGGCTGCTGGGAGCAGCCGTGCGGCTCTCGGCACCGTTAGCTCCCTGCTCCCTCTGCCCCAGAACAGGAAGTAACCTGTTCCGGGGCAGAGGGAGCAGGGAAACAGCAGAGCCGACAGGCATGCGGCTGCTCTCTGCACCCCTCCAGCGGCGTGCACCCGGGATGGACCACCCTTGCTATGCCACTGCTCGCCTCCACTACCTCCACGGAGAGGCGATTCCATGCGTCCACCACCCTTTCCATGAAAAGTATTTCCTTAGGTTACTCCGGAGCCTATAACCTCTTAACTTCATCCTATGCCCTCTCATTCCAGAGTTTTCCTTCATTTGAAAGAGGCTCACCTCCTGTAATGCCGCTGAGGTATTTAAACAACTCTATCATACCCCCTCTCTCCTGCCTCTGTTTCAGCATATAGATGTTGAGGATCCTAAGCCTGTCCTTATATGTTTTATGATGGAGACCGCTTACCAATTTTGTAGCTGCCATCTGGACCGACTCCATCCTGTTTATATCTTTCCGTAGGTGTGGTCTCCAGAATTGCACGCAGCACTCTAAATGGGGCATCACCAGAGACTTATACAAGGGCACTCTCAAAAAAAGATATAAAGGGATTAGAAAAGGTGCAGAGAAGGGCGATGAAAATGATAAAGGGAATGGAACGACTTCCCTATGAGGAAAGGCTGAGAAGGTTAGGGCTCTTCAGCTTGGAGAAAAGGCGGATGAGGGGTGATATGATAGAAGTCTACAAGATATTGAGCGGAGTAGAGCGGATGTGGAGCGTTTGTTTACACTTTCAAACAACAACAAAACCAGGGGACACAAAATGAAGCTAGAATATGGTAGATTTAAAACAAATAGGAGAAAGGTTTTCTTTACTCAGCGTGTAGTTAGACTCTGGAACTCGTTGCCGGAGAATGTAGTGACAGCAGCTGGCCTTACGGAATTTAAAGGGGGTTTGGACAGATTCCTGAGGGAAAAGTCCATTGAACATTATTAATTTTTTTTTTGGGGGGGGGGGGGAGGGTTGCCGGGTTCTTGAAGCCTGGATTGGCCGCTGTCGGAGACAGGATGCTGGGCTTGATGGACCCTTGGTCTTTTCCCAGTATGGCGGTGCTTATGTACTTTTTTCCTGCTGGCCATTTCTTATGTACCCGAGCATCCTTCTGGCTTTGACCGTCGCCTTTTCTATCAGTTTGGCCACCTTGAGGTCATCAAACACAATCACCCCCAAGTCCCACTCTTGTTTCACACACAGAAGTACTTCACCCCTTACACTATACCTTTCCCTTGGATTTGCAACCCAGCTATTGACTGTGGACTATGCAAATAGTTATCTTAGAAATCCGCTATTTGCATATATACACCCCCCCACTCGAGGGGGGTGAAAATGGGAGGGTCATGGGTGGAACAGGGGCATTCCTAGCATTTATGAGGTCCTAGCTGCGGTAAAAGGGGGCCTGCGCTAGTGTCAGTGCATGTTCTTGACATGCGCTGAGGCCCCTTTTTACCGCAATTGATAAAAGCTAGTCTCTTTTTTTTTTTTTTTAAAGAAATGGCCGTATGGTAAATGAACCACTTACCTCTTGGCCATTTCAGGGGGAGCACTTACCATCACCCATTGAGGTGGTGGTAAGGGCTCTCGCCCTAATCCAGCGGTAACTCCTCTTACTCACCTATAAGTGTATTCACTCTGCAGCTCCTCAGTACCTCTCCACTCTCATCTCTCCCTACATTCCTCCATGGGAACTCCGTTCACTGGGTAAATCTCTCTTACCTGCACCCTTCTCCTCCACCGCTAACTCCAGACTCCGTTCCTTTTATCCTGCTGCACCATATGCCTGGAATAGACTTCCTGAGCTGGTACGTCAAGCTCCATCTCTGGCCATCTTCAAATCTAAGCTAAAAGCCCACCTTTTTGATGCAGCTTTTAACTCTTAACCCTTATTCACTTCTTCAGAACCCTTATTTTATCATCCTCACTTTACTATTCCCTTATCTCTTGTTTGTCCTGTTTGTCTGTCCTAATTAGATTGTAAGCTCTGTCGAGCAGGGACTGTCTCTTCATGTTCAAGTGTACAGCGCTGCGTACGTCTAGTAGTGCTATAGAAATGATAAGTAGCAGTAGTAGTAACTGGGCAACGCATGGTGCTGGCCAATTACCACCGCTACAAAAATAGAAATATACAGGTACTTACTTGTATCTGGGGCAATGGAGGGTTAAGTGACTTGCCCAGAATCACAGGGAGTTGCAGTGGGAATTGAACTCAATTCCCCAGGATCAAAGCCCACTGCACTAACCACTAGGCTACTCCTCCACTAGCAGCATTCCATGTAGAAGCCTGTCCTTGCAGATCAGCAATGCGGCCGCGCAGGCTTCTGTTTCTGTGAGTCTGACGTATGTGCAGGACGGCAGACTCACAGAAACAGAAGCCTGTGCGGCAGTGTTGCTGATCTGCAAGGGCAGGCTTATACATGGAATGTTGCTAGTGGAATAGCAACATTCCATGTAGAATCTCAAATAGTGGCAACATTCCATGTAGAATCTCAAATAGGGAACTGGGACTTGATATACTGCCTTTCTGAGGTTTTTGCAACTACATTCAAAGCGGTTTACACATATTCAGGTACGTATTTTGTACCAGGGGCAATTGAGGGTTAAGTGACTTGCCCAGAGTCACAAGGAGCTGCAGTGGGAATTGAACCCAGTTCCCCAGGATCAAAGTCCACTACACTAACCACTAGGCAACTCCTCCACTAGCAACATTCCACGTAGAAACTCAACTAGGGAAAGGGAAATGGGACTCGATATACCGCCTTTCTGTGTTTTTTGCAACTACCTTCAAGGTGGTTTACATGGTATATACAGGTACTTACTTGTATCTGGGGCAATGGAGGGTTAAGTGACTTGCCCAGAGTCACAAGGAGCTGCAGTGGGAATCGAACTCAGCTCCCCAGGATCAAAGTCCACTGCACTAACCACTAGGCTACTCCTCCACTCATTCCACCAATAAGAACCAACCTCATCAGTGATGTCACAATGGCTTGATTGCCCGATACTTGGCTCACTTCTGATATTGTGATGTCATAAGGGAAAGGGAAATGGGACTTGATATACCGCCTTTCTGAGGTTTTTGCAACTACATTCAAAGCGGTTTACATATATTCAGGTACTTATTTTGTACCAGGGGCAATGGAGGGTTAAGTGACTTGCCCAGAGTCACAAGGAGCTGCAGTGGGAATCAAGCCCAGTTCCCCAGCTTTAAAGTCCACTGCACTAACCACTAGGCTACTCCTCCACTTCCTAAAGTTAGGCTCGAGTCCCGGGTGTAAGTGCTATTCTATAAACCGCAGCTAACTTTATGCGTGGCTTATAGAATAGCAATTTTTTTTCAGCACTGTATATAGAACGCATCCCTTTATGTGTCATACCGATTCTTATCTTGGCTTTATCTGGTCTGCTATCTTGCTTCCTTTAAAACTTTAGGGCAGCCTCTGGTTATGTTTGTTCAAAGTAATTGTTGAACTATGTTGTCAAACTCTGTGGCTAAGTTTGCACCACAGAAAGCAGAGCTGGCTGGCGACAGCAGCCTCCCGGTTCCCTACTGATTTCTGAGGCATAATTCAGTCATTGTTCTGTGGATACAGCAGGATGCACTCGGGGGACCTTCTTTGTCCAAACAGATTCACCACAGCCACAGAAAGGTTTCTCTCATTTCCAAAACAGAGCCCTGGTCGTTCACACCCAACTTAAGAAAAGGTTGCATATTTTACACAGCTTGGAAGAAAATGCATTTTCATCATTCTCTGATTATATGATATACCTTTGTTTATTGCAAATCTAATACCTCAAGTTTCAGTTGAGTGAGCTCACATTTTCTTTGAATTTAGTTTTCCTCTCTCTGAAGTAGCCTTAAGCCAATAAAAGGCAATTGAATAAAAGAGCGTAGAAACTGTTAATTTATAATATGCTTCCATATTGCAAAATAGATTTTTTTTTTTTAATTTCTGATGAAAGGAACTGGCTGCTTAGAGGGTCATTTTATAACAGGTATTCTATGTGTGAAGGCCAAGTAGGTACCTATTTACAATCAATTTATAAAAATGCACATGGATGGTAGAAAAAGATGCCACCCAAGTGTTACCCTTGGGGGAAAGTTGGTTCAAAGGGCTGGTGCTAGACATATTGGGTAGACTGAGGAATTTGTAGGAGCATCCCTAAGCCTGTTGGCATGTTGTGCCTTCTTCATGAAGACATGGAGGGGCATTTTTGAATGGCGCCGGCCATCTCCGAGGACGGTGCTGCGAAGGGGCGGAGCCAACCGTATTTTCTAAAAAGATGGCCGGCCATCTTTTTTTTTCGATAATACAGTTAGGGCCGGCCAAATGTCAGAGATGGATGGCCGGGTTTGAGATGGCCGGCCTCGGTTTTTGCCCATAATGGAAACCGAAGCCGGCCATCTCAAACCCAGCCAAATCCAAGGCATTTGGTCGTGGGAGGGGCCAGGATTCGTAGTGCACTGGTCCCCCTCACATGCCAGGACACCAACCGGGCACCCTAGGGGGCACTTCTAAAAAGTAAAAAAAAAAATTTTAAATAGCTCCCAGGTGCATAGCTCCCTTACCTTGGGTGCTGAGCCCCCCAACCCCCCCCCCCCCAAACCCACTCCCCACAACTATACACCACTACCATAGCCCTAAGGGGTGAAGGGGGGCACCTACATGTGGGTACAATGGGTTTTGGGGGGCTTAACATTTACCACCACAAGTGTAACAGATAGGGGGGGATGGGCCTGGGTACGCCCGCCTGAAGTCCACTGCGCCCACTAAAACTGTTCCAGGGACCTGTATACTGCTGTGATGGACCTGAATATGACATTTGAGGCTGGCAAAAAAGTTTTTTAAGTTGTTTTTTTGACGGTGGGGTGGGTTAGTGACCACCGGGGGAGTCAGGGGAGGTGATCCCCGATTCCCTCTGGTGGTCATCTGGTCAGTTCGGGCACTTTTTTGGGACTTGGACCTGAAAAAAAAGGGACTAAATAAAGTGGACCAAATTCTCGCCAGGGCCGGCCTTCTTTTTTCCATTATCGGCCGAGGGTGCCCATCTCTTAAGCACGCTCCGGCACGCCCATGTCCCGCCTTCGCTACCCTTCCGACACGCCCCCCGGGAACTTTGGCCGGCTCTGTGATGGAAAGTAGTTGGAGCCGGCCAAAATCGGCTTTCGATTATACCGATTTGGCCGGCTTCAGGACAGGGGCGTAGCTACGGGTGGGCCTGGGTGGGCCCAGGCCCACCCAATTTCGGCCCAGGCCCGCCCAGCGCCAGCGCCAGCACCCATTGCCGGCCACTGCTGCTTTTCCTGTTGAGCAGCAGGGCCGGCGCTACAAAAAGAAGAAGCGCTAACGGCGCTAAGGAGTAAGGACGAGAAATGTTTAAAAAAAAAAAAAAGCGCGGCACCGGCAGGCACTGTCTCAGCAGCCTTGAGGCATGGGCTGCTGAGGCATTGGCTGCTGGCTCGCAGGCTCCTACCGTCTGCGAGCCAGCAGCCAATGCCTCAGCAGCCCATGCCTCAAGGCTGCCGAGACAGTGCCTGCCGGTGCCGCGCTTTTTTTTTTTTTTTTTTAAACATTTCTCGTCCTTACTCCTTAGCGCCGTTAGCGCTTCTTCTTTTTTTGTAGCGCCGGCCCTGCTGCTCAACAGGAAAAACAGCAGTGGCCGGCAATGGGGGCTGGCGCTGGCATGCAGGGCGGGCCTCGTCGAAGAAAAGAGGGAAAACATGGAAGGATGGGGAGAAAAAGAGGGAAAACAGATGGAAGGATGGGGAGAAAGAGGGAAAACATGGAAGGATGGGGAGAAAAGAGGGAAACATGGAAGGATGGGGAGAATGAGGGAAAACATGGAAGGATGGGGAGAAATAGGGAAAACTTGGAAGGATAGGGAGAAAAGAGGGAAAACAGATGGAAGGATGGCAGAGAATGAGGGAAAACATGGAAGGATGGGGAGAGAAAGAGGGAAAACTTGGAAGGATGGGGAGAAAAGAGGGAAAACAGATGGAAGGATGGCAGAGAATGAGGGAAAACATGGAAGGATGGGGAGAAAGAGGGAAAACATGGAAGGATGGGGAGAAAAGATAGAAAACAGATGGAAGGATGGGGAGAGAAAGAGGGAAAACGGATGGATGGAGAGAGAGACTCTGGATGGAAGGATGGGGAGAGAAAGGGGAGAGA
This sequence comes from Microcaecilia unicolor, assembly GCF_901765095.1. Lineage (NCBI taxonomy): Eukaryota > Metazoa > Chordata > Amphibia > Gymnophiona > Siphonopidae > Microcaecilia > Microcaecilia unicolor. The sequence continues at coordinate 23,582,691 of NC_044038.1, forward strand.
CTGGAAGGATGCAGAGAAAGGTGAGAGACAGGAAGGATGTGGAGAGAGAAGGGACACTGAACAGAAAAGGGTAGAGTGATACAGAGACACTGGTTAGAAAGAGGGAGAGAGACATTAGATGGAAGGATCAGGAGAGAGGATAGATGGATGGAAGGATGGGGAGAGAAAGAGGGAAGACGCTGGATGGAAGGGTAGGGAGAAAGAGGTGACACTGGACGGAAGGATGCAGAAAGAAAGAGGGGAGACTACTGGAAGGATGGGGAGAGAAAGAAGAGAGCTGCTGGATGGAAAAGGAGAGTAGTGAAAGACTGGAGAATAAGAGGAAGGGGCATGGGGAGAACAAGGGTGAGAAAAAGATGAAAAGCCATAAGTAGATGAAGGAAATTAAAGAATGGATAGTAAGAATGAATTAAATCAGGACAGAGAGAAAGAGGGGCAGAAAAATATTGAAGAAAGCAAAGAAAAAGGAGAGAAAAATGAGAAATGGCCAGGAAACCGTGGCAGAAGTGTTAAGCGAAAACGAAGGAAAGCAGAATCTAGAGACTGGGAGCGACACAATGAGAAAAAGTAAATGGCCATACAAGAAAGGTAAAGAAAATAATTTTATTTTTAATTTAGGATAAAGTAATATGGTACCTGTGTTAATAAAGTTTCAGAGACCAATACTTCCTTCCTTAGGTCAGGCGAGGATACCGTAACAGCATTATACTGACCTGAGGCAGGAGGTTTTGGCCTCTGAAAGCTCATTGAAAAGGGTGTTAGGCTATTAAATAAACTTTCTGAAATCTGATGCACTGAAAAGCAGCACTTTACCCTGTGTGACAAATGCATCTGATTAGCGTGACTAAATTTTGCTGGGGGAGGGGGGTAGAGAGAAAATTTTGTGCCCACCCACTTTGGGTTCAGGCCCATCCAAAATTGGCAGTCTGGCTACGCCACTGCTTCAGGAGATGGCCGGCCATCTCCCGATTTGTGTCGGAAGATGGCCGGCGATCTCCTTCGAAAATAAGCTGGTTAGGGTCTTCCATAGCAGGGGAGAGGGGGGCCCAGGCCAATTGCCCTGGCTGTGCCCCTTAACACTAGCCTTAGGGCCTCCTTTTCCTCTTGCTTTTATATATTTTCCACTCAAAAAGGTTTGTTGTCCTTAAAATGGCTCCTTTAAGTTTTGCTCACTGCTTTTCTACTTTCCCCAAATTTCAGATGAATGCACATCCCTAGGTATCAGCTCTTGGTTTGATGACGACGTGCAGAGTGGACTATGACTTGGAAGCCTCCAAGTGTGTTTTAATTGATGCTTAGCTGTAAGAGTGAAATACAAGATTACAGTTATAAAACTGTGTGGATGATATATGTTTTTTTATAATTTATTATTATGAGGAAAAGACTTCAGACACTCGGTTCCTGCTGCTACTTATAACTTAGCGGTCCGCTTCACTCAACGTATGCTTGAAAAATTTATTTTCTTAAAAGAAATACGTTGGTAACTATCGTCATGAGTCAAAAAAACCTCATTTTTACAACTTTTTTCTAAATATATTTCTTCAAATTTTATGCTGAAACTTTTGACAAAACTATTTTCAGATTGCTGTGATAAAGACTTTCGGTTCAGCTCCTTACGAAGCACCTAGCGAAACAGGAGCTCACTGTTGGGCGTACCCAGCAGTCACAGAATGCACCACAGCTAAGTACCAGTTTTGTCAAAAGTTTCAGCATAAAATTTGAAGAAATATATTTAGAAAAAAGTTGTTAACAATGAGGTTTTTTGACTCATGATGATACTCGCCAACATATTTCTTTTAAGAAAATAAATTTTTCAAGCATACGTTGAGCGAAGCGGACCGCTAAGCTATAAGTAGCAGCAGGAACTGAGTGTCTGAGGTCTTTTCCTCATAATAATAAATTATAAAAAATATATATCATACATAGAGAGACATACTTGCAGACAGTGGACTTTAAATTTTCTTTACTTAAGCAAGTACCAAGTATACAGTTAGTTATGTGGCAATATTACATGAAATACACATAACCATATATTCATAACTATAAATATGTTCCACAGGGTGAAGACAGTGTTTGAGGCAGGTTTGGGGTTTAGAAAAATGAGGAATTGTTTAATTTTGCCTAAAATTGCATTGAAGAGAAGATTTGGGGAGGAAGACACGAAAAGTGTAGCAGTATTTCTGACCAATTTGTTATAAGGAAGGAAGGCAGTGGCAGGTAGGAGTGAAATAGGATGGCCAGTCTGATGGTTCAATTTAGAGGAGGCTGGAGATGCTGCATAGGTACGATTGACTACCCAGGGATGGAGGGAATCAAAATCATCACACAATGATCACTAGTGGTGTTCCTTGGTCAGCTGCCACCCAGGGCGGTTCGCCGCTGCGTACCCCTCTCCCAGGTGCAGCATGCCACCCCCCCCCCCCCCCCCCCGGTGCATTGCTTTTACCTCCTGGTCTGCTGGGAGCAGTCTCGGGGCTGTCAGCTCTGCCAGTTCCCTACTCCCTCTGCCCCGGAACAGGATGTAACATCAGAGGGAACAGGGAACCGGCGGAGCCAACAGCCGTGCGGCTGCTCCCTGCACCTCCCCCCTCGCACCATGCAACAAGAGCAGACCACCCCCACCGTCCTGCCCTCGGTACACCATTGATGATCACACATTCCCTGGATTCCATATATGGCACCCAAATTTAGGCATGGGCAAACAGCTTAATGATGCTAACAACCAATTATTGATGTTAATTGGCACCAGGGGCATAGCCAGAACTTAATATTTGAGGGGGCTGTCCCCATGCTGCTGCATTTTACTGGCTGGGATGCTCAAGCCCTGGCAGCTGAAGAGATTAGATGCTGGAGCCCCCACTCATGTCGCCCGGGCAACGAGGAAGCCGGCGGGTTCTCTAACCTCCGACACTGACACTTCTGTGCATGCTTAGTTTAATGCATGAACTGAGATGCACAGAAGTGCTGGCATCGTTGGCTGGAGCACCCTGCCGACTTCCTGCTGCTCAGGCAGCACAGGTGGGGGCTCCAGCGGTGAATCTCTTCAGCTGTTGGGGCTTGAGCATCCCTGCCAGCCAAAACCTGATGCTGCAAGTTCGAAGGCCCTGATTGGCACCAATTAAAATTCACAGATGCATCTGACTACACACTATAATGCTGGGTGCCTAAATCCCATAGCATGCGATCCAAAAAGGAGAGTGGCCATGGGAGGCTCAAGAATGTTCCAGAAAGTTGCATGCACTTCCATAGAATAATGGCTTTCAGGATTTACACCAAGTTTCAACAGATGTAAGTCTGGCACCCTTTATAGACTAATGCTTAGTGATAAACTTTTCCAGTGCCCAGTAGCATAGGAAGGGGGGGGGGCGATGGGGCGATCTGCCCCGGGTGCACGCCGCTGGGGGGGTGGTGTCCGCTCCGTTGGTTCCTTGCTCCCTCTGCCCCGTAACAGGTTACTTCCTGTTCCGGGGCAGAGAGAGCAAGGAACCAACGGAGCCGACGCAGCTCCCAGCGACGTGGACTCGGGGGCGGATCGGCCCTCCCGCCCGCCTCTCGCTTTTAAATCGCTCCGGGGGGGGGGGGGGGGATGCGCTCCGGAGGGGGGGTGCGTGCCAAGGGGGGGGCGCCGTGCTGCACCCGGGGGGGGGTGCGCAGCGGCGACCCGCCCCGGGTGTCAGCCGCCCTCGCTACAGCACTGCCAGTGCCCATTTTTGAATGCCATTTATAGAATCCCCCTCCACTAGTAGTATATGGATTCAGTGCCCATGATTGCAAGATTCTGGAAGGATCCATGACTCAGGACTCTACCGTTAATGAATGGGCTAATGTAAGTAGAGACAAGGAAACTCCCTGGGCACCCTTTATTCTACATGTTTGGCACTCATCAGAAATAAACGCCAAAATGGGGGTACACAGCAGTTCTGCGCTTAGGAGCTATTCTGTAAGATAGTACTTAAGTGCTGTAATTGCTACCTCTTACGGGGTCCAGCAGCTGACTTACGATATTACCTAATACTGTGGTACAGCCGTAGAAACAGCGAGGAAGGTACAAAATATTAACCTTGTTCAAAATGTTCTAAACAAATCGAAGGACATTTTTATCTAAATTAGAATATAGACCAATAGATTCAGTTGGTGTTTACAGTTCTCTTTATTTGAACCCCAAAAGTAAAATGCAAACAATAACAGATGTGATCTGGGTTACAAAGTACAATACTGAAAAAAAATATTTAAAACCCACAAATAATACATTATTCTAAAACCATAAGTAATAAACCTACTTTAAAACCAGAAATATCAAATAACTTTAAAACAAATTCAGCTGAATTGTTACACTTTCATTTCTTTTTTTTTTCCAGCTCCTTTCTTCTCAGTTTACCTTACGCTCAGAAACTCAAAATTTTCTCAACAAATCAATTCTAAACAGGGTTTAGTTTCAGAGAGGTATAATATTTCTTTATCGTCGAAACAGAATAATAAATCAATAAAGAACCAATTTCAGTTTAAAAACTTTCTAAATAAGGATTAATTCTTTGTGTTTTCCAGGATTCGTTACTTTAGGGCCAGACTCTGGAAAGCATGTGTGTTTTGTGTGTGCCTCTCCGTCCTTTCCCTTTTTAATCCTTTTACCATATCTCAAAATCCAACTTTGTTTCAGTGTGTGACTTATCTCTCCTTTGACCTTCTTTTATAGGTTTCTTCTCCGTTCTTGTGTTGCTCAGGATGTTCATCTTTTCTTCCAGCTTCAGCTTTGCTTGATCCCTACTAACAATATCTTTAAAAAAAAAAAATCATTTAAGGGGGTCTTTTACTAAGCCTCGGTAGCATTTTTAGCTTGCAGTAGAAATCAGCTGGCAGTAACTGCCGAGTTGCCCATTATATTCCTACTAGTAAAAAAAGCTCGTTTCTCATTGAAATGAAACGGGCGCTAGCAAGGTAATCACCTTCTGCCATTAATGTTTTTAAGGAAAGTTCCAGCGTCCCCCCTCCCTCCCTCCTTCCCAATTCCAGGTTCCCCCCTCCCTCCCATTTCCAGGGTCCTCCCTCCTTCCCAGTTCCAGGGTCCCCCCACCCTTCTTCCCAGTTCCAGGGTCATCGTCCCTCCCTCCGAGTTCCAGGGTCATTGTCCCTCCCTCCCTTCCAGTTCCAGGCCCCCTCCCTCCGAATTTTAAAAGTCATCCTGACTTACCTCGTCGGGGTTACGGCGGCCGGCAGCAGCGGTAAAAAGCGTGCAGGCTCGGCACTTACTTCATTTTTCCCTTCTCTGTCTCTCAGCTCTGGTCCCGCCCTCATTTCCTGGATATAAGCTCCACCCCTGGCCCCACCCCTAACCCTGCCCCATTTAGCCTCCCCAAACAGTTGGGACACCGACCGCCTAGGCATGTAAGGACATGCTAAGGCCACTTTTTACCGCTGTTTGGTAAAAGGGCTCCAAAGTTAGGACAGCCCCTCCCCCCCCCAGAAATTAGCTTCAAATACAATGTACCTTCTCCAAATCTCACACTCATGTACTACAATACTGTAAAAGTGTCTGTCTCAGCAACCAATCCAGTCATAAACATACTTCATCAGGCTTTTTACTCTAAATTAAATACCACACTCAAACACTTCAGTATTCTACAGTTTACTAGCCATTAAGCCCATTAAAACGGGCGAGATTTCCAGCTACCCTCCTCGCCGCCACTCCCTCCCCCCTCCATGCCGGGCCCCCTGCACTGACCTGACAGCGCCTCTCACCTCCGTGTGAAAGCGCTGCAGGCGGCAGCAGAGTGATCTGCTGCCGCCTGCAGCGCTTTCACACGGAGGTGAGAGGCGCTGTCAGGTCAGTGCAGGGGGCCCGATACGGAGGAGGGCGGGAGCGGCGGCGGGGATGGGAGGAGGATGGAGGTTGGTGCGCGCGATGTTCGTTTCCAGGCGGCAGCGTCCGGCAGTGACTCCGACTCCGTTTCCCTCTCTGTTCCGCTCTCTGATGTCATCACGTCTTGACGCGAGGGCGGGACAGAGAGGGAAGTCTCTACTGCGCATTTGCAAGTGAGCTGGTTGCTTGCCGTTTATATGTTTGATGTTCAACCAGTTCACTTTCACACTAAAAAAAACTCTTTTCAGACCAAGTTTGACACTCTTACCAGAGCCTCTTCCAATCACTTCCTTCTTGTTTTGGAAACGAAATGAAACAAGCCTGTTTCCCTTGCATTTTTCATCTCACACACAAAGTTTCAGTATTTCTGGAAATGTTGAACATTTGGTAAAATCGTACATGAAAAAAAAAACCACAATGGTTTTGCGTTCTGAAAAGGCGTTATTCAATATGTTTTTATATAAAACTTACCGACAAACTAAAGAAAAAGTGATGCCCCAACACCATCACTGTGCGTAGAACAAGGCTGGAAGGATCACACTTTACTAAAGCAATTTAGGGAAATTTAACGCAGACTAGCATGTGGCAGTGCCTCATGACTTTGTTAATGGAAACCTGGTGATCCGTAACACTTGTGCTATAGACATTTGCTCCGGGGTACCACAATATTAATGCTAATATTAGTGATCGATCAGAGAATTTGCAAGAAAGGCATAAACTATTTAATTATAATTACACAGGGAATGGTTTTGTAATGGCTACGATGTTTGAATAAGGTCACATGTGGCTCCTACCCCTGCTATACTGTTTTACATTAAATGCCATTCACTTTAAATGAATGTAATAGAGTGGCTAAACAGAAAATGTTTCTTCATGGTTAGAAATATGATTGATAGCCTTTGCAATAAATAAATAAAAAGACATTTGTGCACAAATTTCTTTTAATTGCAAGTACGCAAATCTTGGAAATCTCTTTGGCTTATCTGTGCAGACAGACAGAGGGAGGCTTGTTTGCCCTTTGGTTCATCCTCGATGCTGCTCAAGACCTGCCTCACAGTTTAACAATTTCCTATTTTATTACTTTATTATTATTTTATTACATTCATGATACCTACACTGACTACATAGTTTGTTACCTTTAGATTGTAAGCTCTCTTGAGCAGGGACTGTCCTTCCCCATGTTTAAACTTGTACAGCGCTGCGTAACCCTGGCAGCGCTATAGAAATGCTAAGTAGTAGGAGTAGAATCAGGAACTTTGCTTTTGACTCGTAACCACTCGCCTCCACCTACCCTCCTCTCCTCTTTCCTCTCCACATTAATTGATTTGATTTGCTTACTTTATTTTTTGTCTACTAGATTGTAAGCTCTTTGAGCAGGGACTGTCTTTCTTCTATGTTTGTGCAGCGCTGTGTACACCTTGTAGCGCTATAGAAGTGATAAATAGTAATAGTAGTAGTCTCTTGTAACCAGAGCTAATATTGTGATGTCATAATGCCTCAGGCCACCAATAAGAGCCAACCTCATCAGTGATGTCACAATGGCTTGATTGTCCTATACTTGGCTCACTTTTATTACATAGCTCTTTGAGCAGGGACTGTCTTTCTTCTATGTTTGTGCAGCGCTGTGTACGCCTTGTAGCGCTATAGAAATGCTAAATAGTAGTAGTAGTAGTGGTTCATCCTCGATGCTGCTCAAGACCTGCCTCACAGTTTAACAATTTCCTATTTTATTACTTCTGGATTGAAAATTGAATGTATGAAAATTCAAACCACAGTTTAACCAAGGTAGATCTTTTACTAAAGCATGGTAGGCACATAGCACGCAGTTAACATGTGGAATTAGCAGGGCTGTGAAGTGGGAGTCGGTGTTGTGGAGTTTGAGTCAGAGTCAAAGCAAATTTGGGTGGAGTCAGAGTCGGTAAAAATGTACTGACTGTGACTCCCGCTTCAAAATAGAAACAACATTATAATATATGGTAAATTTAGCATTTTATCTATCTATCTATCTATCTATCAGGGTCATTTTTCCCGTGCACGAGGGCCCTTTTTACCGCTTGGGTAAAAAAGCTCCCAGCACACTTCACACATGCCTAGTTTCACTAAAACCGAGCATGTATGCGATGAGAGAGGAAGCAGGGCAGGAAATGCGCAGAGAACAGCGCTGGAGAAAGGCTTCAGCTGACAGGGGTTGGGGACCCCTACCAGCCAAGGTATGTGGGATTGTGGCGGGGCAGGGGTTGCGGCAGGGAGGCGGGCCAAACTGTGCCTCCCCCACTTTGAACTCTGGACCCCCCCCCCAAACATTGAGGTCTGGCTACACCCCTTGTATGTGCCAATGAGGCCGTGTTGCCAATTATCACCAGCAGGGGCGTAGCTAGACCTCAGCGGGAGGGAGTCAGGGAGCCCGAGGTGAGGGGGCACATTTTAGCCTCTCCCAGCGCCGCTGACCACCCGCCACTTTCGAACCCCCCCCCCCCACGCTGCTGCCCCTCCCCGCCACTTTCAACTCCCCTCTCCCACTGCCGCCCCTACCCCGCCATTGCCAGGTACCTTTGCTGGCGTGGGTCCCCAACCCCCACCAGCCAAAGTCCTCTTCAGCGCCGGTCTCTGGCGCGTTCGCTGATCTGTTTCTGTGAGTCCTGACTTCTGACGTCCTGTTCCATGCAGGACATCAGTGCAGGACATCAGGAGTCAAGACTCAAAGAAACAAATCAGTGAACGCACTGGAGACTGGCGCTGAAGATGACTTCGGCAGGCGGGGACTGGGGACCCCCGCCAGCAAAGGTATCTGGCAGGGGAGAGGCGAGGGTGGGAGGGGGGTTGAAAGTGGCGGGGGAGGGTCAAAAGTAGAGGGGGGCAGGGCTAAATCTGTGGGGGCCCATGCCCCCGTGGCCCCACCTAGCTAAACCCCTGACCACCAGGAATGCCCCTTGCTGTAGAAAATTATATTCTCCCATGGGAAACTGCAAGCGCCAAAATCAGAATTACCGCCGGGCGCCTGGGACCACCCAATAGTAATGCTGTTTTGGCTTGCACTACCTGCGTGGTAACCCTATTGCTCTTTCGTAAAAGGGCCCTGGATGTGCAGTTAACATGCAGTCAGATCCCGCATTAATGCCGTGTTAATTAATCCCCAGTTGTTCACGTTCATAGACTCTCTGTGGAATGAACAGCTAAAAAAAGTGAATAGATTTTTTTGTTTGTTTACCAACTGGAAAAAAACTTCAACCTTCTTCCACTTCTGAGCTTGAATCTGGAGTTCAAACCTATATAAGATAGTTACAGCAGTCAAGCAGATGAATACAATTACCTGTAAATATACCAACACACAGATAAAACTTATGAACTGGTCTAATGCTTATGAATTTTTTGACAGGAACTTCCATAGCAGCAAAATTGGCAGTACTGAATATCCTGGCCTTTCCTGGAATACAGCCGTTTTTAACTTTGGAATCCTCGTTGCTTTAAAAAGACAAAAATCACCGTGACCTTGTCTTGGTAGGAAAAAGCTGGTAATCTTTAATTCATATATTTAGCAAGACAGTTGATGTAGAACAGGACTGTTTGACAGGAAGGACAGATATCATGCATTCTTACATTTGTAAATGCCAATGTTAATTTTCTCATTAAAAAAATTATATACATATATATATAAAAAGAAAGAGAGAACTATATAGTTATATACATTAACCAGAACCTATGGCTTTCATCTACACTGGGGTTCTGTGAGAAAGACAAACTAGTGTCTCACATCAATGACATCACTATGGGGGTCCTTTTACTATCTCTATGGGGGTCCTTTTACTAAGGTGCGCTGAAAAATGGCCTGCAGTAGTGTAGCCGCAGGTTTTGGGTGCTCGTAGAATCATTTTTCAGCGCACCTGCAAAAAAAATGCCTTTTAAAAATTTTTGCAGAAAATGGACATGCGGCAAAATGAAAATTGCCGCCCGTCCATTTTGGGTCTGAGACCTTACCGCCAGCCATTGACCTAGCGGTAAAGTCTCACGTGGTAACCGGGCAGTAATGACCTACGCACGCCAAATGCCACTTGGCATGTGTAGCTGGCACAGGCTAGAAAATAAAAAATATTTTCCGGGCGCGCATAGCGGATGCGCGCCAAAAATGAAATTATCACAAGAGCTACAAACATGGTAGCTGTGTGGTAGCTCCATTTTGGCGCACATTGGGTGTGTGTAGATGCTTACGAGGCTTAGTAAAAGGGCCCCTGTTTTAGGTTTTATTCATGAATGTAAAGCTGCATATTTCAACTATCACCTCTCGCTTAGACTATTGCAACTTGCTTCTCACAGGTCTCCCACTTAGCCATCTCTCTCCTCTTCAATCTGTTCAAAATTCTGCTGCACGACTAATACTCTGCCAGTGTCGTTGTGCTCATATTAGCCCTCTCAAGTCACTTCACTGGCTCCCTATCCGTTTCCGCATACAGTTCAAACTCCTCTTATTGACCTATAAGTGCATTCACTCTGCAGCTCCTCAGTACCTCTCCACTCTCATCTCTCCCTACATTCCTCCCCGGGAACTCCGTTCACTGGGTAAATCTCTCTTATCTGCACCCTTCTCCTCCACTGCTAACTCCAGACTCTGTTCCTTTTATCTTGCTGCACCATATGCCTGGAATAGACTTCCTGAGCCGGTACGTCAAGCTCCATCTCTGGCCGTCTTCAAATCTAAGCTAAAAGCCCACCTTTTTTATGCTGCTTTTAACTCCTAACCCTTTTCACTTGTTCAGAAACCTTATTTTATCATCCTCACTTTAATATTCCCTTATCTCTTATTTGTCCTGTTTGTCTGTCCTAATTAGACTGAGCAGGGCTTGTCTCTTCATGTTCAAGTGTACAGCGCTGCGTACGTCTAGTAGCGCGTTGGAAATGATAAGTAGTAGTAGTAGTAAAATGCACTATTGCATTCCCATGGATTAACACATATTAATGTGTGCTATTTACTGCAGGTGATATTTTATGCAAGGCTCCTATTTACTAATAATGCATGATAATATTACTAATGAATATTAATCAGTACCAGGGCTTGAGTAAGGCCAGGAACAGCACAATTTTCAAACTGCCTACAGAAGTGTAATGTATGTTCCAAAATTGGGTGCAGACTTTTGGATCTGCTTTTTCTGGGGGTAAAATTTTGATGGAAAATAATATGAAGTTCAAAACCAGAACTACGAATGTTTGTTAAATAAAATATAACTTTTTGAATACAATTCTTGTGGATATGATGTGCTCAGAAGCGATGAATCCAAATGTGCAAAATGCATTTCCAGCCACTAGTTTCTATTTATTTATTTATTGCATTTGTATCCCACATTTTCCCACCTTTTTGCGGGTTCAGTGTGGCTTACAATATGAGTTGAATATTGGAAATACAATTGTTACAGATAGTTGTGGATAATATTATGCAGGGTTATGCGAAACAATTGGGGTGTCGTTAAGGGATGTAATAATGGAACATAGGCATTGCAACTTTGGAAGGAAACAATGGGAGCTTAGAGGCGATAGAAAGGCATGAAGTCATATGGTATATAACTTTCTGTGAGAAAAGGTATGAGTGATGTGATAATACGGGGATTGGAGTTCCGAGGTGAATGTACGATGCATTAGTGAACAGTAAGTGTGGACTTTATGTGTTTTGTTTCTATCCATAGACTTGTTCGAAAAGATGAGTCTTCAATAATCTGCGGAAGGAAGCTTGCTCGTTGGTTGTTCTTAGGTTGCGCGGCAGTGTATATCATCGCACATCAGGCTTTTTGTCTAGTTACAGTTCACAGTCTGTCCCAAATTCATCAAAATAATGCAGTTTGAAAAACGTATCTGTATGATGTAGCTGTTGGACAAAATTGTACAGCTTGTTTGCTGTTCCAACAATCACAAAAAGCCCTCTGTTGCTAGATACTGGCTGTAATCATCCAATATGAACAATTATTATTAATTTAGATTTTGCTCCCACCTTTTTCAGTAGTAGCTCAAGGTGAGTTACATGTAGGTACTCTGGATATTTCTCTGTTGCAGGAGGGCTCACAATCTAAGCTTGAACCTGAGGCAAGGGAGGGTTAAGTGACTTGCTCAAGATCACAAGGAGCAGCAGCGGGATTTGAACTGGCTGCCTCTGGATTGCAAGACTGGTGCTCTAACCACAAGGCCACTCCTCCACTCCAATGTTTCAGCAATGTCCCACAATTTTATTTAAACAAACTTTTTTAGTTCTGGTTTTGAATTTGATATTATTCTATATATACCAGAAAAGTTTTTTTGATTGAGACAATCCCAAAAAGTGTTTTTTGGGAAAATAATATGCATGTTTATAGAACCCAGAAGTTACATTCCGCCAGATTTGGGGAGGAAAAATTTCAATCTATTTACCTTGATAAATGTTTTTAAAATATGCCCTTTACGTACCACTGATGCAGGAATTAAGTTATATAAAAAGCCGTGAACAAAAATGAGAAGTCAATGCTTTTGTCAAGAAAATTCTAAATCTCGCATTAAGTCTCACTTTGCTGACAGCTTGCAGCGGTTAATCAAAGTGAATCTACTTGACGTGATGGTACAGCTTGTCTAAATTGTGATAGGAGAGAGCTTGATGTTACCTTCTTCTATCAAGTTTCAGCAAATGCTTATATCAGGGTCATTTTATAACTGCCCTCATTAGTGAAAAGTATACACTTACACATTGTGGACTCTGTTAGGCTTTGAAAGCAAAACATACAGGGGGGGGCCCCTTTTACAAAGGTGCGCTGAAAAATGGCCTTCGGTAGTGGAGACGCATGTTTCGGGCGTGCACAGAATCATTTTTCAGCGCACCTATAAAAAAATACCTTTTAAAATTTTTTGACAAAAATGGACATGCGACAAAATGAAAATTGCCACGAGTCCATTTTGGGTCTGAGATCTTACTGCCAGCCACTGACCTAGTGGTACAGTCTCACGTGGTAACCCGGCGGTAATGACCTATGTGTGTCAAATGCCTCGGCGCGTGCCCAATACGCACTTCCGAAAACATTTTCAGCTGCGCGGTATCAGATGCGCACTGAAAATGAAAGTACTGCATGAGCCACATGGGAGCCAGGCGGTAACTCCATTTCGGTATGCGTAGATGCTTACGCAGCTTAGAAAAAGGGCCCCACATTAATTCTTTGCTTGGAAATCTACCCTAGGAAAACTTCATGCACAGATTTTATACCTGCTATTTGGTGTGCAATGGTTTTCTGATAAAATATGTACGTATCTTTGGAAATTAAAAAGCAGGTGTGCAAATGCAATCTCTGCCCCTTCCTCTTCTACTACTACTGGTACTACTTAACATTTCTAAAGCGCTACTAGGGTTACGCAGCGCTGTACAGATGAACAAAGAAGGACAGTCCCTGCTCATAGGAGCTTACAATTTAAAGGACAAACAGTACCCTATGCACACACAGGCTGTACGCATGTAACTTTTCTTACATATATGGGTCTGTTTACTATACTGGGATATGGTTTTGCATTTAATGGACTATAGACCCCTTTTACCATGCTGCGGGAAAAGGGGGACTGTGCTGGCATCGGTGCGTGTGCTTGATGTGCACGGAGGTCCCCTTTCACCACAGGGGGTAAAAGGTAGATCTTTCTTTTTTGAGGAACTGGCCGTGCGGCAAGTGAAGCATCGGGGCAGACAGAAGCAGCGCCTCTTTAGCGCTGCCTGTGATCCCTCATCTTGTCATTCCCTCAGTAGCTGTATACCACCTGCTCCTACAGCGGTCTGTCAGTATTACACACTATTTTTCCCATCCCTGTTCCTCACCTTTTATGTCGCTCGATTGTATAGCATAAAGTACCTTGTCCATTTCTTGAACCTGCATTGTCACGGCACATTCTATGATAAGCTTATTAGGTTGTATGGCTCCATTTCCCCAGTTTTCTCCCTTCACATCACTTATGCACAGCGTTCTAAATGCAAGCACCTTTTGGAGCTTATTAGCTTGTATGGTATTCATATCACTGCACTGGCAAACAGCATTTTCCCTAATGGCTGGGCTTGCTGTGTTCTCAGGTTATTGTACTTTTTTCCATACACATTTTTTTTTTAATGGTGCATCTATATGTTAAAATATACATGTTGCCAGGCACATTTAGTCCATCTGATGCAGGTGTTTATACGCCAAAACACGGCTCCGAGTCAAGTCTTTCGATACTTCAGTCATAGGAGCCAACTTTTCAAAATGATTGGGGGTGCTGAAATTTTTTTGTTTACAGGTGGTGCATTCCCCCCTCCCCCTCCTCCGAGTTCCAGGCCCCTCTCCTCCAAGTTCCAGGCCCCCCCTCCCTCTCCTCCGAGTTCCAGGCCACCTCCTCTCCTCCGAATGCCAGTCCGACCCCAGCCCGACCTCTTCTCCCCCAACAGTCCTCCGTCCTCGCCTTCCTGCGTGCCGCCCAGAATTGAAAAGTCACCTTATCTCGGGGTCCCGGCAGCAGCAGTGAAAGGTGAGCAGGCTCGGCGCTTTAGCCTTCCCTTCTCTCTCAGCTCTGGTCCCGCCCTCATTTCCTGTTTCCACCGGGACCCCAGGTAAGATGAGCTTTAAAATTCTGGGCGGCACGCAGGAAGGCGAGGGCAGAGGACTGTTGAGGGAGAAGAGGGTGGGCACTGGGCAGGTCGGGCTGGCTGGGAAGGGAACTTCTGGCGGGTGAAAATATTGGGGGTGCTTGAGCACCCACAGCAGCCACGGAGTCGGCGCCTATGACTTCAGTGAACATTGAGTCCTTTTATAGTTGGTGCTTCAAATAAATGCATTCATTTATACCTAGAAGACTTGCATTGAGTTCTATTGGAAGGCCATCTGTCCATCTCCTACTACTTTTTTTTGACTTGTTGTGCGTAGGGTGTTTATTCTTTTTTCTTACACATGCAAATGATCTCTTATAGAATCCTGACTAGTGGAAAAGTATGCATCATATTTGATAATGTGTACTTTGCCAGTGGGTCTGTGCATGGGTGGAGTCTGGGTGGAGCACAGGCAGAGTGCACTTGTGTGCATACAAATTTTGAATACTATAATTTACGTGCATTCATGCATACATCTAGGCATGGGCATTTCCACCAGCTATAGGGCTGAAAGTGGTCGTGCCTAGATGTACCCATGTTCTTTGCCACTTGCCTGCTTATTTTCGAAAGAGAAGGGCGGCCATCTTCCGACACAAATCGGGAGATGGCTGACCTTCTCTAAAACTGGTATAATCGAAAGCCGATTTTGGCTGGCTTCAACTGCTTTCCGTCGCAGGGCCGGCCAAAGTTAAAGGTGGTGTGTCGGCAGGGTACCGAAGGCGGGATGCAGGCGTGGTTACGAGATGGCCAGCTTCGGCCGATAATGGAAAAAAGGCCGGCTCTGACAAGCACTTGGCCGGCTTTACTTGGTCCATTTATTTTTAGGACCAAGCCTCAAAAAAGTGCCCCAGCTGACCACCGGAGGGAATCGGGGATCACCTCCCCTTACTCCCCCAGTGGTCACCAACCCCCTCCCACCCAAAAAAAATATATAAATATTTTTGTGCCAGCCTCAAATGTCATACCCAGCTCCATCACAGCACTATGCAGGTCCCTGGAGCAGTTTTTAGTGGGTATTGCAGTGCACTTCAGGCAGGTGGACCCAGACCCATCCCCCAACACTTGTGGTGGTAAATGGGAGCCCTCCAAAACCCACCCGAAACCCACTGTACCCACATGTAGGTGCCCCCCGTTACCCTTTAAGGGCTATGGTAGTGTTGTACAGTTGTGGGTAGTGGGTTTGGGGGGTTTTGGGGGGCTCAGCACACAAGGTAAGGGAGCTATGCACCTGGAATCAATTTGTGAAGTCCACTGCAGTGCCCTCTAGGGTGCCCATTTGCTGTCCTGGCATGTCAGGGGGACCACTGCACTATAAATGCTGGATCCTGCCACAACCAAATGGCTTGGATTTGGCCGGGTTTGAGATTGCCGCCATTAGTTTCCATTATCAGCAAAAACCAACGGCAGCCATCTCTAAGGCCGGCCCAAATGTCGAGATTTGGCCGGCCCCGACCGTATTATCGAAACGAAAGATGACCGGCCATCTTGTTTCGATAATCCGGTTGGGTATGTCGCTTTACGGGGCCGGCCTTAGAGTTGGCCGCCCATATAGATGGCTGGCCCCGTTCGATTATGCCCCTCCACGGCACCTAATTTTTTTTTATATATATAGAAGAGGCTTCATAACCAGCACCTACAGTGGATACCCGGTTATAAACTTATCGCTTTACTGCATGTTTATTTATTTATTGCATTTGTACCCCACATTTTCCCACCTATTTGCAGGCTCAATGTGGCTTACATGGTACCGTCAAAGGCGTCTGCCCAGTCGGTGGATAACAAATACAAAGTTGTATAGTGATCGTATGAGGTATAAGTGGAGGGTCGAAATGGAGAAGATTGCATGTTGTCCTGTGCGATCATAGTCATGCTGTGCTGTTAATACAGCGCTAATTACTTTTGAACCCAGCATTAAAACAAGCAAAATAGTTTACCAATTAGACCACATAGGGAAGGAAATCTGTGACCATTTCTGGGAAAAGCAACCAAAAGCACCAGAAACAAAAAAATTAGGTTTTACTGAATTCTGTTAGACCAAACATTTTGTAATACAACAGTCCAACACCCATCCTTTTGTGTGAAAAATAAAAAAATAAAAAAAGCTACAGAGGATCAAACATGTAACTTTCTCATGTTGCTTATGGACTCATGACATGAAAAATCAGCCATTCTCAACATTTAGGATCTGAGACTTCACTTACCTTTTCCCAGAGTTAATCACATGTTACAAAAGCCCTACACCCTACACACCCTCTCACACCCTACACACCATCAGCTGGATGGTGAGGCCACCAGACGGTCCATTTTTCCCATTTTCGCTGTTCAGGGTCCAGACCTAAGGAAAAAATTGCCTACAGAACTGAGGCTCCAGTCTTCCCTGGAAGCCTTCAAAGTCGGTCTCAAGACATTCCTCTTTAAGGATGTATATGGGTAGCTTTCCTCCGCATGCCCTAACAGTAGGCGTGAAGGTGACTGAACACAAAAAGACAAGACAGGGTAAAGGGAAGGTACGGGAGTGAACTACAATATAGATAGGGTGGAAGCAGAGGGTTTGCTCATACGGATAGGTACCCTCAGTTTCCACCCTCCCCCACTTTCCTATCTATATTGTAGTTCACTCCCCTACCTTCCCTTTACCCTGTCTTGTCTTTTTGTGCTCAGTCACTTTCATGCCTACCGTTAGATTGTAAGCCGCCTAGATGGTCTGTCTGAGGGGCAGGTAGAAAGCTTCTAATAAACTTGAAACTTACTTCAATGGGAAAGGCACTGTGAGACTGGTATTCAGTGATGTTGGATACATATATCTGATTAACTTGATATTCAGTGGCATTTCATAACCACTGAATGTAACTAAAGTTAACTGGCTAATTTTAGGACAACATCTGTTGGTACATGGAGTTGACCAGCCAAACTTGAACGTCACCTGTAGAACACCTTAAACTCTGCCTCTTGGGCGGTGGCTCAATTTTGAGTGGTTGAAATCAGCGTGGCAGGCGTTTTAAATGCAATAATTTGTCCGAATGTCTCAGAAAGTTACCCACAAAAATCTTTTGAATATCCGTTTCTGCTTTACCCATAGAAATGGCTTCGAAAATGTCTTTCACCATGGAAGCTAGAATGACTGCAAAAGCTACTTGGATCTCTAGATAAACTTTCTGATATTTTATATAATCAGGATAAATGATTTTTAGCATGTATGTGTATCTATCATTTTCTGTTGTATAATGTTGGCCATTGAATTTGTTAGAATAATGATTCCATTTTAGTAGCTTCATTACAATGGAACTTGTGGCAATCCAGCGGGCATGCAAAGTATGACCACATAATGCATATACAGCCTGTACCACTGTACTAACTGTTGAACAATACGCACAATATTTTGAATAAAGGCTTACTACTTCTGTCTTTTACCATCAAGCATACAACACCTAAAACACTTCATTTGAGAAAGAAAGAAAATTCAAACCCATGTCAGCTTGAGCAAATGGCCTTTCAGAAAACCATAAAAAGCTGACAATTTGGAACATTTCAAAACCCTTAATGAGACTGTAAGTAAACATCTGGCATATATTAGACTTTTAATTACTGAAAAATAAGTTCTCTTGATGAAATCACAGTTGGTTGATCGTTTCTACCTATTACAGTGGATTAGTACATAGAAGGAAGATAGGATGACATTACCACATGGATACCAAGCTCTTCGCTATTTAACGGAAGCCTTTTCCTGCCTTCATCTCAGGAAGGAATATCACATTGTCCAAAACTGCAGACTAAGTTGCTGGGGCTCCAGTTGACATTTGTTCTCTTGAGTATTGAACTGAGATCTTAAGGTGGGCAAAGGATCTGGAGATGACAGAATATAATCAATGCTAAATTTAATTTCAGAGTCAGATTTTCCAAGGGAGGGATTGCCTTGCCTTTGTCCGCTGGAGATTTCGCTTGAAAGGAAACTGTGTGGTTCTAGTTGCCTGTGTTCAGGATCAGTTTTACTGGCGCTACAAGGGATGCTGTGCAAGCCAGAATCCAAAGACAAAACTCCAGGAGATGTAGGGCCTTCCACCTTGTCTGCTCTCCCTTCCTTGTGTCCTCTCTTCACGTTCCGCCGCCTCCGTCGTCTTCTATAGTTCCCGTTTTCAAAGAGGTCCAGCATGGATTCACAACCTGAGGCAAAAGTCCAATAGTTGCCTTTTCCCTTGTCATTCCCTTCTGTTCTGGGGACCTGCATTCATGCAAAAGCATTTCAGTGTCTGCACGCATCTCAAACTCTTTTTCAGAAACTCTGCCTAAATTCTCTACTGCTATGAAGCTACGAGGCATGGGAGAATGCTCAGAGCTGACTTTATCGTCATCAGACAGGTAAACTATTCTGGGCCCTGCTGCAATAAAAGCTTTGAAAATTATTATTTTTGTAATCATTTGCACTACTGCTGTTGACTGTTTTGGCCACAACATTCTTGATATCTTAATCGGTATTGGCACTCATGCCAACTACAGATACAGACAGCTGGAGGCTGCATTCTCTTTGATTCTTGCTTCATCAACACTTACCAGGGTCTTTCCCTGTGAGGTAATTTCACCAGATTACCAAATGCATGCACAACAGACATTACTATGAATATTCCTACCTTTACAAAGCAACTGTTCAGTGATAAGTTATGCCTGATGGAATTTTGCCATGCTCTTTGATTGGATCTATAATAAGGAAATTTCTTCATAATGAAGTCATATATGCCAGACAGGGTCACCTTGCTCGACGGACTTTGTTGGATAGCCATAGCAATCAAGGCAATGTAGCTGAAACAATGAAACAATCCAGGTTAGAAATTGAGGTTGAAGAGCATGACTTGTAGACCTCGTCGTATCTAAATTATCTAGTGATTATTAAAGTGATTATTTTACTATTACTCAGTGACCTGCTGCTTCCCTATGTCTTTGTCACAAGTCTACAAGGATTGCTATTACAATTCAACACAGACAGCTATTAGTACTTTCTTGGAGCAATTACTGACCATGTATGTAATCACGGGTCATGCAGAATTTAAACATACTACTAACATTTACCATAACCATCCACTGTTTGATCTAAATAGAGGATATTTCAATATACTTGATAAAGTCCCAGAAATTCTTAAAAGAAAATCAGCCTTGATATGAAATATTTCCAATAACCTCTTTCACCGGTTTGCTACACTGACTGGGAATTTAATTACTCACCAAACCTTGCCTGTTTGTAAGTTTACTTTGTGAATGGGGAATCACACTGGTGCAGAGCCTTGCACAAGGTCCTTTTCTTCTGGTAGGTGCCGTCATTTACTATTAGTATGTGCTACCATAAAGTTCCTTCACATGACTAAAGCTCAAACCTTGGATGAAGTCTCTATGATGATTGATAATTACTTCCCTGCAGTTACACGGTTAGCTATGCTGATGAGATTCAGATTTAAGGTTTTATCTATTCTGATAACGGAAAAAATGGATGCATATTTATATACCAAAAGCAATTTAAAAAAAGCCAATAAAAAGGAAGATTTTCTTTTGCAGAAGGTTCATTTTATAACTTTTTAAAGACCACGGTTCAGTAGCTAAGTTACAAACCTAACAGTGGAACACAGAAATAGAATGCAAATTGGCATTGTAAAAGTAGGAAGTCAGTGTTAGATTTCCTTCTGTTCTGACAGTGACAGATTCTGTTTAAGCTTCTCATCCAGAGAGAATCAAGTGGGGAGGCTCTGTTTAAAAACAAAAAAAAAAACCCAGTACAGAAGATCCCTTGCCATAGAGAAAACTTCCTGGTTGTTCAAAACTTACATAGCAAGTAAATAAAAAAATATGTGTCTGCTCTATTTCAGCATTGCATCCTGTGGTTGCTTACAGTACCTGTATGCTGGTCGGGTGAATTTCTTTTCTTCATCAGAGCTGCAGGCTGGGTAATCATCCCCATCATAATTAAAACAGTTGTAAGGATACTGAGTGTTGTCAAACATTTTTTCAGGTTGTCTGCTGGCCAGCCCTGCTGTGTCCTGTCTTCTGCACTTCAGTCCTCTCCTGCCTGGTACCGCTCCTGGGAGGGGGGGAGAGATGCTCTGATGCTCTCTCACTTCTTAGCCTGGGCTGGCTCCCTCTGCTCTCCTCTCCCCCTTCCCTCCCTCCCTCCGTCTTGGGTGGAAGTTGTTTTTGTAGTTCCTGTCCTGACTCCCAGACAGCCAGTCTGTTGGGGTATTTTGTTTGCATCCAATCTGGTTACAAGCAGGGCAGCTAATAGCTGATTAAATTGGTTGGTTCTCTCTCATGAACCTTTGAACTCTGGGTATATACAGCCGGTAGCTCAGCCCTGACTTGCTGGGTGGTCTGATGTGCGGGGGGGGGGGGGGGGGGGGGGGGGGGCAAGAGGTTGGCCATCTCCATACACAAAGTGATAAAAACAAAGCTTGCAATAATTCCTTCTGCAACCTTTGCTCTTCTCAAATGAAGTTATGGATTCGCGAGCCCCCTTTCTTTGCTAGGCAAGCGTGCCTTCATCCCCACCTGAATTTGGTTTTCCAACGCTAAAGCGCATCACACTGATGCAATCTTCTGCACGGTATAATAGACGTAAATTGTGTTTCCGTGACTAAAGGGGAAAAGTGTACGTTCAAAGTGGGCAGAATGGAGAAGATGAGGGACTACCGTCAAACAGGAAAGTAAAAGGGAAATAGCTGCAGGCAGGAGAACTGCCTGTGTGGGCTTTGATCTCCAGAATGAATTAGTCTAATAGCCCTTGTGTGTTGGCATCCAGCACTGTAGCAATTTTCTTATGCTTTGCAGAGCTCTCCAACAAGCGATGCAAAACCAAAGGCATAACAAAGGTTTAGGACGTAAAAAAAAGGTGCGGGCTAAATGCTAATCAAAGTCGTTGGTTCTTCTTCCCAAATCTCCTCCCCCCCCCCCCCCCCCCCCAAGGAATCACGTTTTTGTTGGTGCAGATACTTATACGTGTAGATGCAAACGCACAATTTTAGAAATGACCTCTTTCTGTGTGGAAAAACCTGTAAACGATGATTAAAAATTAATTATTAAGAGCATTTCCAGAGGAGAATCATTAAGGGCATTCTTCCATTCTGTGCCATTTCTGATGTTACTAGTAAAAAAGGCCCGTTTCTGACACAAATGGAAACGGGCACTAGCAAGGTTTTCCTCGGAGTGTGTATGTTTGACAGAGTGTATGTGAGAGTGACTGTGTGTGAGAGAGAGAGTGAATGTGCAACTGTGTGTGTGTGTGTGTGTGTGTGTGTGTGTGTGTGTGTGTGCGTGTGTGTGTGTGTCAGAGAGAGAGTGAGTCTGGGTGCAAGTATGTCTGTGAGAGAGAGTGTGTGTGAGAATGAGAGTGTGTGCAAGTGCTGTATGTGAGACAGTGTGAGAGAGAGAGAGAGAGAGTGTGTTTCACACAGATACAGTGTGTGCAAGAGAGAGAGAGAGAGAGAGTGTGTGTGTGTGTGTGAGACACAGACTCTGTGAGACTGAGTGTATGAGACCAAGAGAGTGTGTGAGAGACAGTGTGTGAGAGTGAGAGAGAGAAAGACATTGACTGTGAGAGAGAGAGTGTGTGTGTGTGACAGAGATACCTCCCCTCCCCCCCCCTCTCCCCCCCCCCCCCCCCCCCCCCCCCCCCCCCCCCGGTGTCAGGCCCCCCCTCTCTTTGGTGTCTGAGAGTTATTGTGCAGGATGCTGAGCTCTGGCTGTGCTTCAAGGAACTGACCAATCCTATTTAATAGAATGCACCTCCAACATTCTGAAGCCGAGAAACCTCGTGTGGTTGGTCACTTCTGCTTGTGACGAACCCGGAAGTACGTGATGTCAATTCAGGAGATGGATACAGAGAGCAGGAATGCCTCAGCCATGCAATCAGCTTCAGAATGTTGGTGATGCGTTTTATTATATAGGATACCTATTATCTGCTGCTGTTGGGGATCTTCATCAGAGCCTCATGGAGGAAGCCAGGTGCTCTGATGCTAACTCTTTAGAACACAATATAATATTTATATTGATGTATTTCCCCTGATCTGGTCCTTCTTTTTGTTACTTTTGGTTCTTGCATTTAATGAATTGTTTTTCAGAGACATGTTTGGAGAGCAAAATAACCATCTGCTTGAAAGAAGGTAAAATGAAAATAAAGATTAAAGAACCCCTAGGAATCTGGGAAGAACCAGGTTCAATTTCTCATCATTACAACAAAGACAGAATCAGCATCCTTAACATTTTCAGGGACACCTCATCAAAGCTAAAGGCAGATTTTCAAGCGTGAGTTTATACATTAACACTTTATAATCCACAAGAAAGCAGAATGCAATCAATATAGGGTAAATTTTAATATTGAAATTAAAGAAGCTGCAATTTTTATTTCATGGGTAATTCACTTAGGGTTCCTTTTAATAAGCTGTGGTAAGCACTACCGTGTGGTTACCATAGGACACGCTAAGGCATTCCATGGTCGTTTTGCAAAGCGTGTGCACGAAAAACCATTTTTTCTGCAGAGGGTCTCACGTCTGGGGGTGGGCATTTCTCCGTGAATCAGTTAGCTCAGCTACATTATCACATGCTAACTAGCGAGCACAGGATTACCGCATGAGCCCTTACTGTGTACAAAATAGGGGTTGGTAAGTTCTCACACGTTAATTTTTGATAATAGCAACATTGGAGTATGAACTCTAAAAGATCAACAATTGTAAATGTAACACATCTCCACATTACCTATAATCAGAACTGTTTCTTTCTATTTTTCTTATACCTGCTTGTTTAATTATTATTATGTCATCCATGTTCTCTATGTAACACAAATTGTTATTTTCCAATCTTTTATCTACCAATAACGATACATTGTAAGCCACATTGAGCCTGCAAATACAGTGGGGGAAATAAGTATTTGATCCCTTGCTGATTTTGTAAGTTTGCCCACTGACAAAGACATGAGCAGCCCATAATTGAAGGGTAGGTTATTGGTAACAGTGAGAGATAGCACATCACAAATTAAATCCGGAAAATCACATTGTGGAAAGTATATGAATTTATTTGCATTCTGCAGAGGGAAATAAGTATTTGATCCCTCTGGCAAACAAGACCTAATACTTGGTGGCAAAACCCTTGTTGGCAAGCACAGCGGTCAGACGTCTTCTGTAGTTGATGATGAGGTTTGCACACATGTCAGGAGGAATTTTGGTCCACTCCTCTTTGCAGATCATCTCTAAATCATTAAGAGTTCTGGGCTGTCGCTTGGCAACTCGCAGCTTCAGCTCCCTCCATAAGTTTCAATGGGATTAAGGTCTGGTGACTGGCTAGGCCACTCCATGACCCTAATGTGCTTCTTCCTGAGCCACTCCTTTGTTGCCTTGGCTGTATGTTTTGGGTCATTGTCGTGCTGGAAGACCCAGCCACGACCCATTTTTAAGGCCCTGGCGGAGGGAAGGAGGTTGTCACTCAGAATTGTACGGTACATGGCCCCATCCATTCTCCCATTGATGCGGTGAAGTAGTCCTGTGCCCTTAGCAGAGAAACACCCCCAAAACATAACATTTCCACCTCCATGCTTGACAGTGGGGACGGTGTTCTTTGGGTCATAGGCAGCATTTCTCTTCCTCCAAACACGGCGAGTTGAGTTCATGCCAAAGAGCTCAATTTTTGTCTCATCTGACCACAGCACCTTCTCCCAATCACTCTCGGCATCATCCAGGTGTTCACTGGCAAACTTCAGACGGGCCGTCACATGTGCCTTCCGGAGCAGGGGGACCTTGCGGGCACTGCAGGATTGCAATCCGTTATGTCGTAATGTGTTACCAATGGTTTTCGTGGTGACAGTGGTCCCAGCTGCCTTGAGATCATTGACAAGTTCCCCCCTTGTAGTTGTAGGCTGATTTCTAACCTTCCTCATGATCAAGGATACCCCACGAGGTGAGATTTTGCGTGGAGCCCCAGATCTTTGTCGATTGACAGTCATTTTGTACTTCTTCCATTTTCTTACTATGGCACCAACAGTTGTCTCCTTCTCGCCCAGCGTCTTACTGATGGTTTTGTAGCCCATTCCAGCCTTGTGCAGGTGTATGATCTTGTCCCTGACATCCTTAGACAGCTCCTTGCTCTTGGCCATTTTGTAGAGGTTAGAGTCTGACTGATTCACTGAGTCTGTGGACAGGTGTCTTTCATACAGGTGACCATTGCCGACAGCTGTCTGTCATGCAGGTAACGAGTTGATTTGGAGCATCTACCTGGTCTGTAGGGGCCAGATCTCTTACTGGTTGGTGGGGGATCAAATACTTATTTCCCTCTGCAGAATGCAAATAAATTCATATACTTTCCACAATGTGATTTTCCGGATTTAATTTGTGATGTGCTATCTCTCACTGTTACCAATAACCTACCCTTCAATTATGGGCTGCTCATGTCTTTGTCAGTGGGCAAACTTACAAAATCAGCAAGGGATCAAATACTTATTTCCCCCACTGTAGGTGGGAAACTCCCAGCCAAAAGCCACAGTAGCAGGGCTTCTTCATCATCAGCAAAAAAAAAACCTTTAATAAACAACATCAACAAAATAACTTTACTATATCAACTTTTCAAAAAATAGTATATAGCAGCTAGCACAGGTCTTGCAATCCAGAGGTGGCTGGTGCAAATCCCGCTGCTGCTCCTTGTGATCTTGGGCAAGTCACTTAACCCTCCATTGCCTCAGGTACAAACTTAGGCCCTCATGATCAAAAGCAAACTCCAGCGCTAGAGGCTGTTAACGCCATACTAGCGCCAGAGTTTGCTGCCGACCCATGATCAGAGCCCTCGAGCGCATGAAACAATGCACTCGAGGGCTCGTAGCGCAAGTAGCATGCAAATGCATGCTAATCAGCGCTTAACGCATTCATCCCCAATGATCAGTGTCCAGCGCGCCAAAGATTGGGTCGCTGGCCGTGGCAAAATCTACGCCAGCTCTGAGCTGGCGTTAGGGTTTTGCACCGATCATTGGGGAGGAATGCTGAGCCCTGTCCAGCATGCAGTTGCATGCTGGCAGGCCCCCGTTCCCCCCCAAAGCAAACACGAACAGGGGGCTGGAGGTCCGGTGGACCTCCGGTCCCCCTGACGATCCCACCCACCCCCATGTTCAGGGAGGGCTGGAGATCTGGTGGGTCTCCAACCCCCCAAACCCCCAGAAAATGTCAAGTGGCCGCCGCTGCGGCCAAACCCCTCTCCCACCTCCCACCCAGCGAACGAAGCCACCCCAACTCCCCCCCCTAGCGTATACCAATCCCTGGTGGTCTAGCATGATTAGAAGTAGTGACAACCCCCCTCCCGGCCCCCCCTACCTTTAGTTGGAGGAGGGACGCAGCCTGCCTCCCTCCTCTTCCAGTGGACGACATCGCAAAATGGCAGCGCCCAGCCCCGCCCATTGCATCCTGGGATACGCTGGGCGGGGCTACAAACCATGTAAGGGAATCGTTCCCTTACATGGTCTGTAAGTCCGCCCAGTGGATCTCCAGCCCTCCCTGAACTTGGGGGGGTGAGATCGTTGGGGGGACCAGAGGTCCGCCGGACCTCCAGCCCCCGTTTTGCCTTGCTTGGGGCAGGGGTAGTCAGGGCCTGGTGGTCCCATGGACCTCCAGCCCCTGTGTTTGACAGGTTTGGGCTTTTGACAGCCCAGACCTGTCAAGCAAGTGCGGGAGAATTGTGCAGAGCGCATGCTCAGGCACAATTCTCCCACACCTCTACCCCTTGATCAGAGATAATAGCGCTGCTTAAATTTGCATGCATTATCTCTGATCATCAATGCAGAAAAGCCCTGCGCTGTTCCAGTGCTATTTTTAGAACGCTGTTTGGAACAGCGCGGGGCTTTTGATCATGAGGGCCTTAGATTGTGAGCCCTCCTGGGACAGAGAAATATCCAGAGTACCTGAACGTAACTCACCTTGAGCTACTACTGAAAAAGGTGTGAGCAAAATCTAAATAAATAAAATACTTAGTTGTAAAGTTTCTTCTTTCTATAGCAAGCAGACCATGACCAACGGTGGCCAGCGTTTCGTGAAGCTGCATCAGGGTCAAACGGTCAAAAGAATTTCAACTCCGTTCATAATCCGACGGAACTAAAGAGACACTTTCCTAAAAAAGGAAAAGGTACTCTAGGTACGAGATCAATCAGGGGATGGCAGAAATAAAATACAGCTACGTATCATTTCTATAGCGCTACTAGATGTACGCAGCGCATTATTGTTGTAATGGTAGCATTTTTATTTAATCTCACTTATATTTTTAATCATTCTAGTTTGTGTAGCATACGGATGTACATAGAGGAAGTATAAGAATGGAATAACTTTTAGTAGGTAGCGTAGTAATTTGTTATAAGTCATAATTTTTTTTGTTGTTACATTTGTACCCTGTGCTTTCCCACTCATGGCAGGCTCAATGTGGCTTACATATACAGGTACTTATTTGTACCTGGGGCAATGGAGGGTTAAGTGACTTGCCCAGAGTCACAAGGAGCTGCCTGTGCCTGAAGTGGGAATCGAACTCAGTTCCTCAGGACCAAAGTCCACCACCCTAACCACTAGGCCACTCCTCCACTGTTGCTACTCTTTGAGATTCCATGTGGAAGTCGGCCCTTGCAGATCACCAATGTGGCCACGCAGGCTTCTGCTTCTGTGAGTCTGACATCCTGCACATACGTGCAGGACGTCAGACTCACAGAAACAGAAGCCTGCGCAGCCTTCTACATGGAATGTTGCTAGTAGAATAGCAACATTCCATGTAGAATCTCCAATAGTATCTATTTTATTTTTGTTACATTTGTACCCTGCGCTTTCCCACACATGGGAGGCTCAATGCGGCTTACATGGGGCAATGGAGGGTTAAGTGACTTGCCCAGAGTCACAAGGAGCTGCCTGTGCCTGAAGTGGGAATCAAACTCAGTTCCTCAGTTCCCCAGGACCAAAGTCCACCACCCTAACCACTAGGCCACTCCTCCACTCAGTGTGTCATTTGAAGGGGCTAGTTATAGGGACACCTTAGCATGTATTATATTCGTGAAGAAAATTTTTTTTTCTCCTGTTAAAGGGGCACTAAAACAGACATCATGTTATGAGAATCAGGTGCTTAACTTTCAGAGTTTCTACCTATTTATTTACTTATTTACAACATTTATATCCCACATTAAACAGGATTTAGGTTGAAACCTGGGAGCATGTAAAATCCTTTTTTTCTCTGTGCCTAGATCAAAAGAGAGAGATGGTTTGTGGTGGGAACTTGCTTGTGGGTGGGTGAGTAGGAGGATGGATTATGAATTTGTGCTAATTATGATTATGATGATTCCAATGATTGCCTAATATATATTTATATTAATATATACCTGATTCATATTTATATTAATATTGTGCTATGTTTTGGCTACTTATGGGCTACGTTTGGGCTGGAGAAAGTTTCGCCACCTGGCAACACTGGCTTAAACTTTTGGACAGCTGTCAGTTGCAAAGCTGACTCAGTTTGGGGCCCTGTGCAGCCGCTCCTGGTGCCTCTGCCTAAGACTGGACCTAGAAATTCTTTTGCTTTACTCATAGCATGAAAATGAATAAAACAGGAAATGATGTTCACATTACCTATTTTGCTAGAAATCACCCCACACTGCAATTGTACTAGGGTTACCATATTTTGTCCCCCCAAAAGGAGGACACATGTCCCGCCCGTTTCACGCCCACCCCACCCCCTTTCACACCCCGTTCCGCCCCCTTTCACACTCTCGCTCCTCCCCCTGTCACATTTCCCACTCCCCCTCCCCGTCACCCCCTCCCCTTACCTTACTACTGCCCTGGTGGTCTAGTGACCTCTTCGGGGCAGGAAACAGCCCCCTCTTTCCTGCCCGGAGCGCTGCCCTGCATGCATCCTTCCCGTTCCTGATCTCGGCGCCACGGCCATTTTGAATCGGCGCTGAGATCACGAACAGGAAGGATGCATGCAGGGCAGCGCTCCGGGCGGGAAAGAGGGGGCTCTTTCCTGCCCCAAAGGCAGAAGAGGTCACTAGACCACCAGGGTAGTTGTAAGTAAGGGGAGGGGAGGCTAGCAATCTGCCCGTTTGTCCAGAAATCCGGACAAACGGGCAGATTGGCAAAACCCGCCCGGTTGCCCGGACATGTCCTCAAAAAGAGGACATGTCTGGGTAAATCCGAACCTATGGTAACCCTAAATTGTACCAATGTCCTAAGCGGTTTCCCAGTGGTTCTCAGACTTTTCCACGTCAATGCAATGGTCTACCTACAAAATGCTTCTCTTCTACGACTTTAGAATAAAGGTGATGGTCTCAGAACATCTGGGCTGCTTGGCACGTTACACTGAGGGTCCTACACGGCTCGACCTTACCGCATCGGATAACTCCATAATGAATTGGGCAAAACAGTTCACTGCACTGAACTCTTAGATACAGATCAGAGGAGAAATTGCAGACAATGGAGGGAGAAGAAAAAGACAGAAAAAGTGTCTCTGGCTTCCATTTCTGCTGTTTGGCATTGGATTAGAAATGTCCACTGCTATTTATTTATATGCCTCAGCATCTCATCATTAGGAAGTGAGTCTGAGAGGTTTATTGGATCAAATAAAAAAAGCTCAGATGTGCTGTAATCACAGGCTTCTTTCATGTTTTTGCTGTTATTATATTTAATACATCTAGCATCTGCCAAGCTCAGAACAGAAGTAGCACAAACGGTTTCCTATGGATTTCACTTCAGCAGGCTTTTCAGAGAGTTCAGTTCCTGCCTGCTTTCTGGTGTTTAATGAAGTCATTCCTGCCATAGTGCAAGAGATACAGAATGAAGTTAAAGCCTTTAAAAATGTCCTAATGCTAGAAATTAGGTCACCCTGCCTTTTTATCTGTTCGACGCACCATTATGCTCCTCAGGTCCAAGCTTCAAAAGGCAAAGTGTCAGAGCCCTGTGTCAGTCCGCCAAAAATAAAATTAGGAAAAAAGAAAAACACCAGAGTAGTTGGCACTAGATGTGAACACCCAGCGGCAATACATGACTCTGATGATCATAATCTAACTTAAAATCTGCTTGAGTAGAAAATGTATCATTTATTTGAGGGAGGAGGGGGGGGGGGGGGGTTTGCTTTCATCTGGCTGAACAATCAGCTGCCTACGAGTCTGAGCTCAACATTCAACTTTAAAACGGGGAAGCGCCTGCACCTGATGGAACTCTTTGCAAAATGTGGCAACTGCGCATTGAATTGTTCACTTTCCACGTATCAGTTGGGGGGGGGGGGGAGTGAACATTTTTATATGGTCTCTCTTCTCGGTGCTGGTGTCATGGCCTACGCCACGTTCTAAACATCTGGTTTTATATGAACTGTTCAATATATTCAAAATAAAATGCTAATCCATTATCCTGCTTATTTTCGAAGGAGATGGCCGGCCACCTACCGACACAAATCGGGAGATTGCCGGCCCTCTCCTAAACCTGGCCATATCGGTATAATCGAAAGCCAATTTTGGCCGGCTCCAACTGCTTTCCAGCCAAAGTTAAAGGGGGCTTTTCGGAAGGGCACAGAAGGCGGGATAGGGGTGTGGTTACGAGAAGGCCGGCTTCGGCCGATAATGGAAAAAAGAAGGCCGACTCTATCGAGCAGTTCGCCGGCTTCACTTGGTCCATTTATTTTTAGGACCAAGCCTCAAAAAAGTGCCCCAATTGACCAGATGACCACCGGAGGGAATCGGGGATCACCTCCCCTTACTCCCCCAGTGGTCACCAACCCCCTCCCACCCAAAAAAAAAAATTAAAAATATTTTTTTTGCTAGCCTCTATGCCAGCCTCAGATGTCATACCCAGCTCCCTGACAGCAGTATGCAGGTCCCTGGAGCAGTTTTTTGTGGGTACAGTGCACTTCAGGCAGGTGGACCCAGGCCCCCCCCCCCCACCTGTTACACGTGGTGGTAAATGGGAGCCCTCCAAACCCCCCTCCAAACCCACTGTACCCACATGTAACATAGTAACATAGTAGATGACGGCAGAAAATGACCTGCACGGTCCATCCAGTCTGCCCAACAAGATAAACTCATATGTGTATAACTTACCTTGATTTGTACCTGTCTTTTTCAGGGCACAGACCGTATAAGTCTGCCCAGCACTATCCCCTCCTCCCAACCACCAGCCCCGCCTCCCACCACCAGCTCTGGCACAGACCGTATAAGTCTGCCCAGCACTATTCCCCACCTCCCAACCAAGAGTCCCGCCTCCCACCACTGGCTCTGGCACAGACCGTATAAGTCTGCCCACCACTATCCTCGCCTCCCAACCACCAACCCCTCTTCCCCCCACCGGCTCCGCCACCCAATTTCGGCTAAGCTCCTTAGGATCCATTCCTTCTGAATAGGATTCCTTTATGTTTATCCCACGCGTGTTTGAATTCTGTTACCGTTTTCATTTCCACCACCTCCCGCGGGAGGGCATTCCAAGCATCCACTACTCTCTCCGTGAAAAAATACTTCCTGACATTTTTCTTGAGTCTGCCCCCCTTCAATCTCATTTCATGTCCTCTCGTTCTACTGCCTTCGCACCTCCGGAAAAGGTTCGTTTGCGGATTAATACTTTTCAAATATTTGAACGTCTGTACCATATCACCCCTGTTTCTCCTTTCTTCCAGTTGACGGTCTGTGATGTTGTCTGTATGGGTGGTATATTGGTGTATTAGGGTCTGCCTAGTGTTATGGTACAGTAAGGTTCTGAGTGTGTTTTTGCACAAAGTTGTGCATAGTGTTTTGCAGTTGAGCGATTGTGGTAAGAATATGCTTTGAGCAACCACTTTATTCTTTGACATATGATACATATCTAATATCTAAATTTAATAAAAGGTATTAATTGTGACTTTTATTTTTATTTATTTTTTCTGTGTGTTATCAGACAATTATGGATTTAAGCTCCACCCCTGGCCCCACCCCTAACCCCGCCCCCTTTAGCCTCCCCCAAACAGTTGAGCCACCGACCGCCTATGGTCCTACACGTACAACGTGCAGGACATTAGACTCAGAAACGGAACAAAGGAAGAAGAGGACCTCGGCTGGCGGGGGTTGGTTGGCGGTGGGAGGGGGGTTGAGAGGGTTGTCAGCAGGGGGGGGGTGAAAGTTGGTGGTGGTGGTGTGGGGGTCGGCGGTGCCGGGGGGGGGGGGCTAAAATGTGCCCCCTCAGCTCGGGCTCTGGACCCCCCCTCCCGCTGAAGTCTGGCTATGCCCCTGGTGTACAGTAATGTGCCCAGGCTACAGCCACTTCTACTCTGCGCACCCAGACACACCTCCCAGACGGGAAAATAAAAAAATATTTTCCAGCATGAGATTAGCATGTGCTAAGCTGAACACTACTCCGGGACGCTTCAGCGTGTCCCACGGTCGTGCTCTTTTAGCGCACAGTAGGCCCGAGGTAGGCCTACCGCAGCTTAGTCAAAGGACCCCTTGGATTTTTAGATTGAGGAGCCCTTTTACAAAGCTGCGGTAAGCACTAAAACGTGGTGTACCGCAGGGTGTGCTAAGGCGTCCCATGGTACTTTCAGAATGTGCACACACTACCTATGTGTTAAATAATAAAATATATTTTTTCGAAGCGGGGGTGTGTCGGGGGGGGACTGCACTAATCAGTCAGCGCAGCTACATTGCTGCATGCTAATCCCGAAATTCTATATATCGCGCCTTCATTTCCATGTGGAAATCAAAGCGTAGTCTATAACAATGCGCATAACTTAACCGGTTGATTCACTACTCAGCACTGTTGATTGGATGTTAAGCAATGATCAGCAGTAATTGGCTGCTCTTATTTGTACCTTTTCTAATTCCGCTATATCTATTTTGAGATACGGTGACCAGAACTGAACGCAATGCTCAAGGTGCAGACGCACCGTGGAGCGACATGAAAGCATCATAGTATTTTCGGTCTTTTTCACCATCCCTTTCCTAATAATTCCAAGTATCTTTGATCGTTTTAAAATGATTCTGCCTTATCTGAAGGCATAGTCTAGGTCCTTGGAAACTCCAAAAGCCGTTGAATAATAATAACAACAATAATAATAATAATAATAGAAATAAGCCAATAATTATTATTTTTCATCCACCATTCATTAACACGAGCTCTAAAGTACTGAATCGGAGACACATAAGTGTATCAGGCATTACTACTGGCACGCAGACTCAAACGTCCCCTTCATTCGCTGCATCTGACCAAGCAGACTGACCAAAAAAGTACATTTAAGGAAGTGTTTATCACAGTGGCTGCTGCATCCCTCTCGTTGGTCATTTCTCATAACAGAATGTCTAGTTATTTAAAGAGCTATTTGGATATAACCCTCTTCTGATACAACGTTTGAGCTTCTCAACTAAACATACCTAGGAATGCTGGGAATGGGAAGCTCACCAAAGGTCAATTGTTTCCATCCACAGACACTGATATTAAACATGATGAAAAGGCAACTTTTAATACAGTCATTCAAATATTACATTTTCTTCTTGTCGAGAGACATAATTAAGAATGATAAGCAGCTGTTAAATTACCGGTCTTTCTTATTTTGCTTCACATATATTATACATCTTACAAACATACGCTGGTTAACACATCTATGGTGTGACTAGATGTGTACAGAGGCACGTGAGAGACAGTCCCTGCTATGTAGAGCTTACAGTCTAGTCAAGACACACAGATAAGAAAAAAAGGGAGGGCTCCTGGCCGGTTAAATTGCTGTTTGGGGCTAGCCAATCATTTTCAGTTGCACTTATCTCAGTGGCGTAGCTGCGTGGGGCCTGGGGGGGCCTGGGCCCCCATAGATTTGGCCCTGGTCCCCCCTGCTGACGACCCTCTCGACCCCCCCCCCTCCCGTCGTCGCCTGCCTTTGCTGGTGGGGGACCCCTACCCCCGCCAGCCGAGATCCTCTTCTTTCCGCAAAAAGCTTCCTTCTGTTTCTGACGTCCTGCAAGTAGTACGTGCAGGACGTCAGACTCACAGAACGAAGCCTTGCAGATCAGCTGAGCTGGTAGTGGGAGGCGGGGATAGTGCTGGGCAGACTTATACGGTCTGTGCCAGAGCCGGTGGTGGGAGGCGGGGCTGGTGGTTGGGAGGCGGGGATAGTGCTGGGCAGACTTATACGGTCTGTGCCAGAGCCAGTGGTGGGAGGCGGGGCTGGTGGTTGGGGGGCGGGGATAGTGCTGGGCAGACTTATACGGTCTGTGCCAGAGCCGGTGGTGGGAGGCGGGGCTGGTGGTTGGGAGGCGGGGGATAGTGCTGGGCAGACTTATACAGTCTGTGCCAGAGCCGGAGGTGGGAGGCGGTGCTGGTGGTTGGGGGGCGGGGATAGTGCTGGGCAGACTTATACGGTCTGTGCCCTGAAAAAGACAGGTACAAATCAAGGTAAGGTATACACAAAAAGTGGCACCTCGGGCTCTGGACCCCCCTCCCGCTGAAGTCTGGCTATGCCCCTGACTTATTTGGTTAGAGCCACTGAAAATAACTGGTTATCCCCGAACTGCAAGCCGGCTATTTTGGGGACCGATACTCAGCACTTAATTGGCCAGGTTAACTGTATAAATGGGGCTGCATAAAGAGATGCCCTGTCTTTGGGGTCCTTTCACTAAGCAGCAGTGGTAGGGCGCCAATTCGACACGATCCCCGGGGTAGTGCGTTGGCATGCACTGTTTCCCAAGGTAGAACATCATTTTCTATTTTCTATTGCTGGGGAGGTTCCTGGCAGTGTGGCCACATCGCCACATGCTGCCTGATTATCGCATCAGTAGCACAAGAGCCCTTACAGCCAAGTAAATAGGTGATGGTAAGGGCTCAGGTAGTTAAGAGCTGCGTGCTAATTTTAATATTAGCGTGTGGGCATTTATTGCCCATTTAATAAAGGCCTTTTTAATGGCACAGCGTGCACTAATTTCACAGGTCCACACAAGTGCAGGTCACTTTTTACCATCCATTTTCTGGTCCCTTAAAAAAAGGCACTTTTTCCAGGACGTGTTAAAAAGTGACCCTAGGCGCGCACAAAAGACACACTCGCACTGCTGCAGGTCACTTTTTGATGTGGCTTAGTAAAAGGCCCCATACATGCAAAACTGTCTAAGTGTATTCTGTAAGGTAATGCGTGTAAATTCTAAGGCGCATAGTTGAAAATGAGGCATGGCCATGTGCGTAGAATGGGCAGGTCGTGAGCATTTCTAAAATCTATGCGCGTGGTTATAGAATACACCCGGTCCGCACTTAATTCAGGTGTTGGCATTTACACCAAGTTTTACTTGGCATAACTGCCCTCAACTACATTTAATCACATGGACGGGTACTAGGCATATTCTAGAAACTGCACCTAAATTTAGGTGTATTCTATAAATGTAGGCATACTTTATAGAATACGCCTAGGCATATTCTTTTTCGACACCAATATTTATTTGTTACATTTATATCCCACATTTTCCCACCTGTTTGCAGGCTCAATGTGGCTTACAAAGTACCGTAATGGCGTTTGCCGTTTTGGTTGATAATAAATACAAGATTGTGTTGTGATCAAAAGAGGTAGAAGTGAATCAGAGGTTAGGGGTCGAGGGGAAGGAGAATAGTAAATTACTACTACTACTACTTATCATTTCTTTAGCGCTACTAGACGTACGCAGCGCTGTACACTTGAACATGAACAGACAGTCCCTGCTCGACAGAGCTTACAATCTAATTAGGACAGACAAACAGGACAAACAAGAGATAAGGGAATATTAAGGTGAGGATGATAAAATAAGGGTTCTGAACAAGTGAATAAGGGATAGGAGTTAAAAGCAGGATCAAAAAGGTGGGCTTTTAGCTTAGATTTGAAGACGGCCAGAGATGGGACTTGACGTACCGGCTCAGGAAATTGTCCAGTACGATCATTGATTATGTTGTGTTGCTGGGTGTGGGGGTTTATGTTGGATCGGTGGGATATGCTTTTTTTGAGGAGGTGGGTTTTTAATAATTTCCTGAAGTTTAGGTGGTCATGTATTGTTTTCACTGCATATGGGAGTCCATTCCATAGTTGTGCGCTTATGTAAGAGAAGCTAGACGCATAAGTTGTTTTGTATTTTAGCCCTTTGCAGTTTGGGTAATGTAGGTTTAGGTATGATCGTGCTGATCCGAGTTTGTTTCTAGTTGGTTGATCTATGAGGTTTGTCATGTATCCTGGGAGTACGCCATAGATGATTTTGAGGACCAATGTGCAGATTTTGAAGATGATCCGTTCTTTGACTGGGAGCCAGTGCAGCTTTTCTCGAAGGGGTTTAGCGCTTTCGAATCGTGTTTTACCATATATCAGTCTGGCTGCTGTGTTTTGGGCGGTCTGGAGTTTTTTTGTGATTTGTTCTTTATATCCCGCATAGATTCCGTTGCAGTAGTCTGCATGGCTTAGGACCATTGATTGTATTAGTTTACGAAAGGTATCCCTCGGGAAGAAAGGTTTATTTGTTTCAGTTTCCACATTGCGTAGGATATTTTCTTTAGTACGTTTTTTACTTGGCTCTCGAGAGTGAGGTTGCGGTCGACTGTGACTCCTAGTATTTTTAGGCTGTCTGAGATAGGGAGTGCGTGTTCTGGGGTGTTTATTGTTGTGGGTTTGTAGTTGTTATGTTGGGATGAGAGGATAAGGCAGTGCGTTTTTTCAGTGTTCAATTTCAGTTGGAATGAGTTTGCCCATGAGTCCATGATGTTCAGGCCATCATTGATTTCATTAGTTATTTCAGTCAAGGCATGTCGAGAGAGAATGTAGATTGTAACGTCATCTGCATAGATGAATGGGTTAAGGCCTCGGTTGGATAAGGACTTTGCCAGTGGGATCACCATCATATTGAAGAGTATTGGTGATAATTTAGGTGTGAAATATAGAATCTAGCTCTAAGTGTGCTCATAAGTACTTCCATTCCTGGGTCCCTGTTATAAATTATTCCTCATAGTATCCTCCTTAATCTCTAGGAATTGTGCTAGGTAAATACAGTAATTTTGCTTTAGTTCAGTCCCAGAGGGCACCTAACTATTAAGATTACATGTGATCAATATTCGTGACTAAAACTGTACTCAGATTCCTCCGAACAGCACTGAAGAGAAATTTCTGACAAAATGAAAACAGTACCATTAAAAAAAGAAAAATCACATCCAAAAAGAGGAAGACTCCTCTTGCAATAAAATCCTGAGGACAAGCTGCCATGTTCTTTTGAGCAGACTGCTCTTACTGCGATATTACCTCTCTCACATGCTACAGCATGCTATGTGTGGGAAAGCGCAGGGTACAAACGTAACACTTAATTAATTAATGTGGCCTAGTGGTTAGAGCACCAGTCTTGCAATCCAGAGGTGGCTGGTTCAAATCCCGCTGCTGCTCCTTGTGATCTTGGGCAAGTCACTTAACCCTCCATTGCCTCAGGTACAAACTTAGATTGTGAGCCCTCCTGGGACAGAGAAATATCCAGTGTACCTGAATGTAACTCACCTTGAGCTACTACTGAAAAAGATGTGAGCAAAATCTAAATAAATATTTGAGATTGTACATGGAATGTTAATGTTGCTATTCCACTAGCAACATTCCACGTAGAAGCCTGCCCCTTGCAGATCAGCAATGCAGCTGTGCAGGCTTCTGTTTCTGTGAGTCTGACGTCCTGCACGTACGTGCAGGACATCAGACTCGCAGAAGCCTGCGCGGCTGATCTACAAGGGCAGGATTCTACACGGAATGTTGCTAGTGGAGGAGTGGCCTAGTGGTTAGAGCAGTGGAACATGGAATGTTGCTACTATTTGAGATTCTGGAATGTTGCTACTATTGGAGATTCTACATGGAATGTTGCTAGTGGAGGAGTGGCCTAGTGGTTAGAGCACCAGTCTTGCAATCCAGAGATGGCTGGTTCAAATCTCACTCCTGCACCTTGTGATCTTGGGCAAGTCACTTAACCCTCCATTGGTAATAATCTTACCGCATGGCCATGTGTTTTTTAGGGGCCTTTTACCCACTGCAGTAAAAAGGGCCCTGGCGTGCAGCAAAACAGCCCCCGCTGCTACCGCTGGGCCCTTTATACTGCAGCTTGGTAAAAGGACCCCTTAACTGCCTGATCCCCCTGTTTACAAAGCCGTGCGGCAATGCTGACACAGCCAATTGAAAGTGAATGGGCTGTTGGCCTTACCGCACCGGCAGTCACCAGCACAGCTTTATAAACAGGGGCCCAAGTTAAGTGAACATATCAGATCCCAGAAAAGTCAGTCCTGTTTTTATGCAGTGTCACTTAGGCAGTTAAGTGCTGAATATTGCACTTGACCACATAAGAGACAGTCGAACGCATAAACCCAGATATTGGTCTGATATTGAATATCTGGGTACAATGCCGGCAGAGGTTAAAAAAAACTGTTCACTGGCACTGGCTGAATACTGACCCCGTAACTTGGGATCTTGCCAGGTATTTGTGACCTGGATTGGCCACTGTTAGAAACAGGATGCTGGGCTTGATGGACCTTTGGTCTGTTCCAGTTTGGCAATACTTATGTACTTGACTTTACTGTAAGTCCCTTTTCTGGCATATGCTTCCGTGAAAGCGCAGTTTGGTAATTTCATGCAGAATGTTAACAAACAATTGCTTCATAGATTGTTAATAAAAGAGAATGTGAGAACAGTTCAAAGTCTAATTCAAACCAGCCTCCACCCTCCCATTTGCTTGCGAATCTGAAGCAAATCAAGAGCAGATCTGAAAAATCCAAACCAGATCTCTTAAACGCCAAAACCACACAATCCCCAAAGTGAATCTTTTGATTGGAAAAAAAAAAAGCAATTTTGCATTCAGGAAATGCACATTTTCTTTAACAATAAATAAATAAATAAATAACCCCAAACTTAAAAATTGTACAGATATAAGCCCTCACATATAAAACTGCGTTAAGGGGCCCTTTTGCTAAGATGTGCTAAGCCCTAATGCAGACAGGCACGGGGAAGCCACAGCTTGCCCTGGTATTGGTAGCATGGAATGTTGCTACTATTTGAGATTCTGGATGGAATCTTTGCTACTCTTTGGGGTTCTACATGGAATGTTGCTACTATTTGGGATTCTGAATGGAATCTTTGCTACTCTTTGGGGTTCTACATGGAATGATGCTACTATTTGAGATTCTGAATGGAATCTTGCTACTCTTTGGGGTTCTACATGGAATGTTGCTACTATTTGGCATTCTGAATGGAATTTTGCTACTCTTTGGGGTTCTACATGGAATGTTGCTATTATTTGGGATTCTGAATGGAATCTTTGCTACTCTTTGGGGTTCTACATGGAATGTTGCTACTATTTGGCATTCTGAATGGTATCTTGCTACTCTTTGGGGTTCTATGTGGAATGTTGCTACTTGTCTGCCAGGTTCTTGTGATCTGGATTGACCACTGTTGGAAGCAGGATACTGAGCTAGATGGACAATTGGTCTGAACCAGTATGGCTATTCTTATGTTCTTTTGTTAGGTGAGGCTAAAGTTCCCAGATTGCCAGAAGACAAGCCTAGAGCTGTAGGCAGAGAGCCTTTGAACAGGAAAAGGTTCCGGGATGCCCATCGTTGCCATGCAGGCAAGAATTGTAAGAGGCTGAGCTCAGTGGGGCTGTTTCTTTCAGAGAAGTCATTCAAGAAGTTTATGCGTTAAAGTTCCACCATCCTCTTCTAGGTCTGTTTCTAGAGTATCCCTGTCATTCCCTCTGTAAAGTGGAGGCGATCAGGGGCACTTTGCAGGGTCAGCTATCTCTACAAGCTGTGATTTCCGTTCCTCAGGAAGAGCAAGGCTTGGAAGTTACTCCGTTTATTTAGTAGTTTCCAAGAAAGAGGAAACTTTCCAACCTATTTTAGATCCCAAAAGAGTCAACAGGGCCTTAAAGCAACTTGCAGTAATTTTCCCTTTTGCATGTGATAACCAGAGTCGTAGCCAGACAACAGATTTTGGGTGGGCCTGGGCAAGAAGTGGGTGGGCACCAAGTGTTCTCCCTCCCCCACCACCATGAAAAAAATATCTCAGTCGGTGGCAAAACACTTCTTTCCACCTTGGCCGTCTGCAGCAGGCATACGCTGAAAACTGAGCATGCGCAGGTGCCAGTATCATGGAGAGTAGCGTTTTCATTACCATCAGGGGGAAGTCTTCAGCTGGCGGAGCTTGGGATCCCCACCAGCTACTGCTAAACATGTGCTACTGATGGGTGGACCTGAGCCCTAAATGGGTGGGCCCCGGCCCACCCAGGCCCACCTGTGGCTACGCCACTGGTGCTAACCATGCTGTATTTATTTTATTTTATTATGTATTTTTTTCAGGGGGCGTGTCAGGTGTGAAGAATGGGCACTATTCAGCTAGCATGCTTACATTAGCACCTGCTAGCAGGATAATGCAGGGTTAACATGGGAGCACTTAACGCCTCCTAAATACGAGGTGGTACATGCACCTGCATTAATTATTAGCAATTGCTGTGCGCTAATGACAACATTAGTGCACGACCTACAAAAAAAATGCTCTATTTATATCATAGGTTCCCCTTCCTTCCCACCTGCCTCACCAGTTTATAGGCCAGGGTTCCATATAGAGTCAAATGCTTTTTTTTTATAAATCAATAAAACATGAAAATATTCTCATTTGGTCTAAAGAAGGAACTCATGAATTTTGAAAAACTCATACTTTGTACCATCTTTGGCAAATTCTTCTTTTGCATCAATAAAAAGTATTTCAACCGCCAAAGAATGACTCCATGTGGAGCAAAAAAAAAATCTCCAGGTCTCCTCTAGATGGCGCAAACTGACTAGGAATGTGTTACGCATGCTGGTTGGATGTGATAATACAGGAAAGACAGCCAGAGGTTTATTGTCTGCAGAAGAGGTGCAGAGAATCCAAGACAGGTTCACAGGGATGAAGGGTGGCGCAACAATTTTACATGCGCTATGAAAGTAATACGTTTACTGATATATAACGAGAAAGAAAGAAAACAGGACAAAAGAAGATAATTTACAAAGTAATAGGAAAATCAGTAATATAAAGTTATGGAGAATGAGGTCAAAAACAAGAACAATTCTCAGGTTCTGGTGGATTTTATTGACGTAACATTATCTATTTATTTATTTATTTATAACCCTTTATATACCCTCTTCTTGGCAAAGCCATTCAAGCTGGTTTACGATCAATAAAACATAAGCAATGCCAAATGCACATTGAACAAACTTTAAACACACATAAAAATAGATCCAAATAAAATCTCTTCTTTCATGTTCTCTAGGGAACAGAAGGGATTTCAAAGCCTTTCTAAGGACGGAAATGGCTGGCATATTTTTCACCTCTCCTGGCAATTGATTCCATTCTTCCACAACCATTTACCTTTTTCCTCCATCTTTTGTTGCAAAAAAAATCAGATTTGTCTGGAAGTGACAATAACTTTTTTGTGCAGAATATACACCTGAATAAGCAGACAAAGTAATAGAGGAACCTGATGCTTTAGGATCTTAAAGGTTAATAAGATCTTGAAGATACTGCATTCACATCTTGGTAGCTAATGTAATTGAAAAAACATGCCTAGTGGTTAGGGTGGTGGACTTTGGTCCTGAGGAACTGAGTTCGATTCCCACTTCAGGCACAGGCAGCTCCTTGTGACTTTGGGCAAGTCACTTAACCCTCCATTGGCCCATGTAAGCCGCATTGAGCCTGCCATGAGTGGGAAAGCGCAGGGTACAAATGCAACAAAAATAAAATAGATACTATTAGAGATTCTACATGGAATGTTGCTATTCCACTAACAACATTCTATGTAGAAGGCTGCGCAGGCTTCTGTTTCTGTGAGTCTGACGTCCTGCAGGTACGTGCAGGACGTCAGACTCGCAGAAGCCTGCGCGGCCACATTGGTGATCTGCAAGGGCCGACTTCTACATTCCATGTAGAATCTCAAATAGTAGCAACAGTGGAGGCGTGGCCTAGTGGTTAGGGTGGTGGACTTGGGTCCTGGGGAACTGAGGAACTAAGTTCGATTCCCACTTCAGGCACAGGCAGCTCCTTGTGACTCTAGGCAAGTCACTTAACCCTCCATTGCCCCATGTAAGCCACATTGAGCCTGCCATGAGTGGGAAAGCACGGGGTACAAATGTAACAAAAAAAAAACTGGGAGGTCCTGGCTCGCCTCTTACTTTTTGTCAAAAATCTCACCTCAGTATTCTGTGCTACCTGAAGTTTCCTCAATAATTTTCCCAATAAACCCACATATAAAGTATTGCAATAATCAAATGTGCAGATAATAAATGACTAACATTTTTTTTTGGGGGGGGGGGGGGTTGGCTACTGTACACTGAGCAGAAGACTTCAGTACACTGTATACGACTGAGGGGAGACATGATAGAGGTATATAAAATAATGAGTGGAGTGGAACAGGTGGATGTGAAGCGTCTGTTCACGCTTTCCAAAAATACTAGGACTAGGGGGCATGTGATGAAACTACAGTGCAGTAAATTTAAAACAAATAGGAGAAAGGTTTTCTTCACCCAACACATAATTAAACTCTGGAATTCATTGCCGGAGAACGTAGTGAAGGCGGTTAGCTTGGCAGAGTTTAAAAAGGGGTTGGACGGTTTCCTAAAGGACAAGTCCATAGACCGCTACTAAATGGACTTAAGGAAAATCTACAATTTCGGGAATAACTTGTATAAAATGTTTGTACGTCTGGGAAGCTCATCAGGTGCCCTTGGCCTGGATTGGCCGCTGTCGTGGACAGGATGCTGGGCTCGATGGACCTTTGGTCTTTTCCCAGTGTGGCATTACTTATGATGACACCTAGATTTTTTCCCTGGGTGGTGATTCCTAGTATGAAACCTACCATCGTGTAGCTATAATTTGGATTATTCTTCCCAACATGCATCATTTTGCACTTGTCCACATTAAGGGCTAGGTTTACTGAGCGGCGCTATGGGTGTGTTAACATTTTTAACATGCGTAAATGGTTTACGCATGTTAAACACTAACACGCCCATAGAAATGTATAGGCATGTTAGCGTTTAATGCGCCTTAAATTTACAGGTGCGTTAAAAATGCTAATGCACCTTAGTAAACATACCCCTTAATTTCATCTGATATTTGGATGCCCTGTCTTCCTGTCTCATAAGGACCTCCTGCAATTTCTTACAGTCTGCTGCCTGCAATTTAGCAACTTTCAATAACTGTATCGTCACATTACAATCATCCAATTGTCCCAAACAAATCTGCAGTTAAGACCTTATTGTCCTGATACGTTGCATCTTACAATAAACCTGTCTTATAACATTAGAAACTTGACGATTCCCAATTCCATCATCTTCCAGAATAACACCGGCATCTTCAAAAAACGTATACTGTTTTGGCCTTTCCCTACATCTAGGCCATAATGTGTCAAACATACAAAAATTTATTTTAAACCACAGATATTAATAGATAAAAAGTGTGTCTAGATTTTCAGAAAGCTTTGAAGATGTGCCTTATGACAGACTCCTGAATAAATTAAAAAGCTGTGAAATAGGAGGCAATGATCTGTTGTAACCTGGGAGCTGGTTAAAAGATAGAAAACAGAATAGGGTTAAATGGACAATTCTCTTGATTGAGAAGGTGAGTAGTGGAGTGCCTCAGGGATTGGTACTGGGACCGGTGCTATTTTCCATATTCATAAATGACCTGGAAATGGGGAATGATGAGTGAAGTGATCAAATTTGCAGATGACAAGAACATAAAAACATAAGGGCAGCCATACTGGGTCAGACCAATGGTCCATCTAGCCCGTTATTCTGTTTTCCAAACAGAGGCCAAGCCAGGTCACAAGTACCTGGCAGAAATACAAATTGTGGCAACGCTCCATACTACAAATCCCAGGGCAAGCAGTTGCTTCCCATGTCTGTCTCAATAGCAGATTATGGACTTTTCCTCCAGGGATTTGTCCAAACCTTTTTTAAACCCAGTCACACTAACCGCTGTTACCACATCCTCCGGCAAAGAGTTCCAGAGCTTAGCTATTCTTTGAGTGGAAAAAATATTTCCTCCTATTTGTTTTAAAAGTATTTCCATGTAACTTCCTCAAGTGTCCCCTAATCGTTGCACTTTTGGAATGAATAAAAAAATCGATTTACTTCTACTCGTTCTACACCACTCAGGATTTTGTAGACCTCAATCTTATCTCCCCTCATCCGCCTCTTTTCCAAGCTGGAGAGCCCTAACCTCTTTAGCCTTTCCTCATACAAGAGGAGTTCCGTGGGTTTTATCATTTTGTTCGCTCTTCTTTGAACCTTTTCTCAGTGGCATTCCTGAGGGGGGGGGGGCGGTGGGTGTGGTCCGCCCCGGGTGCACGCCGCTGGGGGGGTGCCGCGCGCACCTGTCCTCCGTTCGTTCCATGCTTCTTCTCTGCCCCGGAACAGGTTACTTCCTGTTCCGGGGCAGAGAAGAAGCATGGAACGAACGAATGACACGCGTGCGCGACACTCCCCCAGCGGCGTGCACCCGGAGGGGTTCTTTCACGGGGGTGTCCTTTCAATATGGGGGGGTCGCGCTGCGTCCGGGGGGGGTGCTGCACCCGGGGGGCAGGACGCATCGGCGATCCGCCCCAGGTGTCAGCCCCCCTAGGAACGCCACTGTCTTTTCTAATTCCGTTATATCTGTTTTGAATTTATTTATAAATTGCTTTCCTCTAATCTCCCCTCCTTTACCTTCCTACCTTTCCCTCCTCTGTTACATGTATATTGATACTCTTTGATTTGACTATTTGATTACTAGCTGTTCAGCCCGTAAAAACGGGCTAGTATAGGAAAGGGGGGTTGAAAGGCCCCCCACCCCGCCGCCGAGTTCGTCGCTGCCACTCCCCCTCCGAGTTTGCCCTTCCCCACCGGAGCCATCGCCACCCACCTTCCACCCGGTCGGGCCCTCGCTCCGCTATTGAAACAGCGAGGGCACGCAGCACACAGCTCTACTGCTGAGCTGCCGTGGCCTTCCTTCTTCTTCTCTGCCTGTGTCCCGCCCTCGTGTGACGTAACGTCGTTGAGGACGGGACACAGGCAGAGAAGAAGAAGGAAGGCCGACAGCAGCTCAGCAGTAGAGCTGTGTGCTGCGTGCCCTCGCTGTTTCAATAGCAGAGCGAGGGCCCGACCGGGTGGAAGGTGGATGGCGGCGGCGGCTCCGGGTGGGGGGAGCGTTAGCGACGGTGGTGTCCCTCGCAAATGCGCAGTAGAGACCCTCTCTGTTCCGCCCCCGTCATCACGTATTGGCGCGGGGGCGGGGCAGAGAGGGTCTCTACTGCGCATTTGCGAGTGAGTACGACACTCACCATTTATATATATTGATTCCTTGTACTTTGCATCTTTTAGCTCTGTATCATTATAAATTAATAGAAAATTTCAAGGGAAAAAAAAAGACTGATGTGGGATTGTAAATGAAATAAATTTAGCTCACTCA
Source organism: Microcaecilia unicolor (assembly GCF_901765095.1). Classification (NCBI taxonomy): domain Eukaryota; kingdom Metazoa; phylum Chordata; class Amphibia; order Gymnophiona; family Siphonopidae; genus Microcaecilia; species Microcaecilia unicolor. The sequence continues at coordinate 23,627,564 of NC_044038.1, forward strand.
CAGCAGAGAGCCTGTACTGGAATCAGTGGCGTAGCCAAGGGTGGGCCTGGGTGGGCCCAGGTCCACCCAGTAGCAGCACACCTATGATGTGGCTGTCAGGGCTCCCCAAGCCCCACCAGCCAAAAACTCACAACTGTCCCTCCTGCATACTTTGCAAATAGCAGATCTTCGCCTGCAGCGAGCAGTGACTGATACATACTATTCACACCAGCCCCCCACAGCCTTCCCTCTGATGTATTCCCACCCATGCAGAAACAGGAAGTTGCATCAGAGGGAAGGCTGTGAGGCCAACATGAGCAGAGTGTATTAGTTGCTGCTCGCTGCCGGTGAAATCTGCTATTTAAAAGGTATGCAGGGGAGGGGGGATGTTTGAAAGACCATATGGCATGCAGGCGAGAGAGGGAGAGACCAAATCACTTGTGGGACAGGGCGGAGTTCTGCCCACCCATCTTGGGCCCAGGCCCACCCAAAATTGGGTGTCTGGCTACGCCCCTGACTGGAATGCTGTGAAAGTTAAGCTTGTGAGCAAGAGCTGAGGCAGGGTGTGTGTGTGTAATGACTGAGGCCTGGTTCCTTTAGAACAGGGATACAGTTAAAGAAGAGGGGACTGCCAGGGAATAATTAATTATTTTTTATTTGTCTATAGTTAATTGGCCACAGTGAAATCCCTGACCCAGAGTAAGGAATATTTGGTAAAATAGTCAAGGGAGATAGGGTATTTTTCCTATTCAGTTTTATTAAGGACAGGAAACAAGCCGGAAAGACAAACTTTGAACCGAGTCCAGAGGATTGAGTGCAGAAGACTTATTTATTTGTAGCATTTGTATCCCACATTTTCCAACCTATTTGCAGGCTCAATGTGGCTTACATTATGCTGTGATGGCGATCGCCATTTCCGGGTACAGAATTACAAAATTACAAATGGTATTGCATTAAGGTGCATACATACATGGTACAGAGGAATACATTATGGTATTTCATAGAGGTATCTGAGTGATAAAGTGAGTTGTAACATAAGTTAGGTCATCGCCTATAAAGATATCGTTTTCAACTTAGGTAATAAAATGGTAGTGCGAGTTGTGTAGCTTTCGTTAATAGCAATGAGGTCAAACAGTCAAGCGACAAGAGTTCGGTTTTGTCTAGTTCGTGTAAAATCTAATTATTTTGTATCTAGGATGGATCGACAAACTTCGAGCCCCCACGCACGCAAGCAAGCTTTGAAGAAATGGACGCAGATAAGTGACTATAACGTCATCTGCACACCTAAAAAAAACTATACCTATGATCAGAACTCTGATAGTATTGAAAGAATAAGTATGTACTTACCTGACCTGGTTAAAGATCTTGGAAGTTAATTACCTGAAAGATTTAAGAGTAACCACAAAGAATGAATTCTTTTGAAAAAGGAGAAAAAGAATAATTAAAACTTGACAACTTAAAAAAGGTCAAACGTTTAGAAAATAGACACTTATCTGATTTACATCCGTGTTTCTGAGTAAGTGGTGTTGAAGAGTCAGATTGTCTTGAAGAGAGAATTGTTTGGTTCTGTTAGTTTAAAAAAAGAAAACTTGGCTTGTTATGAGAAAGCATTCTATTGCACTTCAGCTATAGCACTTTACACTGCATTTTATATAGTTATCTAACTAACTAACTAACTAACTAACTAACTAATAAACATTTCTAAAGCGCTACTAGGGTTACGCAGCGCTGTACAATTCAAACATAGAAGGACAGTCCCTGCTCAAAGAGCTTACAATCTAAAAGACAAGAGAACTGATTGGTGCAATAAAGCTATTTACTGAAACTTTGTGCTTTGCATATTAATTGAAGCTGTAAAGGGTCCAGGGAAAATTGTTCACCACATTAAACATTTTTTTTTTCTGTGTCACCCCTCAGTGGTTGGATAAACAGGGAACCAACCTTGACTTGAAAAATTATTTTCATAGTAATTACATCTTACCGCCACTGGGGGCGCTACAATAATTCAAGTCATGCTGCAGCTCACTTTAAAACATCCTGCAGATGGCAGTGAATACCTTTCTTACTAAAGAAATGTAAGCTTATAACATTCAATTGTCCCACTACTGATGTGAAAACAAGACCTGGACGTTATCCATGAATCACATACTACTATTATTATTATTATTAGACACCCAGAAAATATTTGCAGTGGCTTCAGCACCTGAGAACAATCGGCGAAACAACTATCTTTCGCAAATCTCTTAAGACATATCTCTTCAGCAAGGCATACAATGAGAACTAATAGCCACAATAATCCACCCGACAATCCAGTCAATTAAGATAACTCATCTACTATAACCACCTAAATCACTCCCCTCCTTCTTCTACCCTAATTTAACCTCTACACAACATTAAATGTATATGTCACCTTGCAATGACAATGTTAACAAAACTACGTAAGCCACATTGAGCCTGCAAATGGGTGGGCTAATGTGGGATACAAATGCAATAAAATAAAAATAAACCGTTTTGAATGTAGTTGGAAAAACCACAGAAAGGCGGTATATAAGTCCCATTCCCCCCTTCCCTTCCGCCTCAATTGTCCCCATTTCCCCCCTCTTTATTCTCACCTCTGGAAAGTCTGAAACCTACCTGGAGCGACAGCAGACTCTGAAATGTAACCATGAAAGACAAAGGAGAAACTGCCTCCTAGTTCCAGCTACCTTCTCCTTTGATCACATTTCCTGCGCTAGTGTGTCACATGCAGGGAGATCCTCAGGTGAATGGTAAGGAGCCTTCATTCTGTTTTTTGCAGCTGTCCTTTAAATAACAGGCACCAATGATATAGCGAGGATTGAATAGCTACCTGCCAAGAAATTGGGATGGCCCCCCCATACACATGATATGTACCCCATTCCTCCCTAGACATATGCTGCCAGATTCTATATAGCGCACCTAGGGCCCCCTTTTACCAAGCTGCGGGAAAAGGGGGCCGGCGCTAGCATCGGCGCATGTTGTACACACATGCTGAGGACCCTTTTACCACAGCTGGTAAAAGGGAAGTCTCACTTTCCTACAGGAAATGGCCATGTGGCAAGTAAAACACTTGCCGTGTGGCCATTTCATGGGGGGACCCTTATCGCCACCTACTGAGGTGGCGGTAAGGGCTCCTGTGTTAACCCGGCGGTAACCGAGCAGCTCGCGCCACTGCCTGATTACCACCAGGTACACGTTTAAATGTGAGCAAGTGCAAAGTGATGCTTGTGAGGAAGAGGAACCCGAATTATAGCTACATCATGCAAGGTTCCACGTTAGAAGTCACGGACCAAGAAAGGGATCTAGGTGTCGTCGTTGATGATACGTTGAAACCTTCTGCTCAGTGTGCTGCTGCGGCTAAGAAAGCAAATAGAATGTTACGTATTATTAGGAAAGGAATGGAAAACAAAAATGAGGATGTTATAATGCCTTTGTATTGCGACCGCACCTCGAATATTGTGTTCAATTCTGGTTGCCGCATCTCAAAAAAGATATAGTGAAATTAGAAAAGGTGCAGAGAAGGGCAACGAAAATGATAAAGAGGATGGGACGACTTCCCTATGAGGAAAAGCTAAAGCGGCTAGGGCTCTTCAGCTTGGAGAAAAGGCGGCTGAGGGGAGATATGATAGAGGTCTATAAAATAATGAGTGGAGTTGAACAGGTAGATGAGAAGCGTCTGTTCACGCTTTCCAAAAATACTAGGACTAGAGGGCATGCGATGAAGCTACAATGTAGTAAATTTAAAACGAATCAGAGAAAATGTTTCTTTATTCAACGTGTAATTAAACTCTGGAATTCGTTGCCAGAGAATGTGGTAAAGGCGGTTAGCTTAGCGGAGTTTTAAAAAGGTTTGGACGGCTTCCTAAAGTAAAAGTCCATAGACCGTTATTAAATGGACTTGGGGAAAATTCACTATTTCTGGGATAAGCAGTATAAAATGTTTTGTACTTTTTTGGGATCTTGCCAGGTATTTGTGACCTGGATTGGCCACTGTTGGAAACAGGATACTGAGCTTGATGGACCTTTGGTCTTTCCCAGTATGGCAATACTTATGTACTTATGTACTCCGGCGCTACAAAAATAAATACATTTTTATAGCACCGGAAATGACGGCGCACTAGGGGTGGGAAGTACCACCAGGCTGCTGCGGTAGCCCGTCGGTACTTCCTGTACAGCAAGCATTAAGCTCTCGTTGGGCTTACTGCCACTTAGTAAAAGGAGCACCTGGCTTTCTGTGCCTTATACAGAATTATTATTATTATTAATATTTGTATAGTGCTACCAGACGCACGCAGCGCTGAACACCTGACACAGAGAGACAGTCCCTGCTCGATAGAGCTTACAATCTAAAAATACAGACAGATAAGACAATTAAGGGCGAGGAAAGTACTGGGTGAGAAGGAACAAGGATAGGGGAATTGAGTAGTGGTTAGAAGCCAAAAGCAGTGGTGAAAAAGTGGGTTTTCAGCATAGATTTGAAAACAGGTAGAGATGGAGCTAGGCGTACAGGCTCAGGAAGTCCATTCCAGGCAGAAGGTGATGTGAGGGAAAAGGAACAAAGCCTGGAATTAGCAGTGGAGGAGAAGGGGGACAACAAGAGAGATTTGTCCAGCGAGTGGCATTTACGGGAAGGAATGTAGGGAGAGAGGAGAGGTAATGGGGGGCTGCAGAATGGATGCATTTAAAGGTCAGTAAGAGAAGTTTGAACTGTACGCGGAAGCGGACAGGGAGCCAGTGAAGTGACTTGAGGAGTGGGCTAGTGTGGGTAAAACGATCTGGCCCATCATTCCCCCAAATGCAGCACTTTCCCAGTTCACACATTGTGAATAGAGACTCACTGCTCATACACTTCCCCACCCAAGATTTTGATTACCAAATTATCAATCATGACCCTCCTCCCCAACCGAAGACACGTAACTGAACATCATACTCTTAAATATAAATCTTAAATGAATATTGGTTTTGGTGTTAACTCAGTAACAGCAACGCAGTTTCCCTCCTCTGCCATGCTCATAATAAACAAATGCAAAACCCTACATGAAGTGCATTCGGGCTATAGCAACCCTGCTCTACTTTAACAGCGTTAAGATCTGGACTCCAATAGCACCAGCCTAACTTATGAAAGGCAGTACAGCAAAAAAGGATATAAGAACATAAGCCTCGCCATACTAGGAGAGACCAAAGGTCCATCAAACACAGCATCCTGTTTCCAACAGTGGCCAATTCAAGTCACAAGTACCTGGCAATATACCAAAAGAGTAAAACAGATTTTATGCTACTTATTCTAGAAAAAAAAGTAGTGGATTTTCCCATCTTAATAATGGATGTTGGGCCTTAGGACAGCAATACACCTTCCACTGGGAAAACAAAACAAGCAAGATTTCCGGATCCCTACACCTTCCTCCTTCTTGGAGGACTCAGCCCCACTCAGCAGCTCTGGAATCCTCCAGTGGCGTAGGAAGAGGGGGCGGTGGAGCGGTCCGCCCCGGGTGCACGTCGCTTGGTGGGTGTCGGCTCCGCTGGTTCCCTGCTCTCTCTGCCCCGGAACAGGTTACTTCCTGTTCCGGGGCAAAGAGAGCAGGAAACCAGCGGAGCCGACACAGCTCCCAGCGACGTGCACTCGGGGCGGAGCGGCCCTCCCACCCGTCCCCTTTCCTCCCACCCATCCCCTTTCCTAAGCCAGTGGTAAGAATGCACTCCGGGGGGGGGGGGGGGCGCGCCGAGGGGGGTGCGCCGTGCTGCACCCGTGGGGGGGGGTGCACAGTGGCGACCCGCCCCGGGTGTCAGCCGCCCTCGCTACAGCACTGGAAACCTTCCCAGCCCCTTTCCTTCTCTTAGAAGGACTTAAAGTCAATTACAGCTGTCTGTCTGTCTTGATTTAGATTGTAAGCTCTTTTGAGCAGGGACTGTCTTTTCTTCATGTTAAATTGTGAAGCGCTGCGTACGACTGGTAGCGCTGTAGAAATGATTTATAGTAGTAGTAGTAGTACAGTTGGCACAATATTTAAACTCTGCTTTTGGCATTTCTTTTAAATGCCAGTTGCAGCATTTAAACTTATACTCGGATATGATTTTCAGAGTATGGTGCTGACAGTTGCACCGTTATGGGGTTAATATTCAAAAGGGTTTAACTGGGCAGGACAAGCACCTGCACGGATGCCAGCATCTGCTATTCAGTGGCACTGAACCAGTTCCCTGATTCTGAAAAGAATTTCCAAAAATTACGTGTGCAAATTTAGGTGCCTTCCCAATTTGCATGCAATTATTGGCACTAAATAAATTTAATTGGGTGTTACTTAGGGTTACCATTTTTTGTCCCCCCCAAAAGGAGGACACATGCCCTGCCCCACCACACACCCCACCACCCCCTTTCACACCCTTGCTCTGTCCCCCTGTCACACCCTCACTCCGCCCCATCAAGTTTTCCCCTCCCCCCTATCACATACCCCGTCGCCCCCCCCTCCCCGTCACCCCCTCCCCTTACCTTACTACTGCCCTGGTGCTCCAGTGACCTCTTCGGGGCAGGAAAGAGCCCCCTCTTTCCTGCCCGGAGCACTGCCCTGCATCCTTCCTGTTGTTGATCCTCGGCACCGATTCAAAATGGCCGCTGAGAGTTGAAGTCTCGCGGGGTCACTTCAACTCTTGGCGGCCATTTTGAATTGGCGCCGAGATCAGCAACAGGAAGGATACATACAGGGCAGCACTCCGGATAGGAAAGAGGGGGCTCTTTCCTGCCCCGAAGGCGGAAGAGGTCACTAGACCACCAGGGCAGTAGTAAGTAAAGGGAGGGGAGGCTAGCAATCTGCCCGTTTGTCCGGATTTCTGGACAAACAGGCAGGCTGGTGGGTGGGCCATCCAGGACGGCCCACCCACCAGCCTGCCCTTTTATCCAGAAATCCGGACAAATGGGCAGATTGGCAAAACCCGCCTGGTTGCCTGGACATGCCCTCAAAAAGAGGACATGTCCGGGTAAATCTGGACATATGGTAACCCTAGTGTTACCCACGTAAAGTTAGGCATGAACTTTACGCACAGCTTGAAAAAGGGGGCACGGAAAGAAGACGGTCATGGGTGTTTCAGGGCAGAACAGGGGCGAGGCTTTGAGTTATGCATATAATTACAGAATAACGGCGCTCCACGCATAAATGTAGCCACAGTTTTTGTTGGTGCAAATGGTTGCGCCGACATTTACACATGACCATAATGCTTAAGCATTATTCTAAAAATCGTGTCGAACGTTAGGGGTGGCTTAGAGAATAACACTTAAGTGGGTTTTTCGGCACCAATTTTTTTTACTGAATCTACCACTAACTGTCCTTCCCCTAACCAGTTAGATTACAGGAGGAGGGCCAGGGTGGAGTTAGGGTGAAGCAGCAACTTAGCTGGTTAGTGATAATTTTCAGTCCAATCGGGGGGGGGGGGGGGGGGGGGGGGGGGGGGAGGGGTAATGGAGTAGAGCATCCTGCAGCATGGTGGGACTGTTTCAACCATCCAATTTTTCTGGGAACAGCATGATAAACAACTTATAATCTAGTCAATGTTTGGTTGAAAACTATAACAATAAAGTAGAGGTAAAGAACAGGCTCATGGTGGGAGGCAGGGATAGTGCTGGGCAGACTTATACGGTCTGTGCCAGAGCCGGTGGTGGGAGGCGGGGCTGGTGGTTGGGAGGTGAGGATAGTGCTGGGTAGACTTATACGGTCTGTGCCAGAGCCGGTGGTGGGAGGCGGGGCTGGTGGTTGGGAGGCGGGGATAGTGCTGGGCAGACTTATACGGTCTGTGCCAGAGCCGGTGGTGGGAGGCGGGGCTGGTGGTTGGGAGGTGAGGATAGTGCTGGGTAGACTTATACGGTCTGTGCCAGAGCCGGTGGTGGGAGGCGGGGCTGGTGGTTGGGAGGTGAGGATAGTGCTGGGTAGACTTATACGGTCTGTGCCAGAGCCGGTGGTGGGAGGCGAGGCTGGTGGTTGGGAGGCGGGGATAGTGCTGGGCAGACTTATACGGTCTGTGCCCTGAAGAGCACAGGTACAAATCAAAGTAGGGTATACACAAAAAGTAGCACATAGGAGTTATCTTGTTGGGCAGACTGGATGGACCGTGCAGGTCTTTTTCTGCCGTCATCTACTATGTTACTATCTGCTATCCAGGAAGAAAAGGAGCAGATAGAAAGGGAAACAGCTTGGACCTCTGATTACAATTTAAAAAACTAACAGTGCTAGATGGTGATCGGTGTCCATCTTTATCTTCAGCCTCAGATGATATAGATTTCATCCCTGTTTTTATTTCTCGGTGATGTAATACACCGAAAGGAATCTTACTATCCTTTACAATGGAACAGAGCCCCTTCTGAAGGCGTGCTACGGTAGGTTAGTAAAATATTCATTGTGAATTAAAGATTTGCCTTAAACTACAGCGGTTGTGTGTTCACCCTTTCAAAAATTCATATCTTCTTTAGAGATGTGTACCCTAGTCAATTATAAATGAATGAGCGAGGAGACAGAAAGCCCTGCTTATGCATTTTTAAAGCATAGTCTTCCATTTCTGGCAAAGCTTCTTAGCCCCGCTGGACGCTTTCCCTAGGTGATTCAAGTGTAGTACAGTGCACATCAAAGATGACACTCAGTCTAGTGACAGCAGAGCTTTCTTCCTGCTTCTAAAATGGGGCTGCTGTTACCAGCTCTGAAACAAAGGTCATGGAAAAGGCAACATTGAATCCGATTGAAGATCATCTCGACGTCAAAGCTATTCAAAGCACGAAAGAATAACTTTTGCTCAGAATATAATGAGGGCTCTACAGTTTTATTACCGGTAAAAGTCATTTTAATCTTTACCTAAGAAGTGGATGGCCCATAATATGTCCACAGCCTATTGTCACCCTCGTGAGTTCTTGGACCAAGTAGAGCACTGCCGAGTCCAATGAAGCGAACCCGGGTTTTGCTTGGTGGCCGGGCAACCCCAAGGTTCACTTGCAGTGACCACTGTTCCCTGGAGGTTGAGCCCCCAGGTGCAGGCGGCCGGCAGGACTTACGCGGAGAGACGAGAGAAAAGGGTGCCAAGGGAATCGGCCGGGAGGTCAGCAGAAAGAGAGAGTAGTCCAGGTACGGGCGATGTCGAACAGGTAGGTAGCAGGCAAGAGAGTAATCCAGGAACAGGCGATGTCAAACAGGCAGGCAGCAGGCAAGAGAGAGATCCATGTACAAGCGATGTCGAACAGGCAGGTAGCAGGCAAGAGAGTAATCCAGGTACAGGTAATGTCAAACAGGCAGGCAGCAGGCAAGAGAGTAGTCCAGGTACAGGCGAAGTCACACCAGCAGGCAGCAGGCAAGAGAGTAATCCAGGAACAGGCAATGTCAAACAGGCAGGCAGCAGGCAAGAGAGAGAGATCCAGGTACAGGCGAAGTCACACAGGCAGGCAGCAGGCAAGAGAGTAATCTAGGTACAGGCAATGTCAAACAGGCAAGCAGCAGGCAAGAGAGTAATCCAAGTACAAGCAAGAGTCTAGAAACCAGAAGACAAAGGGAAAAATAGCAACACACCGAATAGAACACTTATCTAGGGAGAAGCCGAAGCACCGAAGCAGAGGGAGCGCCCCAAGGAAATAGTGCTGATGTCTGATGTCAGCAAGGATACAGTGGAGAGGAGAGCTGCCATAGGGCAGAGGAAAAAGCAGAGACTCAGCCAAATACCAATAGGAGAGGAGCATCCCAAAGAAGAGACTGCAATTGGTCAGGGCAGCACTAAAGGAGGAGTCCGCCCGCAGAGACCAATCCCCGCGGAGCATAGAGGTGGAGGCAGGCTGACGAACCCAAGCAGCCCCAACGTTCCCCATGAGGCGCGCACAAGGCAGAGGGGCAGAGCAGGAGCAAACTCAGGTGAGGTGAGAGCTTGAGTATGATAGAAAAACATGCTTGTACGTCCAATGGGCCAGGTCGCAGTTCTCATTTCAATCATACCAATCAAGAGGAGGTGAAGAGGAGAGATTAAATAAAAATCCCAAAGAGCTAGAGCAAGACAAAGGGAAACATTGGGCCTGATATTCATAGGATTTATGCTCCTAACTTTGAGAGTTATGCTTCTAAATTGGCCTGTTTGAATATTTGCTAGGGTTGCGTGTATAACTTTATACACAAAGGGGTCAATATTCAAAGAGACTTAGCCGGCAGAAGAAGCTCCTGTGGTTAAATGGCTTGTGCTTGGCTACCCACTGATATTTAGTGGCACTGAACCAGTTTGCCACGGAATATCAGCACTAACTGTTTAAGCCGAAACCGACTATTCAGTGGGCGGTTTGGGGGAGGAGTTGCCACTTAGAGGGGAATTCTATATATGGCAACTAAAGTTGTGTGTGCAGATTTGGCAGTGCAGAAAAATTGCATGCCCAATTTAATTGATTAGCAAGCCAATCGGTGCTGATAATTGGCCAATAACAGCAATTATCGGCACTAATTAGAATTTACATGCTCAACTTTCTAAGCATATTCTGTAAAGTGGTGAACGTAAATTCTAAAGCACGGATCTCAGAAGGGGTGTGGCCATGGGTGGATCGTGGGCGTTCCTAAAAATTATATACACTGTTATGGAATATTTCCAATCCATGCCTACATTAAGCGTGGCATTTACACCAGGTTTTAATTGGCCTAAATTTTACTCATTGGGTAAGGCACTATGTGTATTCTATTAACTGCTCCTAACTTTAGGCAGGGTTTATAGAACAGTGCGAAGTGTGGCTTTTCCCGCATCGTATATAGAATTCCCCCCTTCACTAGTTAAGTTAGACGGTGAAATAGGGCCGCATAAATAACACTCTATCTTAAACCTTGGAGCCGGGACCCGTTCGAACCAGCATGCCCCTCCCCCCTTCTCCCCTTTTACCCCCTCACCTTTTCCATCACCAATAACTCTCTTTACACCAAGGTGGGCTAACTATAGGCCGCAGCTTGATTTATTATTAACAATTCAACTTTAATATTATAACAGTATAGCCCCCCTCCGACCCCGAGCTACAAATGTCCAGGCATAACCTCAGCAGTCGACCCCCCCCCCCCCCCCCCCCCGCCGCTTGCCATGTTAGCAAAGCGGCATTTCCGCTTCTGGCCGCCATCCTTCGGGCTCCGCCTTCACAGCAAGTGCCCCGATCCGTGTGGACCTCCACACAATTTCCGGGTCACCCGACCCGCCTTTCAAGCCCTGGCTCAGACCCCCAGAGCCCACTCTCCGTAGCTCGGGGTTTGTTTATTTGCCGCTGCAACAACTCCGCTGCCATCCATCTGAAAGAAACAAAAAACAAGACTCCACCGCAATACGCCGCCTCACCTCCTACACCCGATGTGAGAGTGGGAGGGTGGGAAAACCACCTCCGCGGATCAGGGAACGCCCAGAGCCTCAGAGGAGCTCCTGCATTTAATTTCCCCCTTTGCCCCGCCCCCTAGCCGCCTCTCCTCCAATGGGCAGCTCCGTTGGGGTAACACGGCACCAGCGTCCTACGAATTAGCCAACCACGCTCCCCACGTTCACACTCAGGTTGCAACTCCCCCCCCCCCCCCCGCCCGCTTCCTCTTCCCGAGCCTTCTCGAATGGGCCCAGCCCTCGTTTAAAGCTCTCGGGCTGATTTTTAGCTGATTTAACTTAACTGGTTAAGGCTGGGTATCAGTACTTCATTGCAGAAGCATAACTAGGTTGAGCCATCGGGGTAGCGGCTAGACTGCCGACGGTGCCAGCGCCTATTTTTCACGTGACAGATTGCTTGAAAAATAGGCGCCGGCAGAAGTCCGTTTGGGGGAGCGGTGACTCCTCTGGTGATCCACCTTGGTACGCCTCTGCCTCATTGGTTAAGCTCCTATAATCCGCATATACCCAGATATTCAATATCGGTGGCCGGACCTGACCGGCCCATTCTGAAGCCAAATACAAATCAACTTACTCATCCAGTTTTTTCCTACATTAGCACTCAACTATGGAACGCACTACCAACAAACTTGAAAACCATATACGACCATCTACACTTCAGAAAGTCACTTAAGACCCACCTGTTTAAGAAGGCATACCCCGCAGATCCAACGTAACTACCAGAGCTCAGCGACAGAACAACGCCAAAGTTCGTAATGGCCATCACCGAACCCCACCGCCGAACGTTTCCTTTATGTGGTCCTACCAGATGAACATTACCCTATCACAACTTCACCTTTGTATTTGTACACACCGGAGCCTGCAACTGCTCTCCAGCATTATGTAAGCCACATTGAACCTGCAAAGAGGTGGGAAAATGTGGGGTACAAATGTAACAAATAAATAAATACATTTGGTGCATTATGGGACTTGTAGCGGTGATTTCAATATGCAGGATTAGGCACTACAAATCCCATGCTGCTTTGGGATGCAAGTTCAAAACCAGGACTGGTCAAGTCTCCAACCCGGAACTGAGTAATTTGGCATCTCTGAATTTGACTAAACTCCTAAATTTCCTCTCTGAGCACACCACCCGTACTCTCATCCACTCTCTCATTACCTCTCGCCTTGACTACTGCAACCTACTCCTCACTGGCCTCCCACTTAACCATCTATCCCCCCTTCAATCCGTTCAGAACTCTGCTGCGCGTCTTATCTTCCGCCTTGACCGATATGCTCATATCACCCCTCTCCTCAAGTCACTTCACTGGCTTCCGATCAGGTACCGCATACAATTCAAGCTTCTCTTATTAACCTACAAATGCACTAAATCTGCAGCCCCTCCTTACCTCTCTACCCTCATCTCCCCTTACGCTCCTACCCGTAACCTCTGCTCACAGGACAAATCCCTCCTCTCAGTACCCTTCTCCACCACCGCCAACTCCAGGCTCCATCCTTTCTGCCTCGCCTCACCCTATGCTTGGAATAAACTCCCTGAGCCCATACGCCAGGCCCCCCACTTTTTTGTCCTTTAGATTGCAAGCTCCTTCGAGCAGGGACTGTCCTCTGTGTTAAATTGTACAGCGCTGCGTAACCCTGGTAGCGCTTTATAAATGTTAAGTAGTAGTAGTAAATTTAGGAGCATAAAAAGTCGGTGGCAACAGCAGAGCTGCCAAGCTATCCAGTTCCAGGAGGAAGACTTTTTGTGCAGCACTGGTTTTAAACTTACATCCCAAAGCAGTGTGGAATTTGTAGTCCCTGATTCTACATACTTGGTTTACAGTCCACTGCACTAACCACTAGGCTGACCCTCTGCTCTGCATGATGTCTGTGTGGCCATTTTCTAAGAATGCCGCTATACTGACGTCCATGTCCCTTATGTTCCCCTGTTCAAAATTTGGATGTTTCAGTTTGTAAAACGGATGTTCGGGCTGGACATTTCCAGCACGTGGATGTCCATCTCATGCATTTTCAAACAGGCTGCATCCTGTTCAAAAATACAAGTGAGATGGACATCCATTTGGGCTGTTCTGACTTGGTCATCCTTTTGAAAATGCATATTTGTGGGTCCCAGGCAAACAAACATTTGTGGGCCCCCTTATCATGAGCCCCCATTTACTTCTTTTTTTACCCCCTCCCTAAAGTCACATTCACTTTCATTTCCCCCAACCCCTACCCCTGATTTTCATTCATATTCTTCCTGCCACATTACATCTTTGAAAAAAGTAGCAGGGAAAAGTTCAAAACCAAGATGTGGGTGTGGCAGCTGGAATAGTTTGTAAGTTGATCATGGAGACTAGGCGAGCTCATGCTTTTAATTAAGTGGCTTCATAGCTACAGTCGGAAAGCTGCCAAGTTACCTAATTCCAGGAAACACTTGTAAAACAAATAGGAGGAAATATTTTTTTCCCCCTCAAAGAATAGGTAAGTTCTGGAAATCTTTGCCAGAGCGGTAACAGTAGTTAGTTTATCTGGATTTTAAAAAAGGTTTGGACAAGTTTCTGTTGGAAAGGTTCATAGTTTGCTATTGAGACGGACATGGGGAAAGCCACTGCTTGCCCTGGGATTGGTAGCATGGAATGTTGCTGCTATTTTGAGATTCTGAATGGAATCTTGGTACTCTTTGGAGTTCTACATGGAATGTTGCTACTATTTGGGTTTCTGCCAGGTACTTGTGACCTGGTTTGGCCACTGTTGGAAGCAGGATACTGGGCTAGATGGACCATTGATCTGACCCAGTATGGCTAGTCTTATGTTCTTAGGAGGAAGGGTTGCCAACTAACTCCAGTAGAGGAGTGGCCTAGTGGTTAGGGTGGTGGACTTTGGTCCTGGGGAACTGAGTTTGATTCCCACTTCAGGCACAGGCAGCTCCTTGTGACTCTGGGCAAGTCACTTAACCCTCCATTGCCTCATGTAAGCCGCATTGAGCCTGCCATGAGTGGGAAAGCGCAGGGTACAAATGTAACAAAAATAAAATAGATACTATTGGAGATTCTACATGGAATGTTGCTATTCCACTAGCAACATTCCATGTAGAAGGCTGCGCAGGCTTCTGTTTCTGTGAGTCTGACGTCCTGCATGTATGTGCAGGACGTCAGACTCACAGAAGCAGAAGCCTGCGCGGCCACATTGGTGATCTGCAAGGGCCGACTTCTACATGGAATGTTGCTAATGGAATAGCAACATTCCATGTAGAATCTCAAATAGTAGCAACAGTGGAGAAGTGGCCTAGTGGTTAGGGTGCTGGACTTTGGTCCTGAGGAACTGAGTTTGATCCCCACTTCAGGCACAGGTAGCTCCTTGTGACTCTGGGCAAGTCACTTAACCCTCTATTGCCCCAGGTACAAATAAGTACCTGTATATATAAGCTGCATTGAGCCTGCCATGAGTGGGAAAGTGTGGGGTACAAATGTAACTAAAATAAATAAAAATTCTCCTCACAAGGTTAATCCAGTCCCATATCATGCAGAGGCTTGCAGTATTTATTTCCAAACCGGATACCTTAAGAAAGGCAAATCTGAGCAAATCAGAAGCCAATTGGCAACTGTACCAGAAGGGAGGTTTTGGGCCAGTCCTGGATTTCTGACATCCCTAGCATAGGAGCCGACTCTGTGGGTGCTTGAGCACCCCCAATATTGAGAAAATTCCTTGTATGTGTCCAGGGAGGGGTTATTTCCACTGGGCTTAGCACCCCCAATAATTTTGAAAAGTTGGCTCCTATGAGCCACGGTACAGTATGGGATCTGTAGCACTGATTTCAGTGGGTAGAATCCGAGACTACATTTACAGCTTCTTCAGGATGGCTCCCAAATGTTCAGAGAGAGACTGCAAGAGTACAAATTCGAACAGAAGTCATCCTTTGCAGGGAAGTGCATGCAATATCTTAATCGTATATAAGAGCTGAGAACTTCTTCAACAGAATGGGCTACAAATAACACTAAGGTATCAATTACTCATGCTATAACTCAGCTTGAACTTGGAAAATGAGAAAAATTAAATCTAAAATCCAGATCTAAACAAGATTTATCTTGTACATGGCATATACTATCCCTCTAAGGCAGAGGTTCGCAACCCAGTCTTTGGGACACAGCCAGCCAGTCTGCTATTTAAAATATCCACACTGAATATGCATGAGATAAATTTGCATGTACTGCCTCTATTGTATGCAAATCTATCTTATGCATATTCATTGTGGGTATCCTGAAAACTTGACTGGCTGGGTGTGTCTCGAGGACCGGATTGAGAACCACAGCTCTAAGGTGAGAAAATTATGAGGGTGATATTAAAAAAAAAAAGCTTAACTCTTAAATTTGAACACTTAGGAGCCCTTTTACTAAGGTGCATGGCAGGGGCGTAGCCAGACCTCACGGTGGGAGGGGGCCGGATCCCGAGGTTGGGGGCACATTTTGAGTGCTGCCCCGCTGCCCCCCCCCCCACTGTCTCGCTTCGCCTCCTCGCCCCCCGCACCGCCTTACCTCCTTTCCGCTTCCCCTCACAAACAAATACCTTTTGCCGTCGGGGGTCCCCAACCCCCACCAGCCAAAGCCTTCTTCAGCGCCAAAAACGTGAGCGCACCTTAGTAAAAGATGCCCTAAGTGTCTTGCATGGAAAATGAGCAAGCAGATCAGTATATTATCCAAAATATTTTATTGAAGATACCGTATATAAGACAGTTGCCCGACACAGGCCGTGTTTCACCCACAAAAGGGCTGCGTCAGGGGCTAGTCTGTATCTCTATGAATAAGAACAATTGCAAATTGCATATTAGGACAAGGAAAAAGGAAATGCAAAAAAAAAAAAACCAGCACAAACAGCGTGTCCTGAAGTGTTTCCAAGTCACCAGCAAGTAGTCTGCTATCAACTGTCTTATATATGGTATCTTCAATAAAATATTCTGGATAATATACTGATCTGCTTGCTCATTTTCCACGTTAGATTTCGCAGATCGTTTGCCTTGCTGTTTTCTGGGACCCTAAAAAGTGTCTTGCAGCAATAATCAAATTAATAAAACTTAATTAAATCAACATACATATGTATGGCACATTAAAAGATTAATTTAGTTGTTTATGTTTACCCCTGAAGCAGCCTATTTGGCGAAACGTGGCCACGTTGGGACTTGTTTGAATAAAGACTCTTTTGGACTTCACAGTGTCTGCTTTTGTGTTATTCTGAAGCAGACACTGTGAAGTCCAAAAGAGTCTTTATTCAAACAAGTCTCAACGTGGCCATGTTTCGCCAAATAGGCTGCTTCAGGGGTAAACATAAACAACTAAATTAATCTTTTAATGTGCCATACATATGTATGTTGATTTAATTAAGTTTTATTAATTTAATTATTAAAAGAATTTTTATATTTTTATGTGCATGTTTTTTTTACATTTTATGAAAATGTGTATGATGAATTCAGTTTTATTTATATGTTTTAGTTGTTGTATTTGTTTTGCTAATTATTTATGTTTACCCCTGATGCAGCCTATTTGGTGAAACGTGGCCATGTCAGGACTTGTTTGAATAAAGACACTTTTGGACTTCACAGTGTCTGCTTTGGTGTTACTCCGATTTTTTAAAATGTCATATGTAGAATCTAGCCCTTCGTGTGCTTCTCTCCCATATAAACGAATTCAAAGCAAAACTCAACCAAAGTATCAGCAATAATCCTGCCTTGAGCCTAATTGTTTAAACACACAAGCAAAATAGTCGCCTATCATATGACTTTGGAATTGTAAAGTTTTATTACATTTTTCTTTCCTGCAGACCCAAATGAAGATGACATTTTTAGTCCTTAGTTTAACTGAGGGACCCTTTTACTAAGCCGCTTAGGCACGTAAGCGCATCCTACGTGCATCAATTTTGAACTACAGCCCAGCTTGCCACTTGGCCCGGGTGGTAATTTCTTTTTGTACGCCAGCCCACTATGCACCCCGGAAAATTTCTGACATGCGGCGCTAACCGGGCGGTAATCAGCATTGTACACGTGCTGACAATTACCGCCCGGTTAACACGTGAGACTTTACCGCTAGGTCAACGGGTGGCGGTAAGGTCTCAGGCCCAAAATGGACGCGGGCCAATTTTTATTTTGCCACAAACCCATTTTTGGCTAAAAAAAAGAGGCCTTTTTTGCAGGTGCGCTGAAAAATGGACCTTCGTGCGTCCAATACACACGTCTACACTGGCGCTGGCCACTTTTCTGCAAACCTTAGTAAAAGGACCCCTAAAGGATGTTTTCCACTTCGCCTTAAAAACTCTGCGTTTAGTAGGAAAAAAGCTTTCAGCTCTTCCTATTAATAATTAAGTCAAATAAATGTTAATCTGGTGCAGCTGTTAAAGACATGTCTAGTTGAAGGATCGCATGCGCTCTCTTACAGTAGCACAGAACTGAGCCTGAGTTCGCTGTCTGAGTGACGATCTTACTGATGTGAGGAAATGCAGCTGTATGGATATATCATGCTTTATTATAGTATACAGCCAGTGGATATCAGCTCAACTGATTTTAGGGTCACAGATGCAAACTGTATATTTGTTTGTTTATTAAAATTAGATATACTGCGTTTTGACAATTCAGCAAAGTGTTTCACATACTATAATATAACAGACATGACACATTTCCCTGACAATCAAGCAGTTCCACCTTATAGACTTACCAATTCCGGGCCCCTAAGCTGCGTAGGGGCCTATGCGTGGCCAACATGCGCCAAATTGGAGTTACTGCCTGGTTACCACGTGGCCCTTGCGGTAATTTCAATTTTGGCACGCGTCCGCAACGCGTGTCTGAAAACTATTTTTTCGGTGCACGTAGGTCATTACCGCCCAAATTCTTTACCGTTAGGTCTATGGCTGGCGGTAAGGTCTCAGACCCAAAATGAACGCATGACAACTTTGATTTTGTCACACGTCCATTTTCGGGGGGGGGGGGGGGGGAGGCCTTTTTTACAGGTGCAATGAAAAATGATTCTGCTCAAGCTCAAAACCTGCGCCTACACTACCACAGGCCATTTTTCAGCGCGCCTTTGTAAAAGGACCCCTCAATGAGGCACGAATCCAACCCTATAAATAACCTCTCCCTCTTCCCCGCCTCCACACAATATCTCCCCAATCTGTATATTTTAAAAAATATTATAATAATAGGACATTAAGGGGCCCTTTTTCAAGGTGGCGGTAGCACTTCCGCAGGGATTTGCGTGTGCAGAATCAGCACTAATGGGGGGGGGGGGGCATCCTGAGGTGTCCCATAGTATTTCTGAGATCAGGACATGCCATTTTCCATGCTAGAAAATAACAATTCCAGGAATAACATGTATAGAATGTTTGTACGTTTGGGAAGCTCGCCAGGTGCCCTTGGCCTGGATTGGCCGCTGTCGGGGACAGGATGCTGGGCTCGATGGACCCTTAGTCTTTTCCCAGTGTGGCATTACTTATGTACTAGCTCGGGGGGCAGGGAGTAGGTGTTTCTGGAAGTAATTGAGCACCATGGGCACATTACCATGTGCTGCCCGATTACCATGCGAATAGTGCATGAGCCCTTACTGGCTACTAAATAGGAGGTGGAAAAGGCTCAGGCGGTAAGGGTCATGCGCTAATTTGGAAATTAGTACGTGGCCATTAATGGCAGAAATAAAAATTTGGCCATTTTTGAGCCACACTAAAAGTGTCCAGATCGTGCAGGAAACCCAAGCGCTAAAACAATCACCAGCCACTTTATATATTTTATTTATTTAACATTTTTATCCCGCCTTTTCCCAAAGTGGGCAACAAAAAGAGAACATACATAATCATAAAAACATACAAAAAAAACCGCCTCAACTAGTAACAGAAAAAACAGTGATTGATACGTTCACCCACTAAAGTGAAAACAATCATTATTTTACATTTCAATTTTCCAAAAAGGCCTTTACAAAATAATGAGTCTTCAAAAAACATTTAAACTGTTGAACATTATCACAGAATCTTAAACGTCCAGGCAAAACGTTCCAAAGAGATGGGCCATCAATTGAAAAAGTTCTCCATGTTGGAGAAGGCAGACAAAGTTGTTGAGATGTCCTGGTTTGTACATTTTCAAAACGTTACAAAAATATACAGGAACAATCCCAAATATACGCTGATGAATCAGTACAAGAACCTTAAACCAAACTCTATACATTCCAGGGAGCCAATGTCATTTTTTAAATACTGGAGTACAGTGGCGTACCAAGGGGGGGGGGGCGGTGGGGGTGGTCAGCCCCAGGTGCACGCCGCTGGGGGGGTGCCGCGGCGCGCGCCTGTCAGCTGAGTTCGCTGACTTCACTAACTTCGCTGCAGCTCCCTCTTCCCCGGAACAGGTTACTTCCTGTTCCGGCCAGGGCACAGGGAGCTGCAGCGAAGTTAGCGAACTCAGCTGACAGGCGCGCGCCGCGGCTCCCCCCCAGCGGTGTGCACCCGGGGGGGTGTCATTTCGCCAGGGGGAGGGGGTGTCATTTTGCCAGGGGGGCCGCCCTACACCCGGGGGGGGGGGGCGCATCGGCGATCCGCCCCGGGTGTCATGCCGGCTAGGATCGCCACTGCTGGAGTAATACATTCTGATTTTGAAAAACCAGTGATCAACTGTGCAGCCACATTCTGGATGACCTGCAGAGCATGACTTAGTAAAAGGATCCCTTAATTTGGTAAATGGACAGATGCTATCTGTATAATTGTGGATTAGGGGCGCCTTTTCCTAAGTGGTAGTAAGCCCAATGCGGGCTTACCGCTCGCTATACAGGAAGTACCACTGGGTTACCGCAGCAGCCCGACGGTACTTCCCACCCCTAGCGCTCTGTCATTTCCGGCGCTACAAACATTTATTTATTTATTTTTGTAGTACTGGAGTATACATGACGGTAATCAGGTAGTGCCGTGTGCTGCCCAGTTACTGCTGGTTAATGCGGGAGCCCTTTCCACCACCTCAATGGGTGGCGGTAAGGGCTCCCCCCCCCCCCGAAAAGTTAGCGAGGCGAGTGCTTTACTTGCTGACCCGTCTATTTCCTTTCGGAAGCCAGAATTCCCCTTTACCAGCTGCGGTAAAAGGAGGCCTCGGCGTACGTGTAAAACATGCGCCGATGTCAGCGCCGGCCCCCTTTTGCCACAGCTCGGTAAAAGGGCCCCTAGTTTAGCAGCAGGGCAAGCAGCCCTAAAAAATATCCAATTGTGACGTGGGGGTGGGAGGGAGGAAGGGGGCTGTAAGGGTGCATGCTATGTGTGGGTGCTGGGAGGGGCTTGGAAATATAGGTGATATCTGTGCAGAATTTGCAAATTTTTTGCACACAAGTTTAACATTTTTTGCGCAGAATTTTGATTTTTTTTTGGTGCAGAATTCTGGCAGGAGTAAGTTTACAGTTTATACCTACCTTAGCAATTGAAGCAATTTACAATAATAAATCATAACAACATATAAAAAGAACTTCATAAAAAATAGTAAAGCACAATCACCCAAGATCACATAGAAGTGTATAAAATAATGAGTGGAATGGATCGGGTGGATGTGAAGCGACTGTTCACGCTATCCAAAAATAATAGGACTAGAGGGCATGAGTTGAAGCTACAGTGTGGTAAATTTAAAACGAATCGGAGAAAATTTTTCTTCACCCAACGTGTAATTAGACTCTGGAATTCGTTGCCGGAGAACGTGGTACGGGCGGTTAGCTTGACGGAGTTTAAAAAGGGGTTAGATAGATTCCTAAAGGACAAGTCCATAGACCGCTATTAAATGGACTTGGAAAAATTCCGCATTTTTAGGTATAACTTGTCTGGAATGTTTTTACGTTTGGGGAGCGTGCCAGGTGCCCTTGACCTGGATTGGCCACTGTCGGTGACAGGATGCTGGGCTAGATGGACCTTTGGTCTTTCCCAGTATGGCACTACTTATGTACTTATGTACTTATGTACACAACCATCCAAACCAAACATAGCACGTTAAAAACAAAAACAATATTCATCTGCATCTATATCTATATCTGAGCTCACTGATCTTCCAAACAGGCGTTTAACCCTCAGGAAGAGAAACAAACAAAAAAAAAAACCTGCTGAAAAAAGTGTGCCTTCAGCAGGCTCTTAAACCGAACTAGGGACTGCACCTCCTTAAGTTCCTGTGGCAAAGCATTTTACAGTCTAGGAGCAAGATTTAAAAAATGCACCATTATGCATAGCTTCTAACTGTGCATGTTACCACCGGCATCTGCACTGTGCTAACCAATAGACCTGCTCCTCTATTCCAACCCTGTGGTCTTGCAAGAAGCACCTCTTACCAGCTTTCCCTGCCAGCTGGAGAACCTTGTGCAACAGGAAACAGAAGAGCATCCCTTCAGGAGACAAAGACTTTGCTGCAGGTGGTGGCAGCAGCAGCTCTGGTCCAGGCCAAGTCCCCAACTCACACCAATTGAGAACTTTTGGGCTAAGGCTCTGAGCTGCGTTTCCATGTGGAGGAGTAGCCTAATTGCTAGAGAAACAGGCAGCAAGCCAGGGAAGCCCAGTTCAAATCCCACAGCTGCTCCTTGTGATCTTGGCTAAGTCAATTAACTTTCTATTGCCTCAGGAACAAACAGAGCCAGGGAAATATCCAGTGTAACTCACCCTGAGCTACTCCTGAAAAAAAAGTAAGCCAACTCCCTTCCCTTCTGTTCCTACATATTTCCCTGGATTCTATATATGGCACTTTGAGTTGAGCTCGCAACTTAATTGCATAACGAGCTGATCAGTGCAGATAATTGGGCAATAATAAGCACTAATTAGAATTTACTTGCGCATCTTTTTAGGCATATTCTATAAAGAGGCGTGTACAAATTCTAGTGCGTGGATCAGAAAAGGGGCATGGCCATGTGAAGAGCATGGATGATGTTGGGGGCATTCCTAGCATTTATGCACGTTGATATAGAATTAGGGGGATCCACGCCTAATTTATACCTGGGGACTTACACCAGGCTTTCATTGGTGTAAATGGACATGCCTTAATATAGTAGCAGTTCTCGGCGCTAAGCGCAATTCTATAAACCATACCTAATTTTATGTGATGTTTATGGAATAGCACTAGGCGCTATTTATTTTTTGTGCCGAATTTTTATGTGCTATTTATAGAATCTATTCCACTGTGGGCCCCCTTTACCAAGTTGCAGCCAAAGGGGGCTGGTACTGGTGTTGGCGCATGTTTTACACACCTACTGAGGCCCACTTTTACCGCAGCTGCAGGAAATGGCCGTGCGGCAAGTAAAGCACTTGCTGCATGGCCAATTCAGGGGGGAGCCCTTACCACCACCCATTGGGTGTGGCAGTAAGGGCTCCTAAGTTAACCCGGCGGTAACCGGGCAGCATGCGGCACTGCCCGATTACCACTGAGTACATTCCGGTGCTAGAAAAATACATTTTTGTAGTGCCAGAAATGACAGTGCACTAGGAGTGTGAAGTACCGCCAGGCTGCTGAGGTAGCCCAGTGGTATTTCCTGTATAGCGAACGGTAAGCCCGCATTGGCTTACCGCTGCTTAGTAAAAGGAGCCCTGTGTGTTTGTTTCTTGAAAGAAGGCATAGGTGGCCATGTTTCTCACTGATTCGGTAGCTGATTCCTAAGACTTAGCGGTCCTTTTACTACGCCGTGGTACAGCTACCACGGCATTGGCATGCGCCAATCCAACACTACTGCAAGCCTACTGTAGAAACTGGACTTGACGTGAGGAGAAGAGAGAGCAGGGCAGGAAATGTGGCAGCAATGGAGACCAGCGCTGGAAAAGAACGCTTCAGCTGGCAGGAGTTGGGGACCCCAGCCAGCCAAGGCATGTGTGGCGTCGGCGGTGCTTCAGCTGGTGGGGGTTGGGGATCCCCGCCAGTCAAGGTATATGCAGCAGCAGCAGCAGCGGTGGTGGGTGGATGACGGGCGGCGGTGGTGGTGGTGGTGAGGAGGGGGACCAAAATGTGCCCCCTCACTTTGGGCTCTGGCCCCCTCCCACCTCAAGGTCTGGCTACGCCCCTGTTCATTTGAATAATAATAGGTGAGACAGAGATGGAGGATAGTGATAAAGTCATGGGAGCTTAACTAGAGACAGAGGAGTGAAAACCAGGGCAACCTGCTGAGCCAAATGACCCTTATCTCCTGACAATCTACATCAGGGCAGGGCAACCACAGTCCTCAAGGGCCAAAATCCAGCTGGGTTTTCCAGATTTCCATAATGAACATGCATGAGATTGATTTTTCATGTACTGCTTCCATTGTATGTATATTCATTGTAGAAATCTTGAAAATCTGACTGGGTTGTGGCCCTCTAGGACTAAGGTTGCTCCTATCAGTAAGATAGGAGCAGAGCCAGTGGTGTACCATTCCTGAAATTCCTAAGCCTGCCAGGTGAGATAGGAGTATGGCATGAACCACCATATCAAAGGCGGCTGTCGGATCTAATGACTATAGCAGAACTGAGCGCTTCTTCAGCAATTCTGATTGGATGGACGTAGTCACCCCCATCAAAGCAGTTTCTGTGTTACGATGGGGGCAGAAGCCCGTCTGGTTAGCATGTAGGATCTGATGGGATTCCACGTATTCTGTTAAACAGTCTAGTATAATATATTCTGGAACTTTAGAGAGGAACGGGAGCTGAGCCATTGGCCTATAGTGGCTTGCCAAGTCTCTATTTTGATGGACGTCTTTCAACTTAGGCCAGATAGTGGCTACTTTCCAAAGAGATGGAACGAAGCCTGCAGTGAGCCTTGTCTGTATCATATTTATTTGTGACATTTATATCCCACATTATCCCAAACAAGTTTGAGTTCAATGTGGCTTACAATAAACAGTATAGGATACATAGCAAAGAATAATGCATAAGTAATTAATTTGTTGTAAGAATCCAGTTTTTACAATACAGTATCATAAACAGACTGGGCTAGCTATGAATGTTTAACATTTAGAAAATCTATTATGAATGAGAAATTGTACATGAAGCAAAGAGAAGGTTAATGGTAAATAGAGTAATAATCAATTCAAGTAATAATTAGTTGTTTGAGATATGGCTGTTCTTTGCGAGGGTTTGTTCGAATAGGAACGATTTGAGGATTTTGCCGAATCTAGGATATTCCTGTATATTTCTTATTTTGAGTTATGTAAGGGAGAAGAAGACCCATAAAACGCTTTACGAAGGATGTGGGCATAGGTTTGGACAGCCCTGTGATTGTTTTAACCACATGTATTGAGATGTAGGTATCTCAAATCTGTCTCCATCTCCTTGAATCAAACTAGGCAGGCTCTGCTTGTGATATGCGCAATATCTGGGCTGTGGATAATTGAGCATCGACATGCCCCAGTGTCAGGGAAGTAGCAGGAGTTGGCTGGCAAACGTAATGAGGATAGTGTCAATATCGAGGTGCTATCCGTGTTATTTTACCGTTTAAGTGGACCCCATAAAAGGCAGTCCTAACTTTAAAGTTAAGGCGAAATATTTGACCGTCTGACTTTGAAAGAAATCCGCTTAAAGATATTGGGATAACTTATGTAGGTATCTCTAAGCTGCGGCTGCCCCTCTGAATATTGACCTCTGTGTTTTCAGATATGAAAATATATGCATACATGGTACTACTAAAAAAGGAACTGGAAAGATTCATGGCAATCAACAGAAAGGCATGAAAGAAAGGGCCTTTTATACCAAGGATGAAGTAAACCAAGGGCAGACTCTAAAGATAGCATCGTTGAACTGCAGTCCTGTTCAAAATATAAGCAGAGCACTGTGGTAAGCCAAGTGCAGACAAAAATAACAGTGTCCTCGGCAGCTGCGGCGGCTGTGAAACCACCACATTTGTGTAATATTTAAAAATCCTGGTGGGCACCTGGCTTGTTTTAACAACTTCTAGGGCTTTTTCAGCGATCTGAAAAAGCAGATTTTTGTGGTTATAAAGAAAGTGTCATCGAAGAACGTTACAACATTTTATGGAGTTTGTGCATTGATTCATTTCTGTTTTTCAAGCTTCTCTCATGTAAACACCCAGCTGACCTGTAATTTCTATGCAAAACGCACAGTGATCTCAAGGTTTATTTGTCTGCAGTTAAGTATGGAGTGCAAAGGGTCAGCCTGCCTGTTTCCTTTCTCACTAGTATTTGCACTTTTGGAGAGCAACAGGCAGCAAGAGTTCATCTGCACTGTCTGTTCCCTTAACTCCAACGCCATTAGTTATGCACTGACTGCTTGAGTTAAGGATTAACTTAGCAGTAGCCAGAAGGGGGTTTAGCTTTACATTTTGACACGTTCCATGCCAGGATGCATTCCATTGATTTACCTCCAACGTCCAACCTCTTATCAAGGGGCTCTTTTAATATTTGATCCAGTTGGTAAGATTCTCTGTTTTCATAGAATGCAACATAGTAGATGACGGCAGAAAAAGACCTGCACGGTCCATCCAGTCTGCCCAACAAGATAACTCATATGTGCTACTTTTTGTGTATACCTTACCTTGATTTGTATCTGTCTTTTTCAGGGCACAGACCGTAGAAGTCTACCCAGCACTAGCCCCGCCTCCCAACCACCAGCCCCGCCTCCCACCACTAGAAGATAAGGTTCTTCTAGTGCCTTCCAGCACATCACTGGATTTACTCCTTTACATGTACAGCGAGAGTTACTAATATGATTGCTTAAGGGACCTTTTGCTAAGCTGTGTTAGGCTCTAACGCATGCCTACTGCAGCTCAAAATGGTGAATTGTAGGATGTGCTCAGATATCCTGGGGCAACTTACCATATTTGCATGTGCTAAAACTTGAGGGGGATGCCAGGGACACTGACAGCCTGAGCCAGGCCCGGGGACAAAGACGGGCCAGGGGCAAGGCTGACCCCAGCCCCAACCCAAGGATCACCGCCGCCCCTCCCTGCCTCCCCCCAATCGCTACTGCTGTCGCCGCCCTCTCCTGCTCCCAGGCTGCTGGCGCCACAGTCCCCAGTCTCCACCTACCTACCCTCATCTCCCTTCTGTCTGCCGATATGCTTGTTTACCGCACCCATGAACTGCTGAATATGACTAGAATGCCAAATAAGTCATCGTTTCACTTCATCTGAATTACAAAATTAAATGGAAACAAGATTTTTTTTAAAAAAAAAGCATTTTAACAGAATAAGATATTCAGAAAACAAAATTTCTTTTAAATGCAATTTAAAGCAATTAAATGTTTAGGCTGTTTATGTTATGGATAAAGCAAGGAGTTGAGCCATGGTGACATGAACTGAAAAACCCAGTAAATATTGTCACATCATCCAGATTCATTTTGAGTACTGCAGCCATAGATGGTTGACATCATAAAATAAAGTTTATTTGCCTTGTGTGAAATCATCCACTTCTTCACGACATATAGATGCCATTCAAAATATTTCCAGAAATGGCAGACCCTGTTTTTGAATGGCTCTTTCTGGTTTTGTGTCAATGGTGATTTGTTGAGAAGTAGACTTGAAACGCATTCTCACACCGCAGTGCAATATCAATTGGACACACGTTCAGTTAGATACAGTCACTTTTTCCTTATGATACACATGTAAGTCTGCAGAACTGCAGAAAAGCTGGCATGGTTGAATGAAAACTGAGCAGAGTTGCATTTGAAAGAGACTGGGCTGGGAGATCCATCTCAAGCAACAAAGGGAATTTAAGTCCTTCTGGACCACTTCCTTGCCCCTCTACTGTGACTGCTACTACTACTACTAATCATTTCTATAGCGCTACCGGACGGACGGACGCAGCGCTTCACACTTGAACATGGAGAGACAGTCCCTGCTCAATAGAGCTTACAATCTAATTATGACAGACAGACAGGACAAGTAAGGGATAAGGGTTAGGACAGACAGGACATATCAGGGATAGGGGACAGTAGAAGGTTTAGGTTTAGGAGTTAAAAGCAACATCGAAGAGGTGGGGTTTTAGCCTAGATTTGAAGATGGCCAGAGATGAGGCTTGGCGTACCGGCTCAGGAAGTTTATTCCAGGCATACGGTGCAGCAAGATAGAAGGAACGGAGTCTGGAGTTAGCGGTGGAGGAGAAGGGTGCAGATAAGAGAGATTTGCCCAGTGAATGTTATCATCTCCTTTTCTTTCCTAACCCTCTGAACTACCACTTTTACTGGTATAAGTTGTAATGCCAGGCCCTCAAGCAACATTTTGTTGGTGGGGCTGCCTCACTTTCCCCACAAAGCACACGCTGTACTTCTCTTTAATGATATTGGCATGTTTCCTCCCAGCATCTCTCTTCAATTAAAATTACCCAATTCTGCAACTCCCTGGCAGCAGGAGAAGTGATTAAGTTCATCATCTCCTGCTGCCTAGGAGTGTGTGTGTGTGTGTGTGGGGGGGGGGGGGGGGGGGAGAGGGAGTTGTTGGACTAGGCACCTAGCAGTATGAGGACTGCTTAGGCAGTATTAATGCCACCGCTTGTCACCCGCTCCAACTAATTTCCAGTGCATGTCTCCTTGGGTCCTCCTGCAGAGGTTGCCTCTCTTCACTTCCTTCTCTCACCTCTCAGCTTCAGTAGTGAATGTCTGCCTCGTGAGTTGGACCTAGTTACAAACAACAACATGGCCTGCTCAGAGCTTAGTGTTTGCATCCGTTTGAGTTCCAAATTAAGTCTCACAAGAGACTTATACAGAGGCAATATCGTCACCTTCCTGCTGGCCCTTTTCCCTGTCCACTCAAGCATCCTTCAGTTACCTCTTTAGCCATCTTAAGATCAGATACAACAATCCCCAAAACCCAATCTTGTTCCATGCATGGAACTTCACCCCCTATAGTGTATTATTCTCTCAGCTTTGTGCAACCCAAATGCATGACCCTGAATTTTTTTATTTGAACATTTTGAACTATACAATTTCAAACAATAATAAGATAATAATGGATCAAAGCGATCAAGTTAGGAGAACACAAGAATGTAAGGACATAAGCCTTGCCATACTGGGACAGACCAAAGGTCTAAAGCCCAGTATCCTGTTTCCCTCTAACAGTGGCCAGTCCAGGTCACAAGTATCTGGCAATATTCCAAAAGTGTAAAACAGATTTTATATTGCTTATCCTAGAAAAAAAGTAGTGGATTTTCCCAAGTCCATCCTAATAATGGCTATGAACTTTTCTTTTAGGAAATTATCTGAACCTCCTTAAAACCCTGAAAAGCTAACTGCTTTTACCACATTCTGTAGCAACAAATTCCAGAGTTTAATTACATGTTTAGTGAAGAAATATTTTCTCCAATTTGTTATAAATTTATTACTACTTAGCTTCATTGTGTGCCCCCTAGTTCTTGTATTTTTGGAAAGAATAAAAAGCGAATGCTACATACCTGTAGAAGGTATTCTCTGAGGACAGCAGGCTGATTGTTCTCACTGATGGGTGACGTCCACGGCAGCCCCTCCAATCGGAATCTTCACTAGCAAAGTCCTTTGCTAGCCCTCGCGCGCCCGCGCGCACCGCGCATGCGCGGCCGTCTTCCCGCCCGAAACCGGCTCGAGCCGGCCAGTCTCGTATGTAGCAAAAGAGAAACAAGGGAAGACTCAACTCCAAAGGGGAGGCGGGCGGGTTTGTGAGAACAATCAGCCTGCTGTCCTCGGAGAATACCTTCTACAGGTATGTAGCATTCGCTTTCTCCGAGGACAAGCAGGCTGCTTGTTCTCACTGATGGGGTATCCCTAGCCCCCAGGCTCACTCAAAACAACAACCATGGTCAATTGGGCCTCGCAACGGCGAGGACATAACTGAGATTGACCTAAAAAATTTACCAACTAACTGAGAGTGCAGCCTGGAACAGAACAAACAGGGCCCTCGGGGGGTGAAGTTGGATCCTAAAGCCCAAACAGGTTCTGAAGAACTGACTGCCCGAACCGACTGTCGCGTCGGGTGTCCTGCTGCAGGCAGTAATGAGATGTGAATGTGTGGACAGATGACCACGTCGCAGCTTTGCAAATTTCTTCAATGGAGGCTGACTTCAAGTGGGCTACCGACGCAGCCATGGCTCTAACATTATGAGCCGTGACATGACCCTCAAGAGCCAGCCCCGCCTGGGCGTAAGTGAAGGAAATGCAATCTGCTAGCCAATTGGATATGGTGCGTTTCCCCACAGCCACTCCCCTCCTATTGGGATCAAAAGAAACAAACAATTGGGCGGACTGTCTGTTGGGCTGTGTCCGCTCCAGGTAGAAGGCCAATGCTCTCTTGCAGTCCAATGTGTGCAGCTGACGTTCAGCAGGGCAGGAATGAGGACGGGGAAAGAATGTTGGCAAGACAATTGACTGGTTCAGATGGAACTCCGACACGACCTTTGGCAAGAACTTAGGGTGAGTGCGGAGGACTACTCTGTTATGATGAAATTTGGTGTAAGGGGCCTGGGCTACCAGGGCCTGAAGCTCACTGACTCTACGAGCTGAAGTAACTGCCACCAAGAAAATGACCTTCCAGGTCAAGTACTTCAGATGGCAGGAGTTCAGTGGCTCAAAAGGAGGTTTCATCAGCTGGGTGAGAACGACATTGAGATCCCATGACACTGTAGGAGGCTTGACAGGGGGCTTTGACAAAAGCAAACCTCTCATGAAGCGAACAACTAAAGGCTGTCCTGAGATCGGCTTACCTTCCACATGGTAATGGTATGCACTGATTGCACTAAGGTGAACTCTTACAGAGTTGGTCTTGAGACCAGACTCAGACAAGTGCAGAAGGTATTCAAGCAGGGTCTGAGTAGGACAAGAGCGAGGATCTAGGGCCTTGCTGTCACACCAGACGGCAAACTTCCTCCATAGAAAGAAGTAACTCCTCTTAGTGGAATCTTTCCTGGAAGCAAGCAAGATGCGGGAGACACCCTCTGACAGACCCAAAGAGGCAAAGTCTACGCTCTCAACATCCAGGCCGTGAGAGCCAGGGACCGGAGGCTGGGATGCAGAAGAGCCCCTTCGTCCTGCGTGATGAGGGTCGGAAAACACTCCAATCTCCACGGTTCTTCGGAGGATAACTCCAGAAGAAGAGGGAACCAGATCTGACGCGGCCAAAAAGGAGCAATCAGAATCATGGTGCCTCGGTCTTGCTTGAGTTTCAACAAAGTCTTCCCCACCAGAGGAATGGGAGGATAAGCAAACAGCAGGCCCTCCCCCCAATTCAGGAGGAAGGCATCCGATGCCAGTCTGCCGGGGGCCTGAAGCCTGGAACAGAACTGAGGGAGTTTGTGGTTTGCTCGAGACGCGAAGAGATCCACCAAGGGGGTGCCCCACGCTTGGAAGATCTGGCGCACCACTCGGGAGTTGAGCGACCACTCGTGAGGTTGCATAATCCTGCTCAGTCTGTCGTTACTTCTTCCGAAGCATGTCACCGGAGCTCCCCGGCATCGACGAGGAGGACGTAGAATCCAGCCGTTGCTTCCTCGGGGCCGCGGTCGAAGGAGGTCGATCTCGGGGGGGCTGTACCGCAGGAGCCCTCAGGGTAGGGGGAGACCCACCCGAAGGCTCACCGCCACCAGCAGGGGAATGGACAGCCCTCACCTGCACTCCTGACGATGCACCACCGTCCGACGACATCAGGAGACGAGGTCCCGGTACCACCGACGTCGATGCAGCTATCCGATGTCTCGGCGCCGATGCAGAAGGCCGATGCCTCGATGCACTCGATGCACTGGCGGCCGAGGATGAAGGTCTGGACGCTGACGACGTCGATGCACTCGATGACCCCGGTGTCGATGCCGACGAAGAGCCCGAGAACAAAACGTTCCACTGGGCCAATCTCGCTACCTGAGTCCGCCGTTGTAATAGGGAACACAGACTACAGTTCTGAGGACGGTGCTCGGCCCCCAGACACTGAAGACACGACGAGTGCCTATCAGTGAGCGAGATTACCCGGGCGCACTGGGTGCACTTCTTGCAGCCGCTGGAAGGCTTCGATGTCATGGGCGGAAAAATCACGCCGGCGAAATCAAAATCCGAAATGACGAAAGTGAGCACCAAAACTTTAAGGGAGAAAAATCTCGACCGAGGCCGAAAAGAGGCCTACCCCGACGACGAAAGAAAACTTACCGGGGCAAAATCTGAAAAATACGGGAAGGGGCAAACGAAACCCGAGAGGGCTTCCGGAGCACTTCCCAAACAGTTTGAGGATTTTCCGAAGAAAAAACACGTCGAAAAAAGGACGCGCGAGGTCGACTTTCCGGGGCTCGACACGGCGAAAACACGACCGTACCGAGTGCGGACGAAAGAAGACTGGCCGGCTCGAGCCGGTTTCGGGCGGGAAGACGGCCGCGCATGCGCGGTGCGCGCGGGCGCGCGAGGGCTAGCAAAGGACTTTGCTAGTGAAGATTCCGATTGGAGGGGCTGCCGTGGACGTCACCCATCAGTGAGAACAAGCAGCCTGCTTGTCCTCGGAGAAAAGCAATTCACTTCTACCATTTCCACTCCACTCATTATTTTATAGACCTCTATCATATCTCCCCTCAGCCGTCTTTTCTCCAAGCTGAAGAGCCCTAGACTCTTTAACCTTTCTTCATTGGGAAGTCATCCCATCCCCTTTATCATTTCCGTTGTCCTTCTCTGTACCTTTTCTAATTCTGCTATACCTTTTTTGAGATGCGGTGACCAAAATTGCACACAACATTTGAGGTGCAGTCATAGCATGGAGTATTATAGTATTCTCAAGTTTGTTTTCCATTCCTTTCCTTATAATTCCTATTTGCTTTCTTAGCCACTGCTGAACACTGAGCAGAGGATTTCCAGGTATCATCAATGATGACACCTAGATTCTTTTCCTGTTGTGACTCCTATTGTGGAACCTTGAATCACTTAGCTATAGTTTGGGTTCCTCTTTCCCATACACACCACTTTGCATTTGTCCACATTAAGGGCCCTGTTTACTAAGGTGCGCTAGCGTTTTTAGCGTGCACTAACAATAGAGACACTCGTATATTCCTATGGGTGTCTCTAGCTTTAGCGCACACTAATTTTTAGCATGTTAGCGTGCCTATTGCATGGCTTAGTAAACAGGGCCCAAAATGTCATCTGCCAGTCTCCCAGTCTTGTAAGATCGTCTTGCAATTTTTCACAATCCTCTTGCAATTTAACAACTTCTTCTCTATAAAGCTAGCAACAACCATAACCCAGCAAACTGATATGTAAAAAATATTTATTTATTTTCATTTGTATCATGTGTGTTTGTTTATGGCTTCAATAAAAATGACTAAAAATATATATATCTTTTTCAAAATTTCAGAATAAGCACTTGATTCAAAATGAGAAAACCACCTCAGCTTGCATTGAGTCCCTCCATTGTTCAAGTTCATGTGACATTTTGGGAAAACGATTTTTCATACTTTAATTCAGGAACTCAATCATATCTCCTTAGCAATGACAAACATTCTAAAATGTCACCTAGATATGGCCTTGATTTTCATATTAGTGTGTATTTGTTATTGGGCTGGCTCTGAGGCCCAGTCTTGACACAGGGCTGGTGCTGCTCACAAAAACGAGGTAGTGATTTCAATCTGTGGTTCTTTGGCACCTTCTCTTCTGATAGTTGCTGAGATTGCTCTTGTGGCTGATACAATAGGTAGCAATCTTGTTTTGCAATTGTGGTGACCCCTGAGGCAGACGGTTATATTTGTCGAAACATGGCCCGTATCGGGTCAAATGTGTCTGGTGCCTTTAATAAAGTATTTCAAGCAGCATTCCCTGCACTGGTTGATTTTTCTGTGTCAGCCTCTACTTCACCTTGGTTGGACTGACTTTCCCGTAGAGGTTTTTTTCCATGTTTGCTGCTTTGTCCTCATGTAGGTAAACAGCCCCATTTTAGACAGGTGATAGAAGGAGGAATTGAAATGTGCAGGTCAGTGTGTCTCACGTTTCACCAGTATTTTAGAACAGAACCTCCCAACGTAGAGCCTGTTCTAAAATACATTTGTGCATCAGGTACATGCAGAATAAACACCCATTCTAGAAAAATAAGCTTATATAATATCAGTGGGTTCAAAGCCTGCACATACCTGGTTATATTGTACAACGGCAGCATAACCAATTCTCTCTGTGACTTTAGAAACATAAATGGTACACAAGTACATAAGCACCGCCATAATGGGAAAAGACCAAGGGTCCATCAAGCCCAGCATCCTGTCTCTGACAGCGGCCAATGCAGGCTTCAAGAACCCGGCAACCCCCCCCCCCCCAAAAAAAAAAATAATGTTCAATGGACTTTTCCCTCAGGAATCTGTCCAAACCCCCTTTAAATTCCGTAAGGCCAGCTGCTGTCACTATATTCTCCGGCAACGATATGGTTATTATCCCAATGCTGTTACTGTGGCTGGTTTCCCTTGCTGGTTTTGCAGTTCAGAGGGACAAAAACCACTGGAGGATTAGGAGGGCAACCCCCCTCCTAATCCTTCCTGTGGAGTGCAAGAGAAGCTGTTTTCCAATTCCTAAATGTGCTTGGTAGCAGGCGTAACTCCTGACATCGATCTTTTAGGACACAGACAAGTAGTTCCCTTCTGAAATAGGGATTAAATGTCTATGAACTTTCCACACCCTTGACTCACCCAAAATACACCTCCTTGCCATTTGCACACACTTAGGTTTGATATGTGCATATCCCAACTTTGTATCAGTGGCGTAGCCACAGGTGGGCCTGTGCCCACCCACTTAGGGTTCAGGCCCACCCAACAGTAGCACACATTTAGTGGTAGCTGGTGGAGATCCCAAGCTATATCAGCTGAAGACTTCCCCCTGATGGTAAGCCGTTGTATCGCTCCATGGTGCGACCGCACCTGGAGTATTGTGTTCAGTACTGGTCTCCGTATCTCAAAAAAGATATAGTAGAATTGGAAAAGGTACAGCGAAGGGCGACGAAAATGATAGTGGGGATGGGACGACTTTCCTATGAAGAGAGGCTGAGAAGGCTAGGGCTTTTCAGCTTGGAGAAGAGACGGCTGAGGGGAGATATGATAGAAGTGTATAAAATAATGAGTGGAATGGATCGGGTGGATGTGAAGCGACTGTTCACGCTATCCAAAAATACTAGGACTAGAGGGCATGAGTTGAAGCTACAGTGTGGTAAATTTAAAACGAATCGGAGAAACTTTTTCTTCACCCAACGTGTAATTAGACTCTGGAATTCGTTGCCGGAGAACGTGGTACGGGCGGTTAGCTTGACGGAGTTTAAAAAGGGGTTAGATAGATTCCTAAAGGACAAGTCCATAGACTGCTATTAAATGGACTTGGAAAAATTCCGCATTTTTAGGTATAACTTGTCTGGAATGTTTTTACGTTTGGGGAGCGTGCCAGGTGCCCTTGACCTGGATTGGCCACTGTCGGTGACAGGATGCTGGGCTAGATGGACCTTTGGTCTTTCCCAGTATGGCACTACTTATGTACTTATAAGATGGAAAGAAGCGTTTTCTCACCAGCTGAGATATGTTTTTGGTGCTGGTGGGGGAGAACACTTGGTGCCCACCCAAAATCTGTTGTCTGGCTACACCCCTGCTTTGTATAATGGGGATGTAGATGTTTTATGCAAGATAAGCATTTAACTATCAGTTTATGCACATATCAAATGTGAAAGGGGCTTGTAAAACGAAGACCAAAGAGCAGAACATCCAGGCTCCCCAAATAACATCCACGGCATGATACAGCTAGTATTGATGCAAGTCTGCTGGCATGAGAGTGACTATGAATGTCAATGTATTAGGAAACTGTCTTTTCACCCTCAGCCAACAAAAGGATCTTGGGCTACTTAGGCATACCATCTAGAGAAAGGGACTTTGAAGCACTTGAACCATACCAAGCTGTCAAAGGTCTGACCATCAGAAGAACCTGACAAGGTACTCACTAGCTCTTCTCCCAAGTTTCAAGTTAAATTTAGAGACAAATCACTGAAGTTATGACACTGCTCTTGCAATGTTTGAACCTCTCAAAATGGGTTTCTGGTACACTGTTATCTTTTACTCCGGAATGGCGAATGACATGACGGAACATTGTAAGCCACATTGAGCCTGCAATT
The DNA here is from genome assembly GCF_901765095.1 of Microcaecilia unicolor. Lineage (NCBI taxonomy): Eukaryota > Metazoa > Chordata > Amphibia > Gymnophiona > Siphonopidae > Microcaecilia > Microcaecilia unicolor. The sequence continues at coordinate 23,662,893 of NC_044038.1, forward strand.
AGGTGGGAAAATGTGGGATACAAATGCAACAAACAAATAAATAAATAATAATAATAAATAAATAAGGCAGTGGTAGCATTTTAAGTGATAATTTGTGAGGGCAGCCAGAACATGTCTTGAAGCCACTGGCCTTTCCAGGTAGAAACTAGCAGAAGCAAATCTGAAGAATGAAATTTTCCTTCAAGAACACAACTTTCTAAAGAGCAATAAAAAAAAAAATGGATTGTTAGTTTAATTGAACTCTATCTAGTGATTGAGGGACTTGCTAATAGTGGTTGATAAAGGTCTGAATGGTCCATCCAATTTGCCCAACAATCACACTTGTTATCAGTTCGTGATCAAATCAACAATAATTGTGATGTAAAATACTTGATCATGGTCTTTCTTTGGTGTTTCTGGGATATAGACCATAGAAGTTCGCCCGACTCTTCTGTCCTTACGTTCCATCTACTGGAGTTGCTATTGAAGCCCACTCCAGCCTTTCTGTCTTATATCATTTGCGGGACACAGACCGTAAAAGTCTGTCCAGCACTATGTTCCAGCCACTGAAGTTACTCTCTAAGCCCTTTCCAGCCCATTCTAAATCGGATTGCCACATATGGGTCACAGACAGTACAAGTATGCCTGACACCGACCCTAGTTCATCACAGCCAGAATTGCCATCTAAATGCAACTCGACACATCCACACACATGCAGCCATTAAATTTGTTTTATTTTTATTTTTTTTAATAACATCCATGTTCTAATTAGAGATCTTCTGTCCCACACCATTTTGAATTCTGTCATAGTTTTTCTCTGTACCACCACCTCGGGAGGGCATTCCACCCTCTCTGTGAAAAGAATTTCCTGACATTACTCCTAAGTCTACAGCCCCTTCTATAATAACCAAGGTAAAATGGGTTGATGCATCAACAACAGCAAAAACCTTCATGTGAACAAAACACATAAGTAAGGATGTCAGACGAGGACAAAACAAAATAGGATTTGAGGATTAAATCAATGCAAAACAGATTCATGCAATGATTTTCTAGAGAAAGCCAAATTGAATGGCAAATAGTCTACTGCATCATTAGTCCTCAACCATATAAATTTAGAAAGATTTTTCTAGAAAAAAAGGCTACATATGATTCAAATATAGGAGAAATATTTTTGGAAAGGGGACCATAATATGCTTTTTGTTTGTGCTTAATTTTCCTCTTTGCTATGTTTGATGTTTCTTTCATTTCCCTGCTTGCACTGACAACATTCTATAAATAATAGCTTCAGATTCCCCTAAGTGGATTTTTCATTTGTGATGTGATTATTTGTTTAGGCATAATGGATGTTGATGACACCTCTGTGTGCTAGACTGCTTTATATAGTGAACCCTGGGGGATCATTATAAGACGTTTTACAATGCTTGACTCGGGACACTGCTCCTTAAAACCTGAATCCCTTAAGTACAACAGATGTCACAAATTTAAAAATTAGGGAGGTAGTTATTAATGTGTATTATGACTTTATTGTGTTAGTTGCCCCTTAATGTGTTAAAGGGCAATTATGTGCAGTATATTACCATAATGTACATTAATATTAGGACCATAGGATATACAGTAAGGGCAAGAGAAAGGGGATGGGATTTGATATACAGGCATTTATTTTGTACTTGGTACAATGGAGGATAAAGTGACTTGCTCAGAGTCACAAGGAGCTGCAGTAGGAATGAAGCCTGGTTCTCAGACTGCTGCACTAACCATTAGGCTACCCCTCCACTCTGATGCAATGCAAAGCATGCAAAACAGCTCATTATTATGTAAATTTACAATGGTGTCTTGTGGTGAGCATCACAAGCCCTGTTTTTCCTGGACAAATACTTCCTGCAAAAAGCTGGCAATATTTTTCTGTCCTGGGAGTGCTGGTCTGCAGACCTGAAGTCTGATGCACCTGGTCGCTTCTTAAAGGGGTCAACCAAACCGACAATGCCCCCATCACAACCCCCTCTCCTGATGCCCCTCTAATCCATTTCCTCTGTGCCAAAGACCTCACCCTACCAATACCCCCCCCCCCCTGAAGAACCATACCCTAGGCCTCCCAATCACCAAAAGCACCTCCTCCACTCTTGTGGCACCCAGAGCCTACCGTTAGTAATTCCTGATGTCTAGTGAGGTCAGAGGTAGTGCTGTGAGAATAATACTAGAGGTCACTGGTGCCATTTTGAATTTGGTGCTGGCAAGGGGCAGAAATGGAGATCTCTCCTATCCCACTAGACACTAGGGATTACCCATGGATGGATGGGGTGCTATTGGGGGCACTGGGAGGGGGACATATTCAGGGAGGGGTTTGGGGGGCATTGGAATGGTGTGTGAGGGGGAGGGGGGCATCAGCAGTTTGGTCGGCCCCTTTAAGAAGCAGTCCAGGAGACAGAGCCATAGCTTAGCAGCCCATTGTTCCTGGTTAGCCTGAATAATGGTGCTTGGGAGGTTGATTGCAAGCATTGTTTTTCATATACAGTGAAAGTGATTAACTTGTGATACTGAACTACTGCAGGTTGGTCACTCCTGTAGGAAATAACGGTGCAATAAAAGCCTGACTTTTACTGCACTTTAATGAATACCCACCTTAATGTATATAGGAAGCATGCTAGTTCTGAAGAGTGTTTGAGAGCTGTGGTAAAAAAAACATTCTTTTTAATATTTTGTACCCTGAAGCAAAGAATAAATTAAATAAATACATAAGGACAGATAAAGTACCTTTCCCCCACAGACACAACATGTGAAAAATCCTGTAGCAGAACTGGCTGTTTTCTGCAAACGTTTAAAACCTACAAATCTCAGAACTTCTTGAGAACACACTTTGCACTAGATTTCATATGACGCCTAAAAAATTGGTGCTGAAACGAAATATGCCTAGGTGTATTCTATAAAGTATGCCTAAATTTAGGCATACTTTATATGCACCAAGCACCCATCCACATGACTAAATTTAGTCCCGGCCAGTTATGTCAAGTAAACCTTGGTGTAAAGGCCAACAACTAAATTAAGTATGGACCAGTTGTATTCTATAGCCACGCACATAGATTTTCAAAATGCACACGACCCACCCATTCCAAGCCCATGGCCATGTCCCCTTTTCAACTTTCTGACTTAGAATTTACACAACTCACGTTATAGAATACTAGTAAAAAAGGCCCGTTTCTGGCTGAAATGAAACGGGCGCTAGCAAGGTTTTGCGCGGATTGTGTATGTTTGAGAGAGTGTCTGTGAGAGTGACTGTGTGAGAGTGAGAATGTGCAAGTGTGTGTGTGTGACAGAGAGTGGGTGTGAGTGTGTCTGTGAGAGAGCGTGTGTGTATGTGAGAATGAGTATGTGCGAGTGCGTATGTGAGAGAGCGTGTGTGTATGTGAGAATGAGTATGTGCGAGTGCGTATGTGAGACAGTGAGTGTCCTTCCCTGTCCCCCCATCAGGTGTCAGGACTGGGGGGACTGTGGACAGTCATGAAGGCAGCTCCTACCAAAATAATGAAAGCAAGACCATTTGTATAATTATCACTGCATTCCAGAGAACAAAATGGAGCAAGTTCCCACATGCTATCTTTTGCTTTCTGTATTCAGTAGCTGACAGGCTTGCTAGACTTACCTAAGTGGCTGCAGCTGCAATACACTGAAAAGAAAGCAAGGAAACCTATGAGACATAGATATGGCCGTCCCCTTGGCCTCTGATGCTCCTCCCTTCTTCTATTTAACTTCCCTCTGATAGGTCCGTCATTTGGTGTGACGCTCCTCCCTTTTCCTGTTTCAGTTCCCTTTGATAGGTCAGAGCGGTGCAGCTGTGACACTCCTCCCTTCTCTGATAGGTCAGGGCGGGGCAGAGATGTAGTGTGCTTAAAAATGGTTACAGAGCTTCGAACATATGAACTGTTGAAGCCTCAGAGTGTGCTTTAGAATGTTGAGGGTGCTTTTTATGTGCAGATGGGGCGTGGCCTACGGCCCAGATGGGTGTGGCTGAGACGGAGGGTGAGTAGTCCGAATAGCCTAGCCTACCAGGAGGACAGGAGTTCAGGACAGATGGAGTGAGCTTCAGAACGTCTGAGGGCGGATTTTATTTATATAGATGTGAGTGGAGGAGTGGCCTAGTGGTTAGAGCACCAGTCTTGCAATCCAGAGGTGGATGGTTCAAATCCTACTGCTGCTCCTTGTGATCTTGGGCAAGTCACTTAACCCTCCATTGCCTCAGGTACAAACTTAGATTGTCAGCCCTCCTGGGACAGAGAAATATCCAGAGTACCTGAATGTAACTCACCTTGAGCTACTAGTGAAAAAGGTGTGAGCAAAGTCTAAATAAATAAAATAGACAGTTCTGTGCATAAATTCTAATTAGTGGCAATTGCCAGCACTGATTAGCTTGTTAACTAAGTTGTACGCACAAATCCAGAATACAATTGGATTTGTGCGTGCAATTTAAGTCATGCTATATAGAATCCCAGGGTATGTAACCTTTGGCAAACCACTTAACCCTCCATTATCTCAGGTACAGAACTTAGGGGTCAGTAGTCAAATTGATGTAACTGGGCAGAAGAGGCTCCAGCCTGGTTAAATCACCTGTGCCAGGTTATTTGGGGATATTTAGTGACACTTATCTGATAGTGCCACTGAATAGCCCCTCTAACCATCTCAGCCATAAGCGGTTAAGTTGTGGGCAGTCTAGGGGCGGAGTCAGCACTTATCCTGTTAGGGGCCGATATTTAGCACTTCGTCAGATAAGGTAACTAGTCAAACCATACCGCATAAAACAATTAAGGGCTGAATATTGGCTCTTAAATGGATGAATGCTGGCTGTCCACACATAGCCGGTTATTCAGTACTGGTGCCCAGACATGGCCTGGCACTGAATATCCAGGGCATAAAGCTGGTGGTGATGAAAAAAATCACTGACCGCTGTTGGCTGAATATCTACCCCTTGGATTGACAACTTCCTTGGGCAGGGAAATACTTGAAGTCCAATTTTGCAAGAGCTCTAAGAGAGGAATTGAGATGTCTGGATCAGGATGTGATCAATTTCCTCTGTATTTAATAAAAGATTCTGCCACATACAGAGTCTCTTATTAGGACATTCAGGTATGCACGTATATTTGCCAGCATGTGTAACAGGAGCAACGGTTTTTAAAATAAAACATAATACAAGAGCATCCTGAGCCCTTACAATAGTGTTTCTGCAGCCATTAACATTGTGAAATTCTTGGCTGCAGGAACGAGATAAACAGACCCCAAGCCAGGTCTATTCTGTCCATACAATGCCTGCACATTACAATATTGAGGGTCCTTTTATTAAGGTGCGCCGAAAAGTGGCCTGCGCTGGTGTAGACGCGTGTATTGGATGCGCGCAGGTTCATTTTTCAACGCACCTCAAAAAATGGCTTTTTTAAAAATGCTGAAAATGAACGTGCGGCAAAATAAAAATTGTCACGTGTCCATTTTGGGCCTGAGACCTTACCGCCACCCATTGACCTAGCGGTAAATTCTCACGCGTTAACCGGGCGGTAATTGTCAGTGTGTGTACAATGCCAAATACCACCTGGTTAGTATGCCCCATCAGATCGACTCTACACTTGTCTTTTAGATTGTACACTTGTCTCTAGATTTACACCTGTCTTTTAGATTGTAAGCTCCTTGAGCAGGGACTGTTCTTCCATGTTAAATTGTACAGCGCTGCGTAACCCTAGTAGCGCTTTAGAAATGTTAAGTAGTAGTAGTAGTTAGTGCCATGCACCAGAAATGTTCGGGGCCGCGTAGTGGGTGCATGTAGAAAATGAAATTACCACCTAGGCCACGCAGTAGCCGGGCAGTAGTTCAAAACTGACGCATGTAGGACACATGTACACGGCTTAGTAAAAGGGCCCCTGGATTTGTAGTTCAAATGTGTAAACTGTAGTTACAATTCTGAATGCTATTGGTTAATCCCCTGCACGTGATCCCTGCTCCTTGAGAGAGACCTTTCCTGGTCTGCCTCACTCCACTGACACACACCCCTTTTTTCATTGGTCCCGTCCTCTGCTTTCTTTGCCTGCTGAGTAGGCTGGCTTCCTTTCCTATGGGGTGTGTGTGGGGGTGGGGGGGAGAGAAATCACCATATTGCTCTAGTCCTGCGTTATGCTCCACTCCTTTTGCTTCCATTGCCTTTTGAACTGGAGCAGTATGTGTCTGTTTATTATATTAATTAAATAACTCTTCTTGTGGATGTTAGGGATGGTTTAACTGACTGGAGAATATTGTAAAGTAAAACACAGTAGGTGACCAGTGACAAGGTCCACTATCTGTGAAAGAGGTTGGTGCAGAGTGAAAGTTACCCCTGGATTCTCCCTCGTCATCCATCACAACCCCCTCCCACAGACCTCCTCCCTGACGTAATTAACAACTCTTTCCTTATCCTACCTCTTATTTGGCAGTTTGGCCTTAATGACACCATTTTGAACTGATGAGGCATGAGTGTCTGGAAATAGCTTCTGCCTCCCTCTAGACACCACAGAGACACCCATACCCACCATCCGACTGGACCCTTTGGCCTTCTTAATTGTCACTCTCTTTGCTCAAAGTCCTTTTTGATTCAGGATCTCCTAACTCATAATAAAATTTCTCTCCTCTGCCTCACGGAAACCTGGCTGCGATCAGAGGAAGAATCCCTTCTTTTTGAATGTTTTACCCCAAATTATGATGCTTTTTAAAGGTCTCAGAAATTGCTTCCCCTTTTTCTTATCCTGAAATTCTTGTTGTAAAAGTAGATTCTCATTATCCATTCTCCTGTTCTATTGCTCCCCCTCTCTGTCTGCCGAGGGTTGGGAGTCCTGCCGACAACCTGCTTATCCTAAGTGATTTCAACATTCATGTGGATGATTTTAATAACTATAGAGCCAGGCACTTCTGCAACTTTCTATCTGATCTTTCCTTACAACAGTGGTCATATTCTCAATTTGGCTCTTATCTTACAAGACTCAAATGTGTTCCCTACATCCTTTTCAACCACCTCTCTTTCTTGGTCCAACCACTCTTTAATTTGTTTTAAACTCTGACTAATCACTGACCCCCAGAGACCTTCTTCGACCTATGGTCATTGGACTAGGGCCCCCTCCAAAGTCAATACCACCTCTCTTTCCCCTTCCCTTTTTGCAATCCCACCAGACTTCTCTACTAAATCCTTAGATGAGCAAACTGCTACCTGGTATTCCATCTTACAACAGGTTATTGATACAGTTGCTCCCAAAATCTTCTGCTCGTCACTCCACTAAACACCGTGCATGGTACACCCCTGGTCGCCGTCTACTCAGACAACACTATCGCAGGGCAGAATGGCTGAGCAGTTGAACGGCCTGTATCACATTAAAGAAGGTCTCGCAGTATTCAGTCCCCTGAGGAAGCTGTGTGGTGAAACGGGTCCCCGTTGAGACCAGGATCTTACTGCTTTAGATGGCCATACATGTGAAGTTCAACTTTCTGACTGCTATATAAGCTAAGTTTAATATTTAGTTCCTTTTTGATTAGGTTGCACAAACCTCACTGTACAATTTTTGATGGGATTGTTTTGCACCATTAAGGATTTTTTTCATAAAAAAGACTATTGGTGTGGTTAGGGGTTTTTATGACCGATGATAGAAGTTGTGTACTGTAGCTTGGATGCTATGACTTTATATCATTTGGCATCTGAGGTCTTTTCCCCCATCATTCCTTTATGGTGTTTGATTATACAGAGGGTGTTCCTCACTCTATTTTGTGAATTGAGTTGCTCCTGCTCCTGCCACCCTCCCTTTAAATTTCAGACCTGCAATTTGTGATTTTCTGAAACCTCTCTTTCACTGTGTATATAATCTAGATGTGTAAATGCTGCCATTTTCATGTCTATATGCATCTAAAATGACCTCTCTAGCGTACCTGTATGTAACATTCCTTGAGTCTGTTTGGAAATGTAAGTAGTAAAGTCTAAAATCCAAATCCAAAGTATGGACATAGTGAAAAGAATGGCAGCAAATTTCAGTGCTGAAAGTAAATAATAGGAATGTGAAATTAATAAAATCCATAATAGAAAATAAATTATTTTTACAGGATATATCTGTACAGCACTGCATATTTTATTTATTACAACTTAGTAACAACCTTTATGAGAGATTCACCCCGAGTATGTGTAACCAGACACAGGCAACTTACATTGTAAGTGACATATGTCTGGTCTCATATGGAAAGTAGTGGTAACAGTAGAATAATGTATATTATTTCTCCCTCAGAAACAACCATCAGATCCATAATTTTCTTGGGTATTTTGAATTGCAACATAAAATGCAGTTATTTCCTTGTGCGTGGGTATATGGAGGGGTTGGCAAATAGACAACAATAAATGCCAGACAGGGATATGCAGCAGCATCAAGCCACTGTAAAGCTGCAAATTCAAAGAGAAATTGAAAATAAAGTGTGCACTTCTGTGGCAAGATGCTAAGTTACATTACTAGAAGTCCTGTCAAATCTATTACTACAAAGTGCCAGCAGAAATAAGAGCACAAATTCTTTTTTTTCTTGAGTTCTTCCTCAGATGGAAAAGTGAAACTATATGAACAGCATGGCTACACATTTGCCATTTCTTTATTGCACTTAAAACACATTGCAAACAATTTCACAAAAACGCGGCAAAAAGTAAGCCTACAGCTGCAAAAAGCAGCCTTTATCCACGTGTGTGTGTGTGTGTATATATATATATATATATATACACACACACACAAAACTATCAAAAGCAAAATTGGAAAAACAGCCGCTCTGCTAAGACAATCTAAAAAGATAAGAGCTGCTGCTTCATTATGGATAAATATTACATATTTTCATTTTACATCACTTTGTAAAATCAACATTCAAGTATTTTCTTTCATTGCACATTTTATCAAAATCTCATTATGATTGAAGCATCATACTGCTTTTTTTTTCAAGATCTTGTCTTTACCCTTTAAATGCTTACTAGTCACAGACACAGTAATTTTTAACATTAGGTGCAGTGAGTGAAAGCAATTAAAGAGTTCATAAAGATAAAGGTACGCAAGTACCAAGTTGTGAACACCTTATGGGGGCCGCCACTTGTGTTATGGTTTCTTGGAACACTATTAGCAGGTTGGTTTGCTCTGCCTTCCCCAGTCATCTTTACCCCATGGCTAAGGCCAGGTACTCATTTAACAACTGAAGGTGGATGGACAGCTGAGTTGGTCAGAGGCCAGCTACCTGACAGAAATCCCAGTGTAGGATTCAAATTCAGGTTGTGGGACAATGAAGGCTAGCACCACAAGGTATCTATAAAGGATACGTATAGTGTTAACAAGTGGGCTGTCACCATAAAATAAATCGCCATACTGGGGGTCCATTGAGCCCAGTATTCTGTGTCCAACAGTGGCCAACCCAGGTCGCAAGTATCTGACAGGATCCCTGGCAGCATGAAACTGTGAGCCATAACAATATACCTTCTCTTTTCTTTAATTTGGTAGGTAGGTCTGTGATTTATTTTAATATATATATATCTATATATCATATATAAATACAAAATATTTAAATAAAGGCCTCCTTTCTGTACAAAAGGGCAGGATAAGCTTGCTACCCAAACAAGTTGTATGGTCCATGAGCTCAGCTTTTCTTTAATCTCTATTTAGGGCCTGAATTGCTAAGCATTTTTCACCCATGACAGAGAAAGAGAAAAAATGCCGTAGCCCTCAGTCTAATTATAATAAAAAGCATTACAATCAACATACTTTCTTAATTATTTAGTCCTTCTTAGTCTACACGTTACCTATTTTGGGAACAATTATATCTCATTTCTGAATTCATTGAATTCACACAGTGGAATACATAGTCTTTTGCAAGACTTTTTTTTTTTCTTCTTGGCTAGCCAAATAAAAAAAAAAAAGCTCATGTTTTATTTTACTACCTCTTAGATGTGATCGTGTTAATGTCAATGTCAATATCATTTTCAACCACATCATTGTAATTTTTCTTTTCAATGCAGTCATTAACAGCTTTCAGAGCAATACGTAGTCTTCTGTCCATGGCCTCTAGATGTGGTTGGTAGAGAACAGGTGCTATACTGTCTTTCAGTAAGGATTCTTCCATTAAGTAACTTAGTTTGTACTCCTCCTTAGCCAATAATTGTAATCGCAGATAAGTAGACTTCCTTATTCTGTGAAAGAGGAACAAAAATGTATATCAAAAAACCATGTGAATGTGCAAGTTCATGGAAAATGTATTAGTGATGGTATGTACCACTGGGATAAATTACATCAGTCCTTCCTAGAAAACCTATGTCAGAATATATAAACAAACAGGTCCCTTTAAAAGATTCTTGGTACAAATTTAGGTCATTTCAGTAAGGCATCTTCATACTGCAACAATGATGTTTTAATTTTAAAAAGTCAAGAACACAGAGAAAAAAAACACACATATTCCTTTTAATTCTATAATCTTGCACTCAAATTTTCATGTTTAGTGCTCAAAATTGTACAGTTATGCGTGTAACTTAATTGGCAAATTAGGCTCTAATTGGCATTAACTAATCACTGTTAATTGGCACTAATTTGCAGTTATGTATGTAACTGCATTTAGTTACCACTCTATGAACTTAGTGCTTAAAATCTATAGCATGTATGTACAATTGAGTGTGCATGTGGGGGGGGGGGGGGGGGGGGGGTATGGGTGGCTCAGAGGCATGACAAACATTTAAATGCTAAACTTAGAGATTCTTGTCGGTTATGCGTGCAACTGTGACATTTAGTTGCGGACCTTTACACCTGCCACTGACAGGACATAAATGGCCATGCCTAAAATTCCTGCCTATGTCGACTTACGCTAGTATTCTATTACAGCAAATATGCACAAAATTGATGTTAGCGCCTAACTTTAGGTGATCTTTTAGAATTTACCCTTTTGTGTTTAAAGTTCATTAAAATAAGCAAAATAATATTGGCTTGAATATTTCATGAAAACTTATATCCCAGCTTGGATTCCTGACAAGGTCATAGGACCATGTGTGTCAGCATTCACAGGCTCTTTTATTATGCAGAGAAAATAAACTCAGGGGTCCTTTTACTAAGCCACGCTAGTGGCCAGAGCTGCGAGTAACACATGAGCTTGCTGTGCACTTCAGCCACTTTCTAGCATGGCCGTGATGTTTTTTTTTTATGGCCACATGCTAATTTCCCCATTAGCACATAGCTATTACCGCCACCTATTTAGGAGGTAATAAGGGCTCCTGTGCTACTCTTGCACTAATTGGATAGTGCACTGTAATGTGCTCATGCTATCCAATTAGCGCAGCCATCCTACTCTCTGCCCCTAGAAACACCTCCTGAGGCAAAATTTTTTTTTTTTTAACCGTGAGAGTAGTGCATGCTGATGGCCAAACTACCACAGGACACCTTAACACTGCCCACAGTAGTGCCCTTTTACCCACATTAGGCCTACTGTACCTTAGTAAAAGAGCCCCTTACTCTAGTAACGAATTTGTTTATTTGAATTTGACTCATGCTTTTTTCATCTGCAGTTCAAGGCAAGTTATATTCAGGTAGTATATTCATTAGAGAGTATGATTATAAAATGGCTTTATGCATGTGTTTCATGTGCACTGTATCCCTGAAAAAAAAATCTAACAATTTATAGATAAAATGATTTTGACAGCTGCATTATATGCACTCGTAACTCAAAAGCAGTTAAGATGTAATATTTGCTTTCTCTAAAGAATCTCATTATTTCAAAATATTGGAAATTGTAATGTATGTATCATTACAAGAGATTTCTTCAACATTTTCAGTTCATCTTAACAGGCTTTTTTTTTCAGTTGAGTAGACTGGAGGAGTAGTGTATTCTGATGCATAGTTATGTATAATATAACTGTTGGAAGAATGTTATAGTTTGGGTATTTTTGGAGATGCCCCCACATCTGGAAGACAATGAGAACAGTAGAATTCACTGGTAGGTCACCTCGACTTCTTAATGTACACTGTCCAAGATGAAATGTACAGTGATAACACCGTCACAAAACCCCAACATCTAGTGATAAAGAAGCCTTAGAAATCGTATGCCCTGAGGGTTAGCACAGCCATTTATTTTACTTATAACAGTGCAGAAGTTGCTAGGTCACAAAATATTACACTGCTGTGATCGTTCACACAATCATCTTCTGTAATAAAGAAGGCAATCTTCACTCATTTGATATCAGACTGAGAACTGCCACAAAGTGAGAAACTATATTCAGTCATATTGACTATGCTGTTTTTCTGGCTTGGGCATCTCTGTTTACTGTTGCCATTAGGAGATCTTAAAATTATACTGCTGGATAGCTTACAGAAGGCAATTAGAAAAGGACAATCATTGTTAAAATCATGTTCCGTAAGTGAAATCTCATATATATCTTCTGTTGCAAGCTATTTAATAAGTTGTGTTATAGCAATAAAACAATGTGCAGTTCTATAACTCGGTGCCACAACTTAGGTGTATTGTACACTTATGGAATAGTGCTGAGCGCTCTTCGCGTGTAAGTGTACACATGCATAAGTGCCAGTATTCCATAAATTAAGCACATAAATGGTACTTAAGTGACTTGGTTTTCTCACATTAGTCCCAATTAACACACTTTATACACTTTCTCCCCTCATTCTGTAATAAGGCCCTTAAATTTAACCCTCCATTGCCTGCCGCATTGAGCCTGCCATGAGTGGGAAAGCGCGGGGTACAAATGTAACAAAAATAAAAAACAAAAATTTATTGCACTTGTATCCCACATTTCCCACATTTTCCCACCTATTTGCAGGCTCAATGTGGCTTACAAAGACCTGTTATGGCATCGCCATTCTAGGGTAAACGATACAATTGGTGTTACAAAGAGATCAAGGATGACAAAGAAGAACCAAGCAAACAATTATAAAAAGAAGACATTCAGAATAAGGGTGGAGTGGTGAAGTGTTATAATTAAGCTATGAATTCTCGTGGTAGGCCTTGTTGAAGAGATAGGTTTTCAGAGATTTGCGAAAGTTAGTTATTTCGTTAATTGTTTTCAATTTGGTTGGTAGTGCATTCCACAGCTGCGTGCTCATGCAGGAAAAGCTGGTCGCATGTGTTAGTCTGTATTTTAGTCCTTTACAGCTGGGGAAGTGTAGATTAAGAAATGTGCGGGCCGATCTTTTGTATTCTGTAATGTCCCCCTAAATGAAAGCACACTTTGTAGAATATGCTTTGATTTCTGTGTGGAAATCAAGCCGCGATATATAGAATCGAGCTCTTAGTGTGTAACTGCGAGGGAGCATATACATGGCGGAGCATGGGCAGGCCATGGGCATGTCACCAAGCCACATGTGTAATGTATCGCGTTCTATCAATTGTGGGTATTGCATACTGCACTGAGGTTTGACAACTTACATCAGCCGTTCTAAGTGCTGTTATAGAATCGGTGGTAAGTGCCTATATCTTGGTGCCATGTTATAGAATTGTCCCCTTCCTATTTTTGTGCATGGCATGCCTGGATCTCTTCCTTTTGGCTTCATCACTATGCAAATTGAATGACATAGCTTGGTTTAAAAAAAAAAATTTTTTTAACTTCACAAGTTGTATTATTCATGGAATGTTAGCAATATCTCCAGAGATGATGTTAGTTTTATCCCAGGATAACATGCCCACTAACATGCAGGCAGATGCTCCCAAGGAGAAACTTAAAGGGGTAAGCCTGGTGCAACTAAAAGGCTCCCCTCTGGGGGAAATTGGTTACAGAATAGGGATGAGGGGCATGTCCCCCCTAACAAGGGGGCCCTTTTACCAAACTGCAGTAAAAAGTGGTCTTAGCACGCCCTTATATGGGTCATTCCCGTGTGTTAAGGCCATTTTTACTACAGGGGTAAAATGGCCGATTTTTCTATTTTCACTATTAATGGCCATCTGCTAATTTTCAACAGAAAAAAGTGAAGCAAAAAAAACGAGGATATCTAAAGCTTGGTGTGCAGGACCTTTAATATAGTCACAAAATTAACACATCGAGGACCCGACACGGCCGTGTTTCAGCGTGTGAGCCTGCTGCAGGGGTCAACAAACCTTAAAAAACAGAACAAATACCCATAAATGTACTATTTTATTTATTTGTTACATTTGTATCCCACATTTTCCCACCTATTTGCAGGCTCAATGTAGCTTACATAGTACCGTGAAGGATTACGCCAACTCCGGTAGAGAAACAAATACAAAGTGATGTTGTAGCCAACTTCTGAAGTCTACTGAAGACCCATCTCTTCAACAAGGCATACAAGCATCAACAATTATGAACTCCTGTACACATACCCAGAACTGCCCTTACAATATTTGCTTGCCAAACCACTATCATGCTTTTTTCACTATTACTAAATGCACACTTTCTATATAATTCTTATACAATTCTTAATTATTTCTTACTATGATTGCTTGCTAAAATACTATCATGTTTTACCATTATCATGTTACCCAAAATCCTTCTGTTATACTAAATGCATACTTCTCATGTATTCTCACTATTCATGATGTATTGTAAGCCACATTGAGCCTGCAAAGAGGTGGGAAAATGTGGGATACAAATGCAACAAATAAATAAATAAATAAGGTTCATAGTTACAGAGACATTGGGAATAGTAGAGAAGAAGAGATATATAGTGTTCATTATGAGCTTGGGTTACGTTGTGTTGCAGGGTTTGGGTACTTAAGTTGGGTCGGTAGGGTATGCCTTTTCGAACAGGTGGGTCTTTAGTGTTTTCCGGAAGTTAAGATGGTCGTACATTGTTTTCACAGCTTTTGGTAATGCATTCCACAATTGTGTACTTATGTAGGAGAAGCTGGATGCATAAATTGATTTATATTTGAGTCCTTTACAGCTTGGGTAGTGGAGATTTAAGTATGTTCGTGTTGATCTGGCTGCGTTTCTGGTTGGGAGGTCTATGAGGTCGGCCATGTAACCCGGGGCTTCGCCATAGATAATTTTATGGACCAGGGTGCAGATTTTGAAAGCTATGTGTTCTTTGATTGGAAGCCAGTGTAGTTTTTCTCGGAAGAGTTTGGCGCTTTTGAATCGTGTTTTTCCAAATATAAGTCTAGCTGCTGTGTTTTCGGCGGTCTGAAGTTTCTTTAAGAGTTGCTCTTTGCATCCCGCATAGATTCCGTTGCAGTAGTCAACGTGGCTTAGTACCATTGATTGTATCAGGTTGCGAAAAGTTTCCCTCGGGAAGAATTGTTTCACGCGTTTCTTGGTTGTAGAGTTCACTTGGCTCTCGAATGTAAGATTATGGTCGATTATGACCCCAAGAATTTTCAGGCTGTCTGAAAGAGGGAGGGTGTAATCTGGAGTGTTTAAGTTTGTGGGTTTATTTGTGTTGTGTTGGGATGAGAGGATGACGCAATGTGTTTTTTCTGTGTTGAGTTTTAATTGGAATGCATTTGCCCATACATAAAAAAGTAATAATACATCTAAAACATAAAAACCTTGATAAAAACACAACACCCATAAAAAGAATAAAATTGTGATTACATTGTGGACAATTAATAGAATACAAAAATAAACCAATACATAAAAAAAACTACATAATATTGATTTCTAAAAATATCAATAAATATAGGTAAAAATAAACATAAGAAAAATAAGGTTTTCTAAATATGATTTTTTAAATATGAGTTTTAAACATGATTTTTCTTATGTTTATTTTTACCTATATTTATTGATATTTTTTATACTTTTATAAATCAATATTATTCAGATTTTTTTTAAACAAATTGGTTTATTTTTGTATTCTATTAATTGTCCCTAATATAATCACAATTTTATTCTTTGTATGGGGTGCTATGTGTGTTTTTATCAAAGTTTTGGGGGGTATTTTACTAAGCCACGGTAACGTTTTAAACTCATGGTAGAAATCATCTGGTGGTAAACGCCAAGATGCCCACAGGAATATAATGAGCGTCTTGGCATTTACAACCAGCTAATTTCTAACATGAGCTTAAAATGCTACCGAAGTGTATATTTTAGATGTATTATTACTTTTTTATTTATAGTACATTTATTGGTATTCTGTTTTTATAAGGTTTGTTGACCCCTGAAGCAGGCTCACATGCTGCAACACGCCCGTGTCGGGTCCTTGATGTGTTAATTTTGTGACTGTATTAAAGGTCCTACACACAGCTTTGGATATCCTCGTTTTCTTTGTCTCACTTATTTGCTGATGTCTATAAGTCGGTGAGGTTTTGTTTTCCACTTGCTAATTTTCCCATTAGCATGTGAGATCCTACCACCATCTATTTTGTAAGCAGTAAGGGTTCATGCACTAACCATGTGCTAATCAGTGCATGGCAATGTAGCTGAACTAACCAGTTAGCACAGAACATGCTCACTCTCTGCCCTCAGAAACACCTCTTGCACCAAAAAATAAAAAAATATTTTATAACATGTTGGTAGTGCACACATATGCAAAAATTACCACGGGATGCCTCAGCACACCCTTTGGTAAGGCATTTTTTGCTGCAGTAAGCACACGTTAGTACTTACCACAGCTTAGTAAAATGACTCCAAAGTAGGGAAAGGTGTTATTCCCAAGCCTTCACTCCCCTTTGTTCTCTTCCCCCAGCATCCATCCCTGGGTGTCCAGTATGGGAGTATGCATACAGGTAGAAGCAGTCCCATTTGCTCCTACCCCTAAAGCTCTGTTTTCAAAACTGGCACCACCTGAGCCCTTAGCTTGGTAAACAGATCACTTAGGGGCCCTTTTACTAAGTTGTATTAAAAAGTGGCCTGTGCTATAACTAGTGCATGGGTTTCCCATGCCCTGAGGCCATTTTTAGCATTGCTGTAAAATGGCCACATTTTCCATTTTTGAAATAATGGCCATGTGCATGAGCTCTTAACTAATTTTCTTATTAGTAAGCGGCCATAATATTCTCATTAGCAAATGGCCATTAGTACGCAAGCCCTTAATTACTCCTATTTTCTAGGCAATAAGGGCTAACATGCTAACCATGTGCTAATTGGCTAGTGCACCAGCCAATTAGTGTGCTAATTGGCTACTGCACTAACAGATTAATGATGGGCACACCTACTCTCCACCCACAAACATACCTCCAGCGTTAATAAATAAAAAGTATTTTTTAGTGGGTGGAAAGCGCGCACAGATGCCAAAACTACCACAGGACGCCTGAGCGCGCCATATGGTAAGCACGTGTTAGTGCTTACATTAGCTTAGTAAAAGGGCCCCTTAATTTCCACTACTATATCAGCTTTAGTCATATATTTAGTTTAGAATATATTATTTGTCATTTTGAACAGTGTGTGTTTATAACAAATAGGGCAAAAATCGCACATTGGCGCCTAATATAATTAGCTAATGGGCTCCAATGATTTACTTATTGGATTTAAGCACTTAATTGGCACTAATTAATATTTGGGTGCCAATCGGGCTATGCGCTGTTCTGTAACAATGGACACCTAAATTGTATCGTATGAAACTCAGAAGGGGGTGTGGACATGGGATGGGCATAGGTGGGTCAGGGGCCTTCACAAAAGAGATGCGCAGTTGTACAGAATAGTGGGATTCCGCGCCCAATTTGCATGCCAGGATTTACACCAGGTTTCAGCTGGCATAAGTCCTTGCGCTGAAAGCTGAGCGCCAACTTCAATGCACAATGCTAATCTATAAAGAGTGCTCATCCTGAGTGCCCTTTATAGATTAGCATTGAGCACCAAATTAAATTGTAGAATCTGGTCCTATGTGTGTTTAAAAGCACCCACCTAGTTTGCACTTGCTACATATGTGAGTTACCAAGTGGGTGAAAATGGTATGCTAATTTAAGAAATACCATGTATGTATGCTATTTCCTTCCTCCAACTTAATCCTCCTTTAAATGTGGCTAAAGGTGTGTATTTAGCTATATTTGTGGGTGGCAGTTTTCAATCAGGCCTTTTAAAACCGCTACTTTGTCAATGCTATCCTCTTTCTTACACATATATTAGAGAGTTGCATGGGGACAGAAATTTTACCTGTTCCCACCCGTCCCCACTGGAATCTCCTCCATCCCTGCCTGTCCCTGTACTACAATAACCCAACAACATATTGATAGCTTCTCCTCTTAGTGCTTATGGGGATTTCAATGCTATCAACCATATCCATTAAATTGTTTATTGCTATTATAATTGCTAAGCTAGCTCAGAAACACAAGGAAAAGACAGGTAGGCTGGCCTGGTACTATACTTCTGTGGGAACCCCGTAGCACCTGGAGGGGATCCCTACAGGATTCCCGCTAACCCAGTTCCTGTGCAGCTCTCTAACATCCTATATAATAAAACGCACCTCCAACATTCTGAAGCTGACTGCATGGCTGAGGCATTCCTGCTCTCTGTATCCATCTCCTGAATTGACATAATGTACTTCCGGGTTCGTCACAAGCAGAAGTGACCAACCACACGAGGTTTCTCGGCTTCAGAATGTTGGAGGTGCATTCTATTAAATAGGATTGGTCAGTTCCTTGAAGCACAGCCAGAGCTCAGCATCCTGCACAGTAACGCTCAGACACCAGAGAGAGAGGGGGAGGCTGACACCAGAGGGGGGGGGGGGGGAGGTATCTCTGTCACACACATACACACACACTCTCTCTCTCTCTCACAGTCAATGTCTTTCTCTCACTCTCACACACTGTCTCTCACACACTCTATGTCTCACACTGTATCACATTCATTCTCTACATGTCACACAGTCACTCACACACTCTCTTGGTCTCATACAGTCTCACAGAGAGTCTGTGTCTCACACACACTCTCTCTCTCACACACACTGTATCTGTGTGAAACACACTCTCTCTCACACTGTGTCTCACATACGCACTTGCACACACTCTCATTCTCACACACACACTCACACCCAGACTCACTCACTCTCTCACACACACACACACTCGCACATTCACTCTCACATACACTCTCTCAAACATACACACTCCGAGGAAAACCTTGCTAGCGCCCGTTTCACTTGTGTCAGAAATGGGCCTTTTTTACTAGTATATATATATAGAAAACTTAGGTTCTTGTATAGCATTTTATATGTTGAAAGAATTGTGGGCAAATACTCTGATGAAATATACCTGCAGCACTGATTTAAAGGCACCAAGATAGAGAGCTCATCGTGTGAATACTTCCCAAACCTTTTGAAAGAAGAAAATGCAGTTACGACATATCTCAAGATTGTTCTGCAATTTTTTTCTTCTAAAAATTAGCATACATAGGAGTTGCTCATTTTCTGGAACTAAGGTTTCTTATTCTATTATTTTCTGGTCCGAGTCTAGCCAATATTCTTCTGTTATCTGGCATCTCTGTTTTATGGTCCATGCAAAATACTGATCACAGTAGTCTATTTTGACCTCTGACTCTTTTGATCTGTATGTTATCCCATCTGCCTTCAATCCCTAAATTGGATGAGGTGATCAAAGAAACTACAAAGGAACTGCACTGTGCTAACTCAGTTGGCCTGCCACTAGCAGATTATACTGTTAGCTAAGGCAAAAGTTCATAAATAATAATACTATTTGGAATTGTAGAGTACTGTCTCGTATTGATGCCAATAAAAAAAAAATAATCTTAAAGAAGAGAATTCCCCTTCCAGCCTTCATAGGACTAACATAATGGAACATTTAAGGAAATGTTACTAGTATGCAACCAATTATCAATTTTCATTTACAGAACAAATAGAACAGATCAAAGGATTCTGCAGCAACCTAAGCTGAACAATGATTAAAGGTAAAGGTGGTCCCCTGCACAACTACTAGGGGCCACCACTTGTGTGACGTTTTCTGGGCAGACTATTTGTGGGGTGGTTTGCCTTTGCCTTCCCTAGTCTTGTTTATCACTCCCCCATCACCTAAGGCAGGGTACTCCTTTACCTGAATGGCTGAGATGGCCAGTTGCTGGCTACCTGACAGAAATCCCACTCAGGTCATGAGGGCAGTAGGCAAGTGATTTACCAATTGCACTATGAGGCCTTGGTTAAAAATATAAAACATGCTCCAATATAATCTCCCTTCCTAAAAATAGAGTAAAGATTTCATCCATTTGTTGAGGCCTGATGCTTGGCATCAAGGAATATGTAATCCGTCCACCATTTGTTGTGAACATTTTTTGCAGGAATAGAACCTTAGTTGGGGTGTATTCATATCATCAGTTGAGGGGTACATTTCAAAAGGCTCTCATTAGCCTGCGGACATTATTGATCAGTAATATAAGTGTGTTTACCCTCGACCGTTGTCCAGATGGATGATAAATGTTTCATTTCCAAACTTTTCAAATGTTTCATAATGATGTCTGTCCATGTTTCCTGCAGAATAGGAAGCAGACTTCATTAGAATAATTTTGCTATTTCAAGAATGAACAAGTAGAAAAGTAAGAACCACAAACATAACAGTACAGAATAATTTCTGTTTCCTTTATTTCTACCAAGCAAGTTAAAGGGATGTTATGGTCGAAGAACAGCAAAGTGTTCTGACTCATCTGAGTAGAATCAAATGTAACTTTATAGTGACCAAAGAAGGTGTTCCCAGAAGAAAAAACTGAACTCTATAATTATTTTAGAGATATCAGTAAAATGATTCAAACATATTGTACTACACATGTATAAGAATATCTCATATTTTACACCATCATTGCATAATTCTTTTGTTGATGTAGGTGTTTATTTTACAATACAATACAATACCAACTCATATATACCACTGTTACATAGTAACATAGTAGATGACGGCAGAAAAAGACCTGCACGGTCCATCCAGTCTGCCCAACAAGATAAACTCATACGTGCTACTTTTTGTGTATACCATACCTTGATTTGTACCTGTCCTTTTCAGGGCACAGACCGTATAAGTCTGCCCAGCACTATCCCCGCCTCCCAACCACCATCCCCGCCTCCCGCCACCGGCTCTGCCACCCAATCTCGGCTAAGCTCCTTAGGATCCATTCCTTCTGAAAAGGATTCCTTTATGTTTATCCCACGCATGTTTGAATTCCGTTACCGTTTTCATTTCCACCACCTCCCGCGGGAGGGCATTCCAAGCATCCACTACTCTCTCCGTGAAAAAATACTTCCTGACATTTTTCTTGAGTCTGCTGCCCTTCAATCTCATTTCATGTCCTCTCGTTCTACCGCCTTCGCATCTCCCAATCAAATTGGTTCAATGCAGGATATATAAATAACTGCTAGTATAAATATTAGGATTTACAAATAATAAGATTTACTAATAACTTCCCACAAACTATCCAGTTCTGGCATAGGCGGTTAGGGAGGATATTCAATGGTACTATCTGGTTAACAGGCATAGCTAGGGGGGATGCCAGGGGAGCGGCCGCGCTCCCAAACGGACTTCCACCGGCGTCTATTTTTTATGCGATCTTAAAACACTCACTGGTGCCATCGGCGGTCCCCTCTCCGCTCCCCCTGCGCCTTGAACATGGCCACACTTCTGCTAAGTGCCATTAAATATCCGTGGATAGTGCTGCACAGACTGGGGAGAGGGACGTTGGGGTGTCAGTATCTGAGGATCTGAAGGCAATAATACAGTGTGCAAGGTGGTGGCCATAGTCAGAAGGATGCTAGGCTGTATAGAAGCATAACCAACAGAAGAAAGGAGGTGTTGATGCCCCTGTACAAGTCGTTGGTGAGGCCCCACATGGAATATTGTGTTCCGTTTTGGAGGCCACATCTTGCTAAAGATGTATGAAGACTTGAAGCGGTCCAAGGGAAGGCAACAGAAATTGGGCTTGTGCCAAAGGACATGTGAAAAGAGGCTGGAAGATCCCTAGAGGAGAGGAGGGATGGGGCGATATGATACAGACGTTTAAATACTTGAAAGCTATTAATATAGAAACAAATATTTTATAGAGAAGGGAAAATGGTAAAACTAGAGGATATGAATTGAGGTTGCGGGGTAGTAGACTTAAGAGTAATGTCAGAAAATTCTTTTTCATGGAGAGGATGATTGATGCCTGGAATGCCCTCCCGAGGCAGGTGGTGGAATTTAAAAAGGCATGGGATGAACACAGAGGATGTCTTATTAGAAAATTAATGGCATAAAAAAACAAAACTTAAAGGGTTGCATATGTGTTCACATGTCAAATGGTGCTTAGATGGCAACTCTAGCTGTAAAAACTAAGGCCAGTACTGGGCTGGCTTGTACGGTCTATGTCCCATATATAGCAACCCAGTTTAGGATGGGTTGGAGAGGGCTTTGATGGAGGACTCTAGTAATTTGGAATGTGAGGACAGTGCTGGGCAGACTTTTTTTTTTTAAATTATTTATTTATAATTTGCAATAATATTCAAGACATACAATCTTTTCAAAACACATCAATAGGTAAAATATGATAAAGAAAAATTATAACAAGGAAAACACAAGGTTACATTTGGTGCCTTTAGCCCACATTATGGGGATCCAAGATTCAAAGTTAAAAAATATGATAAAGAAAAATTATAACAAGGAAAACACAAGGTTACATTTGGTGCCTTTAGCCCACATTATGGGGATCCAAGATTCAAAGTTAAACCAAAGGGACTTGGCATAATAGGAAACAATTTCTGATAACATCTCAGGCTCTACATTATCTATTTTCTGCTAAGACATATGGACTTATCTGGCTGCCTTCTAGGCTTTAAGAAAATCGTTCAATTGTTTATCATCACAGAAAATATATTTCCGATCTTTAAACATTACTAAGCATTTACATGGAAAACGAAGCTGAAAACGTGCCTGTAAAGAAAGCACTTCCGTTTTCATTTCTAGAAATTTCTTTCTGCGTTGTTGAGTCCATTTCGATATATCAGGAAATATAGAAATTTTACCACCAAGAAAATCTACATTTGCTTTCTGAAAATAATTCTTTAACAGCGTTTCTTTGTCTTGCAAGAAGACAAATGTCACAAGTAATGTTGATCTCAATTTCATCTCTTCCCTGGATTGCTCCAGGAAAGCCGTTATGTCTAGCGTGGGCGTTTCTCCTTTCGATTGAGGCTCTTGTAAAGTTTCTGTAGTATTTTTCACCGGTAAATAGAATACTTTTTGTAATGGAGGTAACATCTTTTCAGAATATTTTAATTGTTCCTTCAAAAGTCTGAAGAACATCTCTTTCGGCGAGATCATAGCACACACCGGAAAATTGAGTATCCGTAAATTCAAATTTCTCATGCTATTCTCTAAATTCTCAATTTTTCTAGAGATCAACAATTTTTCAGCCACCAATTGCGATTGAGTAGCTTGTATTTTAGAAATATTCTGTTCATTATTCAGTTGTTTAGCGGTAAAAAGTTCCATTTTGCTTTTCATGTCTTTAATCTGAGAAGAATTATTCAATGATACTGTAATAAAGGATGTACAAACCTTATGAAGGTTTTCCAGAGCAGTCCATATCGCCTCCAGCGATATTTCGGCCGGTCGTTTCAGGGGCTGAAGCGCTTCCGCGCAAAGCAGAGATTCCGCTTGCTGGTCAGCGTCAGTCTCTGGGGCTCGCATTAGCTGGCTCTCCTCCCAATTCTCTCCCATAGCTGCTGTTTCCATCGGAGCCTGCCTCCCCTTCAGGGGCGCTATACTTCCAGCCTCTGGCAACGATGCTCCAGTAGCTTGTGGGATTGGTGGGGTAGCAGGACCCAGCGGACTGAGCGAAAAATCGCTCTCCAAGCCAGTACTGTCCCTCGTACTGGCAGCGGATACGCCCACAGGTGTAGACGCCAAGAAAGCTGAGATAGATGTTTGCCTCGGTCCTGGGGTCTCCATCCGAGGGAGAGGAGGTCCCCTCGGTTTCCCCTTTCGCTTAGGCATGCTCTCTCAGAATTATGGGTAAGAAAAAAGGAGGTAACGCTGAAGTTTGAAAATAATTCTAGGGAGCAAAAAATCTCTGCTTCCTGTCTATTCGGCCATCTTGGACCCCCTGCTGGGCAGACTTTCACGGTCTGTGTCCCGCAAATGACATGACAGATTCGGATAGGCTGGAGTGGGCTTTGACGGCAACTCCAGTAGTTGGAACATGAGGACTGAGCCAGGAGACTTCTACAGTTTATGTCCCAGAAACACCAAAGAAAGTATATAATTTCACGTTCATTGTTGATTTAATCTTGATTTGATAATGAATGTGACTGTTGGGCGTTCAGGTCTTTATCTGCCGTCACTTACTATCTAATTGCCAGGAACCTCTCCTAGCCATTTAAAGTGCTTTGAATATCAACCCTGATGTTTATTAACCCTCATTTCCCAATAAAAGTCACTATTTTCAAAACAAATTTTTGTCAAATGCACAGAACAGGAGAAATGTCTTTGGGAATAGAGCACCAGATGTGTTCATTACTTTTGGTGTAAATAAGAATCTAATACATTAGTTACTGATCCTGATATCATAATCTAATTTTCTATTAAAAAAAAGGCAAATTGCTTTCTTATCAGCATTTAAATGTTGATATGATGTTTGTGTTCATTGTGGCGGCCAGAACAATACAGTTTTTGTGAACTTTTTGTACCTTTTGTTTCGTACTTAGGTGCCCTCAAGGTATTATTTCTATAACTGTGATGTTTATTTTAGTATCTACTATGCAGTTGAGGTGCTTATCTGTAATGGGAGATCTCCAAAGACAGTAGGGAAAATCTAGTAAATGGGCAATATAATCCAATGGCACTAACAAGTAAGTATCACAGAGCTAAGAACAAAACCAGAAGAATTTTCTGAGCACGTATGGAACTTCCCTTGTAGCTGCTATCTCACAAATTATTTCAGTCTAATGCCTAGCTTAGTAGACAACTCCCTGGGAAGGCAGGTAGGTAAGTATGTCTGCTTTAAAATGCTTGTACTGAGACCCCCATCACAGGTAATCAACTTTGCATTCTCTGTCAATACAAAGGACAAATCAACCACACAAATGGAGAATCCCATGCCAAGGCTGGGAATTGCCCAATATTGGTTTGCATGGAGTGGAGGAGTGGCCTAGTGGTTAGAGCACCGGTCTTGCAATCCAGAGATGGCTGGTTCAAATCCCACTGCTGCTCCTTGTGATCTTGGGCAAGTCACTTAACCCTCCATTGCCTCAGGTACAAACTTAGATTGTGAGCCCTCCTGGGACAGAGAAATATCCAGAGTATCTGAATGTAACTCACCTTGAGCTACTACTGAAAAAGGTGTGAGCAAAATCTAAATAAATAATTATTTATAGAGGAGTTGACTGTTAGCTGAAAAATCTTTCCAGAACTACATATACAAATGCAGTGTGTTTTCAGGACATATTGTCTATAAAGTAATATGATGTAAAGGAGTGAATGCACGACCATATTATATTTCTACAAATCTCATCAGTGGTAACTGAGTGAAGAAGAGCAACTGATTCCACCATGTCGCTGACTTTTTAGGACAAGAATTCCAACAGAGCTGATTCAATAATACTAAGCTGAGGTGAGACAGAGCCATGTTGAAGTCCCACTGTTGGCTTTTACCGAGAGCTCTGCCTGCCGCAACCTCCCCTGATGATCTAGAATGCAGTAACACAGGGTTTCCATCTAAGAACAGCATTCTGCTATTGTACTCAGCTACACCTTTACTGAACAGTTTTGCAGATGAGATGACAAAAGATGGAAATGATTGTAAAGCAAATTTCATGGCAAGTGAGTAAAAGGGTTAATCTTTTACTTTTACTCCCCGAGAATGTCCTCCATTTAAAGATTGTCTTGTGGTTTCTAGACGATGTTATATTTATCTTATAGATTACTATATGTAGAGGGTCATTTTCGGTATCACATCTAAATACAATTTTGGACATTTTGCGGAAAACTTTGAAAAATGTAGTAGTGAACATGACCGTTTTCAAACCAGAAAAATGCCCAACATTTTGTTTCATTTGCTAGATGTTTTTGTGCTCAGTGTGTCTATCTTTTTGAACCATTAAAAAAAAATTGTTCAACGAAAAAAATGCATAAAACAGGCCATTGGGATGTATTGGGGGAGGGGTGGGGGGGTTAGCACTCTTAGAAGACTGGCCACACAGACATCCCAGCAGAGCAGTGGGGCACCCTTGGGGGCACTGTACTTCACATAAAATGTTCCAGGTACACATCTCACCGTTACCCCCTTATATTGTATGGTGAGCCCTCCAAAACCCACCAAAACCTACTGTACACAACTACAATAGCCCTTATATCTGCAGGTGTCACCTATATGTGGGGTTTGGAGGGCTAAAAAAACAACAAGAACGGAAGATGTACAGAAAGACCAAACTAAAATCACAGATGTAAAAAAGCCAAATTCATTTATTAAGACCCTACACGGTCCGTGTTTCGGCCAAAGAGGCCTTCTTCAGGGGTAGTGTTCACTAGCAACAGCAATTGTTCCTCCGCTGGCGGCCAATATGCCGGCAAGCTCCGCTCACTGCCTTCAGCCCAGATAATGGACACTTTTTTGGTGTGTTTTTTAAGGGAGATTTGGACTCTCTTTGTTGCTGTTGGGTTTGGAGGGCTCACATGCTCTACTACAAGTGTAACAGTTAGAGTGGGATGTTTGCCTGGGTGCCTTTCTCTACAGTGCACTGCATTGACAACTAGAATACTCTAGAGACCTGCTTGCTGCTTTAATAGGCCTGGCCATAACTTCTGAAGCTGTCATAGAGGCTGGCATGCACTGTTTCTTTCACATCTTTGGGGGTTGGGAGAGGGTCACAGTGACCACTGGGGAAGTAAGGGGGAGGGTCATGTCTTAATCCCTCCAGTGGACATATGATCATTTAGGGCACCTTTTTGTGACTTAGTCGTGATTGAAACAGGATAGACCAAACCACCTAACTTTTATCCCTGAACATTTTTGCTTTGTTCCATTATGAGATAAAAACATTCAAGTTTTGGAACGCCCAAATCCCACCTCCAGCATGCCCCCTTGTGATTTGGATGTAATGAATATGAACAGAATTGAAAACTGTCTTAAAAATGGGTTTGAAAATTGCAATTTGGAAATTTTGACAAAATAAAATAGCCATCTGCCACTTTGTGCCACTTTTTGGACTTTTGAAAATGAGCCCCTACATTGCCTAATAAATACAGAACAGTTATTACAAAAAGATCTATAAGAACAGTTATTACAAAAAGATCTATATAAAAAATGTAGAAATAGCCAAACGTACCAGAGGAGCTCAATTTATAACATTGCTATGTATCTCTGACCTTCTCAGATCCTTAAATCAACTAGACTGCAGCAGTCATGGCCTGTTTTTCATATTCAGAAAATTCCTAAAATTAACAGGCTCATAAAATAAACATATATTATCTTGTAACTTCAAGTACTTTTGCAAGGAAATCTCAGTACAAAGGTAGCTCACTCAAGGAGATAACTCTTTGCCTCAAATTAGAAGCTACTTTCTATGTTTCGGTATGTTGATGTTAAATGCAACAGTTGTTAAATTGTTGATATAGTGGTATCCATAGTTGTTGTTATTATATCGGTTCATCACATTGCTGGTCTTCCTCTTTTGCACTGGCCTTCAACCTTGCCCAGCATAATCTCTTTCTTTAATGATCTTTCTCTTCATTTACATGTATCTGAAGTATGAAAAGTCAAAGTCTTGATATTTGGGCTTCCAAGGAAAGATTAGGGTCGATCTCCTCCGATACTGATTTGTTCTTCGGGCAGTCCACAATATACGCAGTATTCTTCACCAGTACCACAATTCAAAAGCATCATTTTTTCCTCTTTTGCCTCTTTACTGTCCACCTTTCATATCCATGTGATATTATTGAAAATACCATAGCTCTGACAAGTTGAATCTTTGACCTGTAATTCTTAGCAGTTTTAAAGGGTTCTATTGAGTGATTTATTCCATAAAATGGAATCTCTTATTCACAATTGGCTAAATTTGACCAAACACAGTATATGGGAGTTCTTCTTTAAGAAACAAGTATAGAACCAGCCTGATGTGGCTCAGTGTCAAGTACTATACACTGTGAGGCAAAGGACCCAAGTTTGATTCCTGGGCCAGGTCTTGGGATGCTGTAGAGGCAACGTTCACAGTGTCTAGGAGGAAGGAATCCAACACACCAAAAGTGGCACCCAGTGGCCAGACTCAGATCCATGTTAGCTGCACTCCTCGAGGATCTATGATTTTGTGGCTCCTAGCTGCAATGGTTGAACTGAGCTGGGGGGGGGGAGGGTTATAAAAATAAGAGAAAGATTGTGAACAAATGCTCATGATGCCTCAGCTCAAGAGAGTCCAATGATTGTACTCGAAGCCCAAAAGAAGGAGAAAACTGCTGGGCTGAAAAAAACCTTTAATACCCAGCTGTAGTATACAATATGGCTGCTGAATGCTACAGCCACCAGGCTGTTTCAGTACAATATAATAAAATAAATGCATTGTGTTTTTAGTGCAGGGCACAGACTTTGATGTGCTGTGATTCACTTTAGATGCAAGCCAAGTCCAAAAGATTAACATTATTGCTACTTGCTCAAAATGTTAAATTATAAAATATTAGCAACATCATTTTATTCTGAGCAATTTCAAATGTTCTGTACAGTTTAGTGGCAGTACAGATCCTGCATAGTTACTAGAACTCTGCACTACAAGAAAAAAAATGGCATTACAGCAAGTTAAAAATAAACACACAAATACACCATTAAAACCATAAAACCATCTTCTCCAAAATCAAGAATTCTATCTGGTGTAGGACATTTACAATACAAATTTAATATCATAACCACATAAAAAAAGCATCGTCATACTTGCTGCAATTTGTAACAAACCACTGTATGATGAAGTGATGTTGCGGTACATGAGCTTTCACAATTCAGATGTCATGCACTCTTGATGATTAAGCATATCACCATCTTTGGACAATTCTTATGCTACTAGTAAAAAAGGCCCGTTTCTGACACAAATGAAATGTGTATGTTTGAGAGAGTGTATGTGAGAGTGGCTGTGTGTGAGAGAGAGAGTGAATGTGCGAGTGTGTGTGTGTGAGAGAGAGAGAGAGAGAGAGTCTGGGTGCGAGTGTGTCTGTGAGAGAGAGAGTGTGTGCAAGTGCGCATGTGAGACAGTGTGAGAGAGAGTGTGTTTCACACAGATACAGTGTGTGCGAGAGAGAAAGAGTGTGTGTGAGACACAGACTCTCTGTGAGACTGAGTATGAGACCAAGAGAGTGTGTGAGTGACTGTGATACAGTGTGAGACATAGAGTGTGTGAGAGTGAGAGAGACATTGACTGTGAGAGAGAGAGAGAGAGAGAGAGAGAGTGTGTGAGAGAGAGAGAGAGAGAGAGAGAGTGTGTGTGTGTGACAGAGATACCTCCCCCCCCTCTCTCTCTCTCTGGTGTCTGAGCGTTACTGTGCAGGACGCTGAGCTCTGGCTGTGCTTCAAGGAACTGACCAATCCTATTTAATAGAATGCACCTCTAACATTCTGAAGCCGAGAAACCTCATGTGGTTGGTCACTTCTGCTTGTGACG
This sequence comes from Microcaecilia unicolor, assembly GCF_901765095.1. NCBI lineage: Eukaryota > Metazoa > Chordata > Amphibia > Gymnophiona > Siphonopidae > Microcaecilia > Microcaecilia unicolor. The sequence goes on from NC_044038.1 coordinate 23,692,364, forward strand.
AACCCGGAAGTACATGATGTCAGTTCAGGAGATGGATACAGAGAGCAGGAATGCCTCAGCCATGCAGTCAGCTTCAGAATGTTGGAGGTGCGTTTTATTATATAGGATATGTGGGCTGTGATACTATTGAATCCAAAGCAATGCAGCACTGTCAAAAGATGGTGATCTGCAAAAGCTTCTAGGGTCACAGGTTCCATACAATCTGAAGAAGGGACTGATGTGGTCTCTAAAGCTTGATTACATGTTTTCTTTTTACAGTTTTAAGTTATGAACTGCAGCTTGCTTGACAAATTATTAGATCATGCATCTTTCACTTCTTCTGCTACTGTGGACAGAGTGCTACTTTTAAATGAGAAAGAAACATACCTATTAAGAAGTCAAAAATGGTCATATCCATAACATCTAGAAGTCTGGTCCCGCTGTTATAGGGTGGTGTCTGCTTAACCTCTTCACAATAATCTAGATCAACTTCCCATCTGAAAGTATAGCAGTTCTGAATTCAATGACTTTTAGAATTAGGTGTTCAAATAAAAACATAAATAAGAATAGCATATCATTTGAAAACTTGCCACTGCACATACAAAGTTCATTGCTTGTGCCCAAAGTGTATAAGTACATAAGTAGTGCCATACTGGGAAAGACCAAAGGTCCATCTAGCCCAGCATCCTGTCACCGACAGTGGCCAATCCAGGTCAAGGGCACCTGGCACGCTCCCCAAACGTAAAAACATTTTCAAGTAACAGAAACTTTTTGTAGGGGTTGAGGTGAAGATATAATTCAGTCTAACTTGCACAACAGGCATGATCTTATAGGCTGACCTGATAGAAGTTCTTAGTACAATAGATAAATCATTTTGATACCCTGAAACATACAAACAGCGAAATACAAAACAAATATAGATTCACTGTGCAGGAACTAGAGTTTGCACAGGAAGCAAACTATAAGAGGATGTGATCAAAGACAAACAAATGACTTAGAGAGGTGTAATATGCACAGAGCGGCAGCTACAATCCTAAAACAGAGACATAGTGGAGGTAACCTGCATGTTCTGCACAGAGCAGCAAGTGCAATTCTAATCACCTTGCTGGGTAGATGTAATAGTAACAGATGACAGATAAACAGCAACATGGACTATGTTCAAAAATTTCATTTTTTTTTCAGTAAACCATGCAAAACATGGTAGCATTTCCTTATATGTTCAAACTATCCAATTTGCAAACCTTTTCCATTACTCCTAATCAAGACTCACATTTCTCTGGCCCAATAAAGGTTGCTAAAAATGTATTTATTAAGAATTATTAACTGCCTTTATGAAGAATTATGCCCAAGGGGTGTACAGCAGGTACAGTATGAGGGGAACAATAAACAATGAATGAAGCACAAAGGGTTAAACAGAGCCCTTAGCCAAAAGTTAATCCATTTTTATTGATAGTACAAATGTGTTAATTGGATTTTGAAATTAACCTTTCACTATAGCATACCTACCTTGTTTTTGCAACTTTTTATTTCACTTTATTAAATACATGGGAAACCAATTAATTGGATCAGGCTATTGGATTGCACATAATTATAATTTTGCTGATCCAGACAATTCAAGCATTATCAGATTCTCTGTACACTGTAAGGATATATTTTATCTTAACAACACTGACCACTGTGCTTATGATTTCAATGGCTTCACATCTTCATTCAGTTAGCTTTATGTCCTATCTGATACATCGATATATGCTCCATATTGCTGAGTTTGATACTGTATTCAATTCTTGCCTAAGCATTACTGCTGTGCAAGTAAACTAGGCTTCTTCAAAGAAACCAGGCTACAATATGATTATATAGAAAAAGAATATATGTTTCTAATTATATGTTGCAGTACAGTGCTTCGCAAATAGCCTGTTGTGGCAGATGGACATTATGAAGGCTTGGAACTATGTCACTCTCCAAAAGGTTAAACAAAATAACTTTTCCCTCCAAACATACAGTACTGTAGAAGAGAGATGCATAGTTGTCTGAAGAAGAAGAAATATGTCATTTTGAAATGCAATGGAAGAAAAATGGAGGAAAATTTTGTTTCACTCTTGGCCTTTTCGAAGCCACTATTTATAATAAAAATCTTATGACCCATGCTGGCTGATCCAACCTGTGGACTTTTTCCTACCTCTGGAGCCCCTCAGCTTATTGACAATCGTGAGAATAAGAAGTTGGGCACGAGCAATCCTGTCACAGGTGTCGATCCCAAGTTAGCTGGTACCATTTTTAAATATGGAAGTGATGTGGCAGGAATGATTGGCGATTGCTCCTGTCCAACTCTCGTTTAGTGATTGCTAGTAAGGCAGAGGTGATGGAAAGCTGGTGCAATGGCTAATTTTAATCAAGCAGCACTGGTTGTCGTTTTAGTGCATGTACATGACGTAAAATAATATGCATTAAAACAGAAAACAATTGCAACACAATCCCCCCTCCCTCCCATCAACAACAAAGGAGAAAATGAAATGAAGAAAAAGAAATGGTGCACTCCTGGCATAGCACTACTACATATGCATTCTGGTTTTGGGGGGAAAGGCACAAGCAGGGCAATTCTCTAAGACAATAATTCCCCAGCTGGGTTCCACAAACTCTCTTCAGGGGTTCTATGTCAGTTGGAGTAGGAGCAATCCTCAGTCGGTCCTGCCCATGCTGGCTCCAATCTCAAAATGGCTGCTGAGACTGCCACAGGAGGTCCAGGCAGCCATTTTATCAGCAAAGGCAGCATGGTCAGAAGCGACTGGGGATTGCTACTGCCCTCTCTAGATCAACAACAATATGGTAGGCCCAGGGGGTGTGTGGAGGGCCTAAGTGTGGTTCCACGAGAGGGAGGGGCTCCTTGTGTTGGGGGGGGGGGGGGGGAGGGGGGGGAGGGAGTGGGGTTCCTCAGTATATGAAAAATATTTGAGGTGTTCTGCCATAGAAAGAAGTTTGAGATTCAGTGCCCTAAAGCTTCAATACCACAAATGAGCCTCCTTGTCATAACTGAATAATGTCATTGAGGCAGAGCTTCAGGTGCCTTGCAACAGTTGGGCCCACTCCTTAGTTCTAAGCCCTGGTCACAACTGGATTTATACTGGGCTTAGATGAATCACAAGCTGGTTTGATGTCCAAAAAATAGTTATATAGCATATAGGAGACCTCACCTCAAGATCTTACCAAATCAAATCAACCTCAACCATCTCCTCTCCCTGGTCACCAAATTGCGGTGTACCTCAAGGATCACCCCTATCACCGATTCTCTTCAATCTTATGATGATTCCCCTTGCCAAAGCCCTATTCAGACATGGTCTCAACCCTTTCATCTACGCCGATGATGTCACCATATTCATTCCCTTCAAATCTAATCTAACAGAAATCTCTGACAAAATATCCTTGGGCATGCACATCTTAACCTCTTGGGCCAACGCCTTTATGATGAAAATGAACAAAGAGAAAACACAATGCCTAATCCTCTCCTCTCAACACACCGCACTCCTCCCAACCAACCTTAACACCTCCGGCATCACAATCCCCATATCTGACAACCTGAAGATCCTCGGAGTAACACTAGATAAACATCTCTCGCTTGAAAATCACGCGAAATACACTACTAAAAAGATGTTCAACATGATGTGGACACTGAAACGCGTAAAACCATACCTTCCCCTGAAAACATTCCGGAACCTGGTGCAGTCCACGGTACTTACCCACGCTGACTACTGTAACAGCATCTTCTTAGGCTGCAAGACTCATATCCTGAAAAAACTTCAGACTGCCCAAAATACAGCAGCAAGACTCATTTTTGGCAAACCACGATTTGAACGTGCAACACCCCTTCGACAAAAACTTCACTGGCTCCCTATCCGAGAAAGAATCATCTTCAAGGTCCACACATTAATCCAGAAGATTATTCACGGGGAATCCCCGGACTATATGCTTAATCTGATTGACCTTCCCACCAGAAACATGTCCGAAACTTTGCGAACCTACCTCAATCTACATTACCCAAATTGCAAAGGACTCAGGTACAAAACCTATTATGGATCCAACTTCTTCTTCTTAGGCAGCCAACTCTGGAATGCCCTCCCCAGACCGATCAGATCAATCAGGAACTACATACCCTTCCAGAAATCACTAAAAACCCATTTGTTCAAGCAAGCCTACCCAAATGACCCAAACTAATCCCACGCACCCTTTTACCCAACACTTGTGCATCTCCACTTCCTATATCTTTTACTATTCTGATATACTTAACTCTCACTCTCTCTATCAATCTACAATATGAATGCTCGGCGATACCCATTACTATGTAAGCCGCATTGAACCTGCTTTGAGTGGGAAAGTGCGGGGTACAAATGTAATAAATAAATATAGGAGACCCTAATTTGATCCCAAATTTGGCTGTTATTTCTTGGGCCAGGGATGCTATAGAGGCAGTGGGCATGGCCCTGAGAAGTAAGACATATCAATCACTATGCAAATGGAAAACCTTGGCTGCCTCACGAGCATAGCCACAGTAGGATCCAGTTGCACCCATGATCCATGCATTTTAGTTAAAGGGGATTTTTGCTGTGATGGCTGGAATATATAAGTGGAAGAAGAGAAAATAAAAATGGTAAGGCCAATATTCAAAGTGATTTAAATGGCCAGAAATGGCTAACCAGTCATTTTCAGCGAAACTTAACCAGTTAGTGCCACTGAAAATGTCTGGTTAGTGCCTATCTCAAAATCAACTATTTAGAGGGGGGGGGGGGGGCATTCCAGGGGTGGAGTCAGCATTTGGCTGGTTAAGTGCCAATATTCAGCACTTAACCAGCCAAGGTAACCGCATAAATAGGACTGCATAAAAGTAAGTCATATCTTTACATAGTGCACCACAGCATAGGAGCCAACTTTTCAAAATTATTAGGGGTGCTAAGCCCAGTGGAAACAACCCCTCCATGGACACATACAAGGAATTTTCTCAATATTGGTGGTGCTCAAGCACCCACAGAGTCGGCTCCTATGCACCACAGCCGGTTATGTACTGAATATTACACATAACCAGATATGCTTCTGCCGGCTCCGCAAACCCAGAAGTTCAATGCCGAAGGCTAGATATGGCCCGGCTTTGAATTTCTGGGCATAACACCAGCAGTGGTCAGCAAAATGCTGCCTGCTGAATATCAACCCCGGTATTTGTTTAAAGCAAGTTCATGGTGCTGCAGTCACTTGTTCGGGAAGAAAGCCCAAAAGATCAGTAAAAAGTTGCCAGACATACCTCTATCCTACATGGATAGAATTTTTAAAATGCAAATATCATTTTGTGTTACATTAAACAAATATTTGACTTAAATGCCTGGCTCACTCTGCTTTCTTGCGTTTATGATATGAGCGTCTCCACGGACTCCTCCAGGTCTTCCTTTTCGCTAAGGATTGGTCCGGAAGGAAGGCTGCAAGGGAGGCTTCTATTTGATCTGGTTTCCCACACAGTGCATGCTCAGTTGTACAATAGTAGGAACACTCTCCGTAGAAACAGATGTTGTTTGCTGTATTAAAAGAAAGTAAATACATTGCTGTTAAAAGACATAAAAAAAATGAATAAAAGGATAGCACCGAGAAAAGTCCTTGCTGGAGGTGGCATGCACAGATAGCCTCGGGTGGCATTATAACTTTCCCAAAAGTGTAATGGGACATGCTATGGGCAGGGGTGGGCAAACTATGGTGCATGGGCCACATAGGGCTTCTAGAAGAGAGCATGGCACTTCTGCCTGGAAGTAAGATCCATGGAGCGGAAGAAAATATTGCCTCTGTGTATTTCCCAGAGCTCCAATGGAACTCTGAGGTGGAGTCTACCCACTCACTCAGATCATGTAGATCAGGCCTCTGATGTGGCCCTCAGGCACAAATGTTTGCCTACCACTGTGCTACCGGAAGCTGAAAACCGTCAGTACTCTGCAGCTGATACAGTAGTAAGGCACTTTTATGCAACCACCTCCTAAAATAATTCCCAATACACAAGGCATTTACAGGAAGTTAATTCCATGTCTGAAGTGAATTATTGCTATTCTGGGCTCCAAATTGTTTGGTTTGGGCTTTTAGGTTTTTTTTAACCTAAGATTTTTTTTTTCATGTTTCCCAAAAACAAGCAGTTGACACAAACATTCCAAATGATTAAGTCAGTGGAAGACAAGGGTTTAATACTATGTACTCCAAACAAATCATGTTACAGGAATATAACTAGAAATGCTGTGGAGTCAGAGAAAACAGAATATGCAGAAAGCAGAACTTGTTCTCCTAGAAGCAAATGTCACTGAATGATGGAAAATCAGTGTCTGGTACTATCAACTGTTTGTCTGACAATATCAGACTTTGAAAGAACGAATTCCACTTTTATTGCACAGCAACTGCACGTGTAAAAAAATGAAGGGCTCAATATTCAGATAGCAGTGGTCTGCATTTTATTGATCCCCATCAGTATTATCTCCGGAAATTCAATGCCAAGCCATGTCCACACTCTGGCATTGAATTTCTGGGTATAAGGAGGCAGTGAAAATAGCTGGTAAAGTGCAATATTCAGCACTTAACCAGCTATGGCGAACAACATAAAACTAGGACTGATTTTTATGTGGTCCTATTTATGTAGTTACCTTGGTCAGTTAAGTGCTGACTCCACCCTTGGAAGGCCCCTAAAATAGCCAGTTTCGGCTTGGGTGCTAACTGGATATTTTCAGCGGCCCTATCTGGTTAAGTGTCACTGATTATGCCAGTTTAACCCCTGGCCGTTTAAAACATTTTAAATATTGGGCCTCTAATTTTTAACCAGTAAATGTGCAGGACTGAGCTAAATAGAGGTAACCTACAAAGTCCTGGTTTCTGATAAGGATATCTGTTTATTTTTGTCCATTTGGGATTATCCCCTAATTTCTAGTTGTTTTATTGTTTGCTTCACATATTTTTATAAATAAAAAATTCTCTAATAAGGGTTAGATTTTTTTTAAACACATACTAATTGACTAAAAGTGCATGTTGCAAAGTGGAGGAATAAGCCAAGCTTAAATATCTGTCATGAAAAGGGCCTATTACGAATGGCTTTTCATCTGTTGCCATAGTAGGATGATAAAGTGCTGCAAAGAGTTATGCAATGCACTATAATTAGTACACTGGATTATTATAATATTCCATACAGGCCTTGACAAATTTTCACAGAATCTAGGAGCCAGCCCAAAAACATAGGAGTTGGGACTGAACCCTTTTTCCTCCACCCCCATATGCAACATTGTCCACAGTAAAAGTTTGAGAGGGAGGGGAAGTCCCTCTTGAGATCAGCAACAGTTTCTTTAGAAATTGATTTACTAAGGCTCTTTTCCCATTCTTTGTCTGTAGGCAATGAAAGTTTATTAAATCAGTCCCTTATGGTATCCACTGCACAACACTGCCTGAAACCAGCAGTACGCTTTCCAGAAGTATGGTGTCAGCTGAATGAGATCATCGGTAGGTGAATCAAAGAGGTAACTGCCTCTTTGTTTCACATTTCTACTTGGCATGGGTCCCCACCTCTTTCTCTCCTATACTCCCCCTCACATACGTCACCCAGTCCTTTTCTCTCTTGAATATCCCCCCAGCCTTCACCCAGTCTCATTCTCTGTCTCTCATTATCTTCCCAGCCTTCACCCAGGTTAGGACGTCTCATAGATCCTTTCTAAAGTATGCACAGAAAAGCATGTGTATGTAACTGGCTACATTTGGTGGGAGCAACCATTTTACATTTGTCAATGTCAAAAAAACATCAACCGAGGCAACTTATACGTCTAAGACACATATTTATCAGCTTGGGCTACCATTAATATGTGTTATTTTACAACTAATTCTTGCTATTTTAGCATAAGTCACATTTTATGCAATCAGACCTAGTTACTAATAACTGGGGTTAACAGTAAATAGCATATCATCTTACCAATAGCCCATGTTGATAATGTCTCCCCTTAATTAAAGATGGAAGAAATGTCTCTAGAAATGGAAATCACTGCTATATGTAATAGGGGGAGGAGGGGATGAAATTTGATATACCACCTTTCTGTGGTTACAATCAAAGCGGTTTACATATTTTATACAGGTACTGGGAGTATGATCAAAAGATGAAGCAATGATTCCAAGGAACATGCAAACTGATATTTTATTGATATCAGAGAATAAAAAAAAATATTTAAGTCAAACAACACTTGACTAGAAGGCATAAATAAATAAATAAATATCTGTTTCTAGAAGCAAGGCACAGATTTGGCATCAACATTGCTCACTGAAATAAGACTTGCTTTGATTTGTCCAGGAGAATCTCTTTTGATATATGAATCAATTTACCAGGGAATCTTGGAGACAGAGAAGCTCTGGTCATTCCTATCCCTAATTCAAATTTAATTTTCACTGACTCAACTGTGCCATTCGTCATAATAACCCTCAACAGGATCTGACTAAATTTTACTCACTGAAGTATTTTTTGCTTACCATCTCAGCACAACTGCAGACATATACATCATATATTCAAGACTAAGGGATATACTTCATTTTATTTTACCACAGAATTAAAGTACACAGTAAATTTTGATGAACTGTCAATAATTTAATATAAATGCCTTGTGTATGTAGATACTTGGGCAAATTTTCATTGCAGTGCTTTTATACAGTATTCATATAACGTTATAAGCAGTATCTGTATAAATGCTGCTGCTAAATACACGTATATAACATTATGGATGTAATTTATAAAGGACATTTGTACATATATGAAGTAAACACATGTAAAAGGCCTCATTAAATTATCTCATGTGTAAAAGCATGTGCAGTGCAACTAGACGCATAGCTGTGTATGAATTTAGAGCAGGTGTGTTCGGGGGAAGAGGTTAGGTGGACTATGGTAGTGTCATGATTTATATGCACATTTTATAAAATATGCACATACATTACGTTATAATATTTATACCTGCTCCCCAAAGGGGCCTACCATCATTTTTGTTGGTGGTCCTGTGGATATCGGGCAGTAGCAATCCCTAGTCGCTCCTGCCCTATATAGCACTGTCATCAAAATGGCACTCTTAATGGTAATCTCGCATTACCACCACTAGGGGATCATGTTGTTTCCTTTTACAAGTCACATTATGGTATTTACATAGTAATGAGCTGCTTTAAATGCATTTGCATGTTTTGCATTTCATTACTATATGTAACCTACAGCGATCTAAATATCACTGCAATAAACAAAAAAACAAAGTCAAGCTGTATTAAAGCCCTTTAAGTCATATTAAGGGGCAAACTGCATACCTTAAAGCCTTAAATACAGCATGAGAACTTTCCCCCTTAATATCTAAAATAACAATGGATCAAAACGGGCATATACATTTTCATGTTGCGGAACAGCAAGCATCTATGTAACTGAACATAAACATTTATCTTAGCCATTTTTGAAGCATAAGCATGTATTTTTCCCAAACCTGTCATACAGCCCAGTATCCCTTGCCAGTTCTACTTTCAGGGTGGACATATCAAACAACCAGGGGATTAAGAGAGTGACCGCCCTCCAATGGAGTGTTGTTCAACAGGAACATTTTTCTGAAACTTAGATCTCTAGGAGAGCAGATATAAATCCTTATGTACATCTGTTAGGGCACAAATGTTCATTCTCCTCATGAAATGGGGAATAAGCATTCAATTTTTAGGCCCACTCCACTCCAGTCTTGCCCAGACCCAACATTCCCCTTGAAAGCAGGTGTAAATATATGCTTATAAATCATGACACTATCTCTGAGCACATCTATTATACAAGGACATGCTAGCTTGCACCACATATATATTAAGAATGACCTAATTTTATAAGAGTTTTTTTATGCGTGAAAACAGTTTACAAAATTATTTTCATAATCTGGACATTATGGTTTTTCTCTAGTGCCATATTCTATCTTTCTACATTACCGTGTATGATTGAGAATGTAAGATAGCATTTTGTATAGGCATAAAAAATCCCAAATGTTGCAAGAGTTATTGAACAGTACGCTTTTGTTCTTGCATGCCTCTGTCAGCAGTTTTTCATATAACTGGCAAAAACAGAAAGGATTAATCATTTGGATTGTATCATGAAGGTAACTAAGGCACCATCTCCTGGATTTCAAAGACTGAAACCCAGAGGAATCTCTCCCACATACACCTGCTTTATTTCAACCCATCTATTTTCTTGGGAGCCCTCCTTGCATTCATACACGGACCTCATGGAGGCTGCTTGGGGAGACTGAAATAAATTTGGGACAGCCAGTCCCTCCCCCAATTCCCTACCTTTATACAACATAATCCTGATTAATTTGTGGGGGGCTTAATTTTCCATGTAAATCAAAAGATTTTCTGTTGTATCACACAAAATCATTCCACTCAGATTGGGAACATTAACATTTCAAACATATATAGCAGTCTACGTGGAGGGGCATAATCGAACGCGAACGCCCATCTCCATGGGCATCTATCTCCAAGAACGGGTACGTGAAGGGGCTGGACACACCGTATTTTCGAAAAAAATGGGCGTCCATCTTTTTTCCGATAATACGGTTTGTGCCAGCCAAATGCATTGGATTTGTGCGGATTTGAGCTGGGCGGTATCGTTTTTCAGCGATAATGGAAACCGAAGGCGCCCAGCTCAAAAACGAACAAATCCAAGGCATTGGGTTGTGGGAGGGGCCAGGATTCATAGTGCACTGGTCCCCCTCATATGCCAGGACACCAACCGGGCACCCTAGGGGGCACTTGTAACAATTAAAAACAAAACGTTAACTACCTTTGAAGTCCATAGCTCCCTTCCCTTGGGTGCTGAGCCCCCCAAATCCCCCCCCCCCACAACTCTACACCATTACCATAGCACTTATGGCTGAAGGGGGGCACCTAGATGTGGGTACAGTGGGTTTCGGGGGCGGTTTGGAGCGCTCCCATTTACCACCACAAGTGTGACAGGTAGAGGGGGGATGGGCCTGGGTCCACCTGCCTGAAGTCCACTGCACCCACTAACAACTGCTCCAGGGACCTGCATACTGCTGTGATGGAGCTGGGTATGACATTTGAGGCTGGCATACAGGCTGGAAAAAAAGTTTTTAAAGTTCTTTTTTTTGGGTGGGAGGGTGTTAGTGACCACTGGGGGAGTCAGGGGTGGTCATCCCCGATTCCCTCCGGTGGTCATCTGGTTATTTAGGGCACTTTTTTGGGACTTGTTTGTGAAAAAAAAGGGTCCAAAATAGTGACCCAAATTTGCGCTAAAAACGCCTTTCTTGTTTCGATTATCGCCCGAGGACGCCCATCTCTCCTCGGCCGATAAACACGCCCCAGTCCCGCCTTCACCACGCCGTTTCCGCGACCCTGAAAAGAGCCATCTGATAGGCAACAAAAAGAAGTTTGTTCCACTTGTGCCATTTTTGGTTGAATTTGATAAGTTCTTTCTTCTTTAAAGGAAAGTATGTAACCTTCTCAAGGGGTGTAGCCATTATGTGTACATTGGAAACCTAGTATTTTAAAACACCTATTCTGACAAACGAGACTTAGGACCTACTAGGAACTCTGTGTTATACCCTGATATTTTTATAAACATCCACGGCTGATCAGACCATAGAACCTACCAGGGATGATTGCTATTTTAATACACCAAGGGGCTCATTTTCAAAGCACTTAGACTTACAAAGTTCCATAGATTACTATCCAGCTTATTTTCGAAAGAGAAAGACGCCCATATTTTGACCCAAATCGGGAGATGGGCGTCCTTCTCCCATGGGCGCTCAAATCGGTATAATCAAATGCCCATTTTGGGCGTCTTCACCTGCCACTTAGATATATTAGACATACAGATGGTGCTGTCCTTGGAATGCCCTAAATCCTGTCCCATTTATATATCCAAGTTACACATTCAACCACTATAATTATTTTTAAAACACAGTAACACTGCTTAGAATTGTTCTTAGATCTCTATACAAGCACTGCACTTTTGAGAACTCCCTATAGATTTTCAATCATATTCATGTCTGGGATTGTGAAAGCCATCGCAAAACCTTCACCTTTAGTTCCTGTAAATACTTCATGGTTGATTTTGAAGTAAGTTTTGGACTACTGTCTTGCTGAAATAGCCAACAGCAGCTTTCATGTCTTCAATGACTAAGGGATATTAGTTTTTAGGATACACTGATACTTATCTGAATCCTTTTTTAAATTCCACCTGCTACATTTTTGCAGTGCCACTGGCAGATAAGTTGTCTGAAACCTGTGCTTAATGGATGGAAATATGTTTTGTCCTTCAACATTTGACAATGTGTTTGGTTCTTCATATGCTTCACTCATCAACAAATTTATTTTTCATGGTTGTTGCTGAACAGTTGTTCATTTCATCAGTCCAAATAACTGTGTTCTAAAAAGTTTCAGGCTTTAATGATGAGATCATAGAAAAGGTTTCCTTCTGAAAACTCTCCCATGCAGATCATTATTGTGTAAATAATGCTGTACTTTGGACCTCTGGATAACTACCCCTGTGTCTGCTAAACTTATCAGCAGGTCATTTGCAGTGATCTGTGCATTCAGATTTGCAGATTTAAGTAGTTTTAGGCAATTCTATGGATGGTTTCTAATAATCTATATCTAGCCTTGATTTCAACAATTCCATGTAACTTCCATTTCTTAATTATTTTATTTAGATTTAGCTCATACCTTTTTTTAGTAGTAGCTGAAGATGTAACATTCAGGCACACTACGTATGTCCCTGTATCTGGAGAGCTTACTGTACAATCTAATTTTTTAAATGAGGCAATGGAGGGTTAAGGGGCCCTTTTACAAAGGCACACTGAAAAATGGCCTGCGGTAGTGTAGATGCATGTTTTGGGCACATGCAGAATCATTTTTCAGCGTACCTGTAAAAAATGCCTTTTAAAAATTTTTGCCGAAAATGAACGTGCAACAAAATGAAAACTGCCGCGCATCCATTTTGGGTCCGACACCTTACTGCCACCCATTGACCTAGCGGTAAAGTCTCACACAGTAACCGGGCGGTAATGACCTACATGCATTGAATGCCACTTAGCGCGCATCCAATACTCGCATCTAAAAAGAAAAATTATTTTTCAGACGTACGTATTGGATGCGTGCCAAAAATGAAATTATCGCAAAAGCCACATGGTAACCAGGCGGTAACTCCATTTTGGCGCACACTGGGTGTGCATAGAGACGCTTAAGCAGCTTAGTAAAAGGGCCCCTAAGTGACTTGCTCAAAATCATAAGAAGCAGCAGCGGAATTTGAACCTGGCTTCTTTGGTTGTCAGTCCAGTGCTTGAACCACTAGATTACTCCTCTAATCTAATAGTTTCTGACAGTTGAAATTACTAGCTGAAAGTGTTTAGGGATTTCTATATAACCTTTCCCTGTTTTGTAAGAGTGCATATCTTCATTTTCAAATGCTCAGACTGCTGCCTAGAGGAGCCCAAATTTGTTGAAAGTATACTGAACAATCACAAGCGGAGACAGTAGAAGAGTCAGAATTGTCCAATAGTGGAACCCTATCTACCACTGTGCAGTCAATTAGTCAAGTTTAGGTTATCAACAGTAATAAAACTGAAGCACAACTTCATGAAAAAATGCTTTGTGATAGAAAACTATACTGATTGAAACCACTACATTGTCATAAGAGATCGGTAACTAAGGAACTACCAAAATTCCAATCATAGTAAAATAGTAGATGACGGCAGAAAAAGACCTGCACGGTCCATCCAGTCTGCCCAAGAAGATAAATTCATATGTGCTACTTTTTAAATTTGTACTGTCCTTTTCAGTGCACAGACCGTATAAGTCTGGCCAGCCCTATCCCCGCCTCCCAACCACCAACCCCGCCTCCCAACCACCAACTCTGTCACAGACCGTATAAGTCTGCCCAGCACTATCCATGCCACCCACCACCGGCTCTGGCACAGACCGTATAAGTCTGCCCAGCACTATCCCTGCCTCCCAACCACCAACCCCGCCTCCCAACCACCAGCTCTGGCACAGACCGTAAAAGTCTGCCCAGCACTATCCCTGCCACCCACCACTGGCTCTGGCACAGACCGTATAAGTCTGCCCAGCACTATCCCCGCCGCCCAACCACCAGCCCTGGCACAGACCGTATAAGTCTGCCCACACTAGCCCCGCCTCCCAACCACCAGCTCTGCCACCCATTCTAGGCTAAGCTCCTGAGGATCCCTTTCTTCTGCACAGGATTCCTTTATGTTTATCCCACGCATGTTTGAATTCCGTTACCGTTTTCATCTCCACCACCTCCCGCGGGAGGGCATTCCAAGCATCCACCACCCTCTCCGTGAAAAAATACTGCCTGACATTCTTCTTGAGTCTGCCCCCCTTCAATCTCATTTCATGCCCTCTCGTTCTACCGCCTTCCCATCTCCGGAAAAGGTTCGTTTGCGGATTAATACCTTTCAAATATTTGAACGTCTGTATCATATCACCCCTGTTCCTCCTTTCCTCCAGGGTATACATGTTCAGGTCCGCAAGTCTCTCCTCATACATCTTGTAACGCAAATCCCATACCATCCTCGTAGCTTTTCTTTGCACCACTTCAATTCTTTTTACATCCTTAGCAAGATACGGCCTCCAAAACTGAACACAATACTCCAGGTGGGGCCTCACCAACGACTTGTACAGGGGCATCAACACCTCTTTTCTTCTGCTGGTCACACCTCTCTCTATACAGCCTAGTAACCTTCTAGCTACGGCCACCGCCTTGTCACACTGTTTCATCGCCTTCAGATCCTCAGATACTATCACCCCAAGATCCCTCTCCCCATCCGTACCTAGCAGACTCTCACCGCCTAACACATACGCCTCTCTTGGATTTCTACTCCCTAAGTGCATCACTTTGCATTTCTTCGCATTGAATTTTAATTGCCAAACCTTAGACCATTCTTCTAGCTTTTTCAGATCCTTTTTCATGTTTTCCACTCCCTCCGGGGTGTCCATTGTGTTACAAATCTTAGTATCATCCGCAAATAGGCAAACTTTACCTTCTAACCCTTCGGCAATGTCACTCACAAATATATTGAACAGAATCGGCCCCAGCACCGATCCCTGAGGCACTCCACTACTCACCTTTCCCTCCTCCGAGCGAACTCCATTTACCACCACCTTCTGGCGCCTGTCCGTCAACCAGTTCCTAATCCAGTTCACCACTTTGGGTCCTATCTTCAGCCCATCCAGTTTATTTAAGAGCCTCCTGTGGGGAACCGTGTCAAAAGCCTTGCTGAAATCTAAGTAGATTACGTCTATAGCACGTCCACGGTTCAATTCTCCGGTCACCCAATCAAAGAATTCAATGAGATTCGTTTGGCACGATTTCCCTTTGGTAAAACCATGTTGTCTCAGATCTTGCAACTCATTTTCTTCCAGGAAATTCACTATCCTTTCCTTCAGCATCGCTTCCATTACTTTTCCAATAATCGAAGTGCGGCTTACCGGCCTGTAGTTTCCAGCTTCTTCCCTATCACCACTTTTGTGAAGAGGGACCACCTCCGCCGTTCTCCAATCCCTCGGAACCTCTCCCAATTCTAAGGATTTATTAAACAAATCTTTAAGAGGACCCGCCAGAACCTCTCTGAGCTCCCTCAATATCCTGGGGTGGATCCCATCCGGTCCCATGGCTTTGTCCACCTTTAGTTTTTCTAGTTGTTGATACACACTCTCTTCCGTGAACGGTGCTATATCCACTCCATTCTCAAATGAACTTTTGCCAGTCCATCGTGGTCCTTCTCCTGGATTTTCCTCAGTAAAAACAGAACAAAAGTATCTATTTAGCAAATGATGATTATCTACATAGCGGTTTGCAGTATCTTTTAGTCTCACAATTCCCTTTTTAGTCATTCTCCTTTCACTAATATACCTGAAGAAATTTTTGTCACCCCTCCTTACCTTTCTAGCCATTTGTTCTTCCGCTTTCACCAGACGTACCTCTCTCTTGGCTTCTTTCAGTTTCCTCCGGTATTCCTCCCCGTGTTCCTCATCTTTTGTATTTCTGGAATGCGAACTCTTTAGCCTTTATTTTCTCAGCCACTTGCTTGGAGAACCATAGCGGTTTCCTTTTTCTCTTGCTGTTATTTACTTTCCTTACATAAAGGTTTGTGGCCCTATTTATAGCTTCTTTCAGCCTGGACCACTGTCCTTCCACTTCTCGTACGTTCTCCCAGCCCATCAGCTCCCTCCTTAGGTATCCCCCCATTTTACTAAAGTCAGCATGCTTGAAACCCAGGACTTTGAGTTTTGAGTGGCAACCCTCCTCTTCAGCCGTCATATCAAACCAAACCAATCATCTCACTAAAGACCGATGTAACTAATGCCTAGATATGGTGCATTGAAGTTCTCTCCCATGCACTTCCTAGGGGCAGATTGTCAGCTTTGAGTAATTACCATTATCCTCCCATGATTTATTCAACTATAAAAAGTAGAGAAGTCCATTCTAGGTCCTTACTCTACCCATTTAGTAATTCAAGTGGGAGACAAATACCAAGACATATATGACCATCTATTATTAAATTTCTTTATTAAATTTTAAAGTTTACAAGATAGACACTTATAAATCGGTAACCCAGCAGTATAATTACAGAGATTGCATTATTCCTGATATACAAAAGAAAATATTCCCAACTTCACTTGATTTGCATTCTCAAGAAATATTTTAAAACAATAAGAAAATATAATTTGCTTTCTTAGACCACAATCGTAAGTGGGGGAAGGAGAAAACTATTTAAGGAGAAATAAGGCATTGTTACAAATGTAAATGGCCTGGCTCAAAAAGCCCCTATTTATTATACTATTACTTAATACACCACAAACTCTATCTGGTCAATTTCTTGCTATCTATAAATGCTTTAAGCTGGTCTGGCTCAAAAAAGATGTATTTATTTCCCAGATATTTAATACAGCATTTGCATGGATAAGATAACATAAATGTAGCGCCCATTGTTTTAATCTCCTCTCTATAAACTAGAAAAGCTTTCCTACGATCTTGTGTAGACCTTATCACATCTGGAAAAATCCAGATTTTTTGTCCGCAAAAAGTTCTATTTGAATTCTTAAAATAGAGTCTAAGTAGCGCCTTCGCATCTTGCTCGAAGACGAATGATACCAAAAGCGTCCTTCGGGTAGGCACTTCTGATAAAGACTCTTCCAGGAAAGCTGATATGTCTTGCAAATTCAATTCAGGAGGCTGATTATTTACTGTTGGATTCACCTTGGGTTGTTTGGATTCAGGCAAATAATAAATGTTATTAATCGGTGGAATGGCCATATATGACCATCTAATAAGCCCCTGTTCCTTAAGCAATTGAGACTAACAAGTGTGTGAGTATCCTATCTACTGTTTGAATGTTCTGTGTATATATTAAAATGTTTCATTTCTATTGTGTTGACACTGTATCACATCTATGTTCTTTAACTGTTCTTCCATGCTGCTTATTATGGTATCATTCACATTCTGTTGACATTTATCATATTTCTGTTGTATGACCATTCTACAGTGCTGTTAAATGTGTATATTTCTGATACTGTATCGTGTTATTCCTATTATTAGGATTTAATCTGCCTGTCTCCAAGTTTAACTCATTGACTATATTTATGCTTATAATTGGCTGTTTTACTATTGTCATGCTGTTAACAAAACTGTAAGTTTTATATCAAGCTGCATCTGCTGTACACTGCCTCGGGTGAATCTATTCATAAATTTGGTTAATAAATCCCAATAAATAAATAAATGAAAAACTAGGAATAGTAAAACTATGCTTATGAAGTATGCACAACTGATTGGACATGCTGGAGTGATCTACAGGATATCTGGGGCAATAATTTCTTTCAAGTGGAATGTCCATTAAACGTATCTGCTTGAAGTTAACCAGGCACCTGGCTTTTTTGTTGTTCTAACCTTATGCAATTACTTAGCCAGTTAGTGGGCTGGAAACTGCTGTTAACCGGCTAAGTTTGCACTCATAGTAGATGACGGCAGAAAAAGACCTGCATGGTCCATCCAATCTGCCCAACAAGATAAATTCATATGTGTATACCTTACCTTGATTTGTACCTGTCTTTTTCAGGGCACAGACCGTATAAGTCTGCCCAGTAGGATTCCCCGCCTCCCAACCACCAGTCCCGCCTCCCATCACCGGCTCTGGCACAGACCGTATGCCCTCCACTATCCTCGCCTCCCAACCACCAACCCCTCTTCCCCCCACCTGCTCCGCCACCCAATTTCGGCTAAGCTTCTGAGGATCCATTCCTTCTGCACAGGATTCCTTTATGTATATCCCATGCATGTTTGAATTCCGTTACCGTTTTCATCTCCACCACCTCCCGCGGGAGGGCATTCCAAGCATCCACCACCCTCTCTGTGAAAAAATACTTCCTGACATCTTTCCTGAGTCTGTCCCCCTTCAATCTCATTTCATGTCCTCTCGTTCTACCGCCTACCCATCTCTGGAAAAGATTTGTTTGCGGATTAATACCTTTCAAATATTTGAACGTCTGTATTATATCACCCCTGTTCCTCCTTTCCTCCAGGGTATACATGTTCAGGTCAGCAAGTCTCTCTTCATACGTCTTGGAACGCAAATGCCATACCATTCTCGTAGCTTTTCTTTGCACCGCTTCTATTTTTTTAACATCCTTCGCAAGGTACGGCCTCCAAAACTGAACACAATACTCCAGGTGGGGCCTCACCAACGACTTGTACAGGGGCATCAACACTTCCTTTCTTCTGCTGATCACACCTCTCTCTATACAGCCTAGCAACCTTCTCGCTATGGCCACCGCTTTATCACACTGTTTCGTCGCCTTCAGATCCTCGGATACTATCACTCCAAGATCCCTCTTCCCCCTCAGTACCTATCAGACTCTCACCGCCTAACACATAAGTCTCTTGTGGGTTTCTACTCCCTAAGTGCATCACTTTGCATTGAATTTTAATTGCCAAACCTTAGACCATTCTTCTAGCTTCCTCAGATCCTTTTTCATGCTTTCCACTCCCTCCTGGGTGTCCACTCTGTAGCAAATCTTAGTATCATCCGCAAATAGGCAAACGTTACCTTCTAACCCTTTGGCAATGTCACTCTACCTATTCGTTGTCCCTGGCCTGCCCCTGACCTCGCCAGATAGCCGTGGGCAAGCCATTTAAATGTCCAGGAGCTTCTCCTGGACATTTAAATGGGTTTGAATATTGGATCCTATCTATTTTATAAAAAAAATAGACTACTTCTACTAATAATAATTTCTATAGTGCTACTAGATGTATGCAGCGCTGTACACTTTAAATACAGGTACTTTCTCTGTCTCCAGTAGACTCACAATCTAAGGTGTTTTTGTATCTGGGGCAACCAAGGGTTAAGTGACTTGCCCAGGATCACAAAGAGCTGCAGTGGGAATCGAAACCCAGATCCCCAGGATATCAGTTCACTGCACTAACCATTAGGTGGTATCTGGCGAGTTCCCACCTGGACAATTCCCACCCTCCCTCTGGATAATTGCCATCTAGGTCCATTACCCCCTGGATAATTCCCCCCTCCCAGGGGGTAATTGGTGAGTGGGAATTGTCCAGGTGGAAACTGACCTAGAACTCCATGAGACTACTCCTCCACATCTATGTGCTTAATAGATACCGAGAACCAGCCCCAGTAGAACACACACATTTATACTTGCTCTAAAGAACATGTAAATTTATGAATGTATTCTATGAATAGGTGTATATATTTTTAGAAATTCCTCTGCCCAAACTATGCCCCCAGGAATACCAAAGCATGATCTTGTTGGCACACAAACTTATACATGCATATTTGGACATGCAATTTTATAAGATGCATTCTATAAGTAAAAATGCTTTACCCATGAAATTATTTATGAAATTAACCCTTAAATGAGCTAATGCAGCAAATGATGTTAACAGAACAAGGGACACAAATTTTGCAATGCTACCTGGTGATATGAAGAAGGTCCTCCACAGCTTCTTGTCACGTGTAACATCCCTTATTTCTTTTGTCATGTTGACCAATCGACCTGCAATAGGTGGAACACGACGGAAATCCAGGATTCTATAAGTGGAAGGAAAGGAATCTTGAAACTTAAAATATGAAATAAACTATAATGGTAATGAACTTTTGTCTATCTTTAGAAAATCTGTTGGCTGTGAAGTTGGTAAATAAAAATAGGTAACCCCCTTAATTCTATAAAAGTCAAAAATTTTGGCCACACATGCGACTTAATTGAATGACGAGCCAATTAGTGCCAATAATTGGCTAACAAGAAATTATTGGCATTAATTGAAATCAATGTAGACAAATTTATGTGCAAGATCTTTAATTTTATGCAGATCCTGGAAAAAGGGGCGTGGAAATGGGAAGGTCATGGGCGTTTTGGGGCAAAACAGGCATTATGCATGCAATTACAGAATAAGGGGGTCCCGTAGGTAAATTTAGGTGGGGGCATCTGCAACACATTTTCATTGGTGCCAATGGACGAGCCTAAATTTACACACAACTCCTGTGCTTAAGCTGAGTGGGGATATGATTGAGGTCTTGAGTGGTGTAGAGTTGTTAAAAGTGAATCGATTTTTTAACTTTTCAAAAAGTACAAAGACCAGGGAACTCTCAATGAAATTACATGGAAATACTCTTATAAACAAATAGGAGGAAATATTTTTTCACTCAAAGAATAGTTAAGCTTTGGAACTCGTTGCCAGAGGATGTGGTAACAGTGGTCAGAGTATCTGGGTTTAAAAAAGGTTTGGATAAGTTCCTGGAGGAAAAGCTCATAGTCTGTTATTCAGATGGACATGGGGGAAGCCACTTCTTGCCCCAGATTGGTAGCATGGAAGTACTTGTGACCTGGAATGGCCACTGTTGGAAGCAGGATATTGAGCTAGATGGACCATTGGTTTGACCCACTATTGCTATTCTTATGATCTTATAAACTGCACCTAACTTTAGGTACAGCTTATAGGACAGCCCTTAAGCATTTTTTCCACGCCGATTTTTTAGGCACAATTTATAGAATTCACCCCAAAATGTATATCCTGCAAAGTCCAAAAATGAATTTACAGTTATAAAACAGTAGGAATTTTCTAAAATATTAATTGCTTCATGACAATTGTTTTTACAGTGGATAGTGTCGACTATTTACTAATTATTCAAATAAAGGAGTCAAAAATATCTGTGCCATGTATAAGCAAGGATCTTTTTAACAGATACATCTAAGCAGTAGCCATGATAACTACCATTATACCAACAGCTGACACTGCCCCAGTGCAATGATCCAGAGCATCAAAATGTATAAGCAGTATGTTTTATTCACACACAAACTAGTTTTCCATTTGACAGAAGATGGTGCATAAATACTGTGGTATCAAAGACCTTATCACAAATTGGCCTGAGTTTTCACATTTAGAGGGATAGTTACTAACCTGTGCTAAGTGAATAATGCATAATATTTACCTCTTAACATTCATTAAATGTCAAAAAAGTGCATTATATTACCATAATATATATTAGTTAAGGACACCATGGGCTAAATAATAATGTGATGTAAAGAATGCAAATGGATGCAAAGCACCTCATTATTATATGGAAAAATAATTGCAGCTTTAAGCTAGCATTATTTTTCCTTCCTGGGAGCATTGAGCCACTAACACTCAGTCTGATGCTTCCAGGTGCCATCTTAAAGGGGCTGGTACCTTTGTAAAACCTTGTAGACCAACCCCCCCCCCAGTCAAATTCCTTAACCCCTCCAGAAGACTCCCCCCAGATGCCACACCCCTCTAGTCACTCCACCCAAGAGGTCCCCTCCAACAATCCCCAGTCATTCCTACTCCCTCTGGTGCTGGGTTCAGAACGGCTGCGGTCAAATCCTAGTGGTAGACCACCAGGAAGTTTTCAGGTAGGCCTGGGGGTTGAGTTGAAGGGGTCTTCTCGAGGGGAAGGTGAAAGGTCTACAGTGTGAGAGTGGGTCTGGAATGTGGATCGGAGGGAGTTTTCCAGCAGGGTTGGGAGGGTCTTGACTAGGAGTGAGTGGTCAATGAGATTTTACAAAGTTGCTGCCCCTTTAAAAAAGGCTTCCAAGGAAAAGAACACATGGCTTGTGTGGATGATCCCTAGTGGCATTATTCATTTACCACGGGAGTCAGCAACCTACAGTATTCAATTTCCACAAGTTAGTGACTCCCGTAGTAAACTTAGAGACCGAACAATGATCAACCATTACACTTTGAGAAGGCAATTCTGAATAGCCTGTTTGGGCATTTTCAGCTCATATATATTAGTGAAACAAAATGGAACATTCCCGGTTTCAAAACACATAAGCTAAAAGCATCGCTATATTTTCCACCAGCTACTTGTGTGGGCAGCTGAGGGAGGAAGAGGGGTAACATAATATGTGAGCTTTTGATCAGACAAGACATTTTACCTGTAAGATTGGCAATAATAACTCTGAGGGGGTAATTTTCAAATAGCTCATATAGCTGGAAACTATGCAGTGCTTTGAATCCACATATTTTATGTAAATTTTCAACAACCCGCTAAGTATATGTATTAAGAAAAAAAGAGTCTGCATACATTGAACCCATTGCTATTTGTGCAGGTGGCAGAACGGGAGCAAAGTAGCACATATACAACTGAAAATTACTTATGTGCATGTTATTTAAATCTCTCAACCTAAACACACCTATAACAACATCTCTTTGTAATGCAGCTAAAAGTTAGTAGCATTCGAGGGAGAAAATTTCAGGAAGGTCATTTTACATGGGTAAATATCTATTTACTTAGTAAATTGCTTAGGAAATTGTCTTCCCAGATTAAGGCTCAAGGTAACGAATAGTTTTCTTTACCAATGGTGAGGGAATTTTTATAAAGCTTTTTTCCACATGTAAAGTCTGTTTTACATGTAGAAAAGAGCTTTCATAAAATTGCATGACCACATTTGCACAGAAAATGTGTGTCTACTTTTATGTAATCTGCATGTAAGTTTTCCCGGGGCACAGTCTGGGAACAGTGGAGGTGGACATCCAATGTATGTGCATATTTTGTACAACAGGTTGATTGGCGTTTAAAGAATGAAGAAGCTCGATTGTGGCTATTAAGAAAAGAACAAAAATGGATTTTTCGATTAAAGTCAATGACTCCTCTAGGGTTAAACGGGAAGATTGAGTGGATACATTTCTTTTGAGAAAAGAATATATGTCAGAAGGACTGATTTTTCATAGACAAACAAGTCAGTTTTTTAGGACTGAAAGATTATGATTGGATAACGTTGACAGCGTGTGACGTCATGTCCTTTATTTAAAGTGCCGCCATGTTTAATTTGAATTGCCAGCCATGCGATCGTCGGCATACTGAACGGGCTATAAGGATAGTCATACTTTAAAAGGATGAATAAGTTAAGATAACACCTTTTTATGTTTATCATTCTTTTTCTTTCTCCTTCATCTAGGAAAGATGACCGTTGAAATATATAATTGAATAGCTGTGGTCCTGAAGCAGCGTATTGTGAAACGGGACCCGTTGACCACAGTTTGATTTCGGTCATGAAAGGAGAGAGTTTATAGTCTGCCTAAGCTAAGTAAAAACTTTTCAATTTGGATGGCAGGGTGAAATTTTTCTTTTGTGGTAAAAGGAATAGTAAAAGCAAAAATAAAATAAAAAATAATTAAATACAGGAGGTTTTTTGTATCGCCCATGATGATGAAACGATAGCTTTTATCCCACTTACAGCTGTGGGAGAAGCTTTTTCTTGAGGCGTTTTTCCTCCTTTTTGAAAGATGTATGCTTACATTTAACAACTGAGTTCTGTATTTATATAGGAAGATTTATTTGATTGAACCAGTTCCCTACTGATATTTTTAGTTTATATCCATATTTTATCATATACATTGCACAGAGTGCATCCACACAGTTTCCCTTTTTCAAAGCAAGTGTAAATTTGTGTGTAAGCATCTATGCATATGCATATATATATATATATATATATATATATATATGCATATATATATATACATACACACACACATACACACACCTAGATTACCTTTAGAAAATAGGCTTAAGTAGGCACCCGTTTTGACTTCTCATATGTGCATCCTGTTATACAATTACTAGTGGTATGATTAAGTTATGGATAATGGCAGCTATTTGTGACAAGTTTTAGCCACTCAAATAAACATCAGTGGAAATGATGGAAATAAGGGCAGTATTTGAATTCAAGAAAACACGGGACTACTATGTAGGATCTCTGAGGGAGAGGAATGGATTGTACAGATCAGTGGTTGGTATGGATGGGCAGACTGGAAAAGCCATATGGTCTTAATCTCTCATCATTTTCTATGTTGCTATGTTTCATTTTCAAGGTTACATTGAATGAGTCTCTAGAGGCTAACGGTTTTACTGGGCATTCATACCTGTTGCAATTCTGATAGACCATGGCCATGGGATTTACTCTGGTTGCTTCATTTTTTCTTAAAACAAACATAGCATAACATAAGGCAGGTCTTAATTCCCTTCTTCTTGATCATCACAAGTAAATAATTGTCCAAACGTGGGTATTTAGAATACAGTTCAATTTGATGGTTCGATGTGCTCTTTCAAACAAACATACTGTGGAATTAATGGGGCATTCCGTAATTTTCCAGAGCAGACTGCATGAAAAAAACTTACAGGAAAGCTTTGGGAAATTCTCATGAATAGAACTTTTGCAAAAAGAAGCCTGTCTTGA
The DNA here is from genome assembly GCF_901765095.1 of Microcaecilia unicolor. Classification (NCBI taxonomy): domain Eukaryota; kingdom Metazoa; phylum Chordata; class Amphibia; order Gymnophiona; family Siphonopidae; genus Microcaecilia; species Microcaecilia unicolor. The sequence continues at coordinate 23,717,132 of NC_044038.1, forward strand.
CCTTCCTTTTAATACTTGGTATGCACCGACAAGAAATTATACTCTAGTGGTAATCACCTGTCCAGATGAAATGCTGCTATTTCTGAATTATGTCTTTCAAAATCTGAAAAATAGAAGAAGTCCGGTGGTGTTTCTTGCTCTCTGGTTTGCCTGCAAAAAAACATAAAAATTTAGCCTCACAGATTGTACTCGTATTTATTTATTAGGATTTATAAACTGCCTTTAGAAAAAATTCACCCAAGATGGTGTACAGCAAGAATATTGCCTAATGCCCTCAGAACTAATTGTTTCTTAGCTCTCCTCTTTGAAGTTCTGTTTTCTTATTTCCAATTCATTTTTATTTTGTGACATGTTTTAATACATATAATATGCAGTCAGTATTAAGTCTAAATACAATACTAATTGCCAATCAGAAACCATGGCTTTCTAACAGTTCCTGCCCTTTCATTTTGAAACTGTTTTAATTTGTAATCGCATGAAAGATGAACACAGAAAAACTTTTTTCAGAATACATTGATTTCTTTTCAAACGGTTATGCTAATTTATGTACAACTGTCAGTTTAAAAAAAAAAACTATTTTTAGATGAAAAAGGATATATACATACTGTAGCTTGGCAAAAACAATGCATTTTCCCCATACACAGTTCAAACCTTGTGCAAAGAAGTGTTTTCCATAAACAAATCACTACCATCTGCATTTTATCTCCCACAGAGTTGAGATGCTTCACATCTGTTTTAAAAGCAAAATCTGATCCAGAAACTGAGGCTTGAATGAAAGGGTACAGCTTCATGTCGAGAGCTGAATCAACTGCAGAAAACTGTAATTATGCCTTTCTGCTGCATATCTGACATATGGGACCATCATTAAATCACTGCAGGAACAGAACATTCTCATGGATTTCACTTTTCTATTAACTCCCTACAGCTCTGGGCGCTGGTGGTGTATACATCATTAACTTTAGCAAACCTTTTATTTTCTTACAGCTTTAACCTTTCAGTGGCATTTTCCTATATCTTTACCAGACATCACACCATAACTGCTAACCTACCTTCTTTTTCCTGCTTGCAGTCTATTCAGTCTCTCTTCCCAAAACAACTTGCTTCCTAAACTGCTCTGGACTGAACTTCAGCCTAATGAGTGTTTAATATATCCAGTCAGTGCTTTGTAAAGTTAACAGCTCTTGGACCTGCTGCTGCTATGATAAATCAGAAAGAGTACGGCAAAAGCTATACTTTGTTTGAGATCAGTATTTTACAAGAAGGTCCTGTACCTCGAATCTCATTTTCTTAACTGACAAGCTACTAAAGTATTTTAAGGATTTAAGACAATGAAAACTCCAAGGTGCCACAACCGTTCCTTTTCTCTGCTATCTGAAAGCTAATATTCAACTCTAGTTAGGTCACAGCAGACATTTGCAGGAGGCAGCTGCAAGGGGCAGTAGCGAATGAATGGGCTTTCCTCCTGTCCCATCACCCCCACTAGGACCACCAGGGATACAGGTAGGCCCAAGGGGGGCTGAGGATGAAAGGATAGTAAAGAGGATGGGCTTTTTCAGGGGCCAGGACCGGGGAGGGGGGAACGTAGGAATTAAAAGTTAGTTATGCAAGTCCTAGCCAATATTCAGCGCCGGGGCCCACATGGCTGGGAATTTAGCTTGAACACACCTTTCCCTTTGCAACTCAGGAAGATTAGCCATGTTTGCGATAAAATAATATATAACTAATCAATAGTAGATTACTTTCTAGGGTAAGTAATCACTAACTGCTTTAACGAGTAAATAATCAGTAATTTGTAACCCATTTATAGCATGTTTCAGAAGCAATGTTAATAACTCTGCAGATCAGGTCACATAAACAGAGTGTCACATGTTCTACCCAGAAGGCCAGAGCACGTGCGTCTATGAGAAATTCAAATCCACTAATTTCCTGTCAGGGATATCAGATTCAATGCATCCCTACATCACCAAAGCTAGAAACTGGAAGAGTATGACAGCAACCAGACAACTGCAAACGTGTACTGTTTCTGTGTTTCATAGTCTTATACTTCCTTTAACCACCTGCTACTTGACGCTGTCAGAGAAAGAAAGGATTCTGGACTCGATGGACCTGTGGCTTGACAGTTTGACAATTCTGCCCAACAGGATAAACTCGTAGCATAAGGTATGAAGCGATACTACATATGCATACTTGATCTTGATTTGTCCTTGCCATTTTCAGGGCACAGACCATAGAGGTCTGCCCGGCACTGGAACCTTGTTCTCCAACTACTGAAGCTGTCATCGAAGCCCCACTCCAGCCCATCCAAATCTCCCCTGCCACGATTAGGGCACAGACTGTAGAAGTCTGTCTGACACTGGCTTTGATTTGTAGTTTACTGGCGTTGCCATCTAATTACCGCTAAGTTTGTTTGGTTCCATTCTTTCTATACAGGATTCCTTTGTGTTTATCTCACACATTTTTGAATTCTGTTACTATTTTCATCTCCACCACCTCCCGTGGGTGTACTTTTTTTGCAATGCAACTTTGGTGGATTTTAAAAGTGAAAGTAGGCATTGACTTTCACTTAGAAATTTACCATAGGTAAACTAAGCACATGCATTTATGCCTACATGATGTTCATAGGTTTTCCTTAAAAAAAAAATCACAGGGGCAATTCTATACCTGGACACTACAATTTAGGCACTTAGATGCAGAGTACTGAGCGTTATAATTCTATAACGGAATCTGTGTACCATGATTCTGTTATAGAATACTAGTAACGTGCCTACGTTTAAACGTGTCTACTTATGCCATGTCAATAGCAGGAGTAAGTGGGCACCCCTGATGTGGCAATTTAGCATGCATGTTGGTCCTGCCCATGCTTCTGTCTTGAGAATGTCCCCCTTATATTTATGTGCTGAATTGCATGTATGCCTTACCTAGTGCTATTCTAAATTGTGTCAAGGCTCCTCCCCTTGCATTTGAGTTTTATATTTCTCTTAAGCTCAATTCCTCCTAGGCCATATTTTTTTTGGTTACATTTGTACCCCGCGCTTTCCCACTCATGGCAGGCTCAATGCAGCTTACATGGGGCAATGGAGGGTTAAGTGACTTGCCCAGAGTCACAAGGAGCTGCCTGTGCCTGAAGTGGGAATCAAACTCAGTTCCTCAGTTCCCCAGGACCAAAGTCCACCACCCTAACCACTAGGCCACTCCTCCACTCCTTTGTCAGAACAGACCTCCTCCTAACTAGATTTGATTGGCATCCTTCTGGAGCAGCGACCCAGAATGTTCCTCTTGCAACTGCATAGGAAGTTACACTTGGTATCATGCTACTGATATGCCAAAAACTTCACAGATCAGTGCTTTGCTTGTTCAGTCTACTTTTGAAAGATTCACATTTCTAGTCTTTAGAATACAGGATCTGCAAATTCCATTTCAGTCTGATCTGTTCTTTGATCATGTCTTACCTAAGGAAATATAGTAAATGTGCAAGAATATACACCAACTTATGGCTCTGACATTCGGTGCACATTTCTGCACACAATCCATGAGTGGGTATGAGAAGCCATTGTCAGCTCTGTGTTAAATAACGGGGTTAGGTTTTCAAAGGTAAATTTGGCAAACCAAATCCTACATTTCCTTTTTGTGCTGTGTGCAATTTTCTTCATTCAACTGTTCATTTGAATATAGAAACTCTGCAGGTATAAAAATATAAAACCATACAAGCACTCAAGATACTGTGCATCTCTGACAGTTGCTCAAACAGTTTGTTCAACTTCTTTGTGAAGACCAAGCCCACTGAAGTGGCCCTTAACCATGTGCAGAATAGCAGGCTGCCGGGAGCCTTACATCTTTGCCAGCAAAGAGAACAGACCAACATGGAAATGCTTTCTCAAGGGTGTACAGATCCAGCGATGTCGTAAGGGAGGACAGCACCCAGGTTGGAGGGGGAGGAGCGACCCTGCCCCCTTACTACATCACTGTAATTGCCTCCACTCTCTCCTTCCCCCCCCCCCCCCCCCACCGGTGCGCACCATATACATGAACTGTGGAGTCCCCAAGCCCTGCCAGCGGAAGCCCTCCTGCCCGCACACCGCATAATCCACTCCCCCCATGCAACACTGGGATTTTGTACAACTGAACATGCGTGGAGGCACATCTCCCCAACACATGTGCGAACACTGTGCATGTGTGGGGAGGGCTGGGCCTCCCTCACACTTGCTTTGTTGTACCATAACCCAGCAATGTGCGGGGAGGGGGGGGGGGGCAAACGGAGTGCGGACAGGAGGGCTTCCACTGGTGGGGCTTGGGGATCCCACCAGCCAAGCACCTCAATTTTGTTTGGGGGAGGGGGCTGGGGCGCCCACCGCACCTTGCCAAGATGGCACCCAGGGCAGTCTACCCCACGTCCCCCTTACCTACATCACTGTACAAAACTGAAACATGGTACCCCCAGAAGGAGAATCTATTAAAAAGTTGGTTGATCTATAGTGTGTGTAGTCATGCATGTCAAGAACTCTTAGTAGAATGGTATATATTAATTTTCCAGAGTAAACCAGTCTGAGACTGTTGATTACTTTAGCATCAAAAAAGCAGACACATTTTCTGGATTTATAAACAGAAATCTAACATCACTTTAATTTCCAAGAATCGAGCTGAATGCAATTCTCAAAAGATTTTTGCCATGGACATAGAAATTGAAGAAGTGGCTTGGGGAAAGGGGAGAAGAGGGAGGTACCCTGTGGACAACTGATCTTACTAAATTGTTCTGTGTACTGAAAAATAAGTTAGATGTCAAAGATTGGTAAAAATGCAAATCTAATCAGTAATATTCAGGTCAATTTTCAGTCCAGATGGTGAACTGTATAGTGCTACTGAAAATCCATGGATACAGGACTTACATTTAGCAGCAGCCGCTTAGGGCTAGATTCTATATATGGTGGCAAAAAAAAAAAAAAAAAATCAGCGCCGAAAAAAGCATTATTCTGTAAGCTGTGCTTAAAGTTAAGCACGGTTTAAAGAATGTCCAGAAATTGCACCTAAGTTTAGGCACAGCCATTTGCACCAACTGAAAAGAGGTACAAATACATTAGGCATGTATCCCCATTATTCTATAACATGCATTAATTTTAGGAATGCCCCTGGTCTGCCCAATAACTCGCCTATTTCCACGACCCCTTTTTCAAATCACGTGTAAATTTTAGGCGCAGATCCCACTTATTATTTGAGTAATTTGTAGTCACCCATATTTGTCTGCTCTTCCTTTAAAATCCACCTGAGTTATTTTATTTTTATCTATTTAATTTATTTGATTCTTGATATACCACTTTCCATGGAAAAATCAAAGAGATTTATATATTACTTACAGGTAATTTTTCCCTAGTGGATTCACAATTTTAAGTTTTGTACCTGGGGCAATGGAGGGTTAGGTAATTTGCCAGGATCAGAAACAGCCACAATAGAAATTAAATTTATCTCAAGCATTTCCCATATTCTCTTGATCAGGATTCTCTAATTTCCTCATTATAACAGTGTCATTTGAAGATACCTTATTCTGAACCATGTGATCCCGAATGAGAGTTTAAAAAAATGTTTTTCCTATTATACTTCTCTAAACTATTAAGAATATAGTCACAGCTTGTATGATATCACGCCTTATCCAAGTCAGGTTTTTTTTTCTTCATTTGTTATTATCCTGACTATATGAGCAAACAAGTTCTCAATCTTAATTTAACCCAAAAGTCCCTTTCCACCCAGTATAGCTTTTCACTGTGGCCCAGAAGATGTACAGCTCAGTTGGAAATTGACTTGTGCTAATAGCAGTTGCTGGGCCTGACAATATTAAGCATGTTGGCAACTAGTTTTGCAGAAATTGGAGAATGACTTTTGTCTTTCTTGTCTTGCTCAGTACAAGGAAAGCAGGAAATGACTCCATACACTTGGAATGATGGTACATTCTTGTAAGCATTGGTCTTGATGAGAATTTCAATCAAAATGTCATTGGATTTCTCCACAACTACTCTCTAAGATTTACACATCTTTCCCTCTCACTGGGACTGCAATATCATGAGTGTTCATTCACAAGTGCTTGGGTTTTCACCTTCTTCCATGTAGGTCAGCCACTGCAGTAAGAATCCTGTGGTCATCGTCCACAAACATCAGCTGCTTCTAGAACACTGAGAAGTCGGGCTACTAGACGTCTTCCTTGCACAATGGCTGGATCTCCTTTCCCTACTAGGGCCATGAATGTTCTATTTCCCAAAAACTCAGCTTGAGTTTCAGTAGATGAGCTCAGGGATTAAACCAAGGTCTCTGTCATGGCAGCATGCAGCACAGTCACTGGGTTATCAGGCTGGATTATAATGAAATTTTAAATGGAAAATGGTTTCATTAAGAACTAAAAACATACATTCCTGGATAATTTGGTAATGTATTTTGGATATTGATAGCAAAAGAAAAAAGGGACAATTTAAACAACTGCAATTGTATAGTATAGTCAACAGGGAGAAACTAGCAACTAATACCTCTGACCAATCCCCAATTATGGAGAATGGCATGAGTTCTGTATGACCAGCAGTAAAACTCTTTTTCTCAAGGCACACCACAGAATCTACAGTTGTGGCTGAAGAGAAGTGAACAAATTCCTGGATGACCCCTGCTTTGCATGCTAAAGCTCAGAATTCATACTTCTGCAATATCTGCTGGTAAATTTCTAATATTCTTGTTCACAGAAATGAAATTTGAAAAAAAGAATCACAAATGGAATTCCTGGTGGATGACACCCAATTAAGCAAATGTCTTTCATACAAAATAACACTACCATAAAGGAACGCATACGTACTAGATGTAGAAAAACATTTTTCACTTTGTTGCTAGAGGAAAATGCTTAGCGCATCTGGCTCATTATCTTGAAACAGTAGGGCTACAAAAGGCCTTGAAGCAAACAAATCTGAGTAAGACAAACAAAAGGAAAAAGTCATTAAAGTAGGTTTGAAAAGTAAGGCTGGTAATACACAGAAGCAGACTGTGTGTGTGTAGGGGTGGGGGGTGGGAGGGTGTAGGAAGAGGTGGATAGAACATCAGCAAAAACACAAATGGCATACTAGACAAAAGAGCCCTAAGTACACTCTGATATTCTAAAAATTAGGTTGTAGAATAAGGATTTGGAAGGAATTTTAGTGAATAAGATCATAAGAATAGCCAAACTGGGTTAAACCAATGGTCCATCTAGCCCAATATCCTGTTTCCAACAGTGGCCAATCCACGTCACAAGTATCTGGCAGAAACCCAAATTATAGCAACATTCCATGCTACCAACCTAAGGGCAAGCTGTGGCTTCCCCGTGTCTGCCTCAACAGCAGACTATGGACTTTTCCTTCAGAAACTTGTCCAAACCTTTTTTTAAACCCAGATATGCTAACCACTGTTACTACATCCTCCAGTAAAGAGTTCCAAAGCTTAACTATTCGTTGCGTGAAAAAATATTTCCTCCTATTTGTTTTAAAAGTATTTCTATGCAATTTCATTGACTGTCCCCTGGTCTTTGTACTTTTAGAAAGAATAAAAACTCAATTCACTTCTACTCGTTCTACATCACTCAATCTTGTAGAACTCAATCATATCCCCCCCCCCCCCCTCCACCGTCTCTTTTCCAAGCTGAAGAGACGTAATCTCCTTAGTCTTTTCACATATGAGACCAGTTCCATCTCCTTTATTATTTTGGTCGCTCTTCTTTGAACCATTTCTAATTCCACTATATCTTTTTGAGGTACGGCGACCAGACTTGAACACAATACTCAAGGTGAGGTCGCACCATGGAGCAATACAGAGGCATTATAATATTTTTGGTCTTATTTTGCATCTCTCTCCTAATAATTCCTAGCATCCTGTTTGCTTTTTTGGCCACCGCTGCACACTGGACAGAAGATTTCAGCATATTGTCTGCAATGACACCTACGTCTTTTTCTTGAGTGCTGACTCCTAAAGTGGACTCTACCATCAGGCAACTATGATTTGGATAATTCTTCCCAATGTGCGTCACTTTACATTTGTCTACATTAAATTTCATCTGCCATTTGGATGCCCAGTCTTCCAGTTTCCTAAGGTCTTCCTGCAATTTTTCACAATCCGCATGCATTTTGACGACTTTGAATAGTTTCGTGTCATCTGGAAATTCAATCACCTCACTTGTCATTCCAATTTCCAGATCATGTATAAATATGTTAAATAGCACCGGTCCCAGTACATATCCCTTCAGCACTCCACTATTCACCCTCCTCCATTGAGAAAAATGGCCATTTAACTCTACCCTCTGTTTTCTGTCCAATAACCAATTCTTAATCTGCAGAAGGACATTGCATCCTATCCCATGATGGCTTCATTTTCTTAGGAGTCTCTCATGAGGTACTTTGTCAAAAGTTTTCTGAAAATCTAGATACACTACATCAACTGGGTCACCTTATTGACATGTTTATTCACGCCGTCAAAGAAATGAAGCAAAGATCTTTGTCTGAATCCATGCTGACTGTGTCCCATTAAACCATGTTTGTCTCTGTGTTCTGTAATTTTAATCTTTATAATAGTTTCCCCTATTTTGCTCAGCACTGAAGTCAGGCTTACCGGTCTGTAATTTCCTGGATCACCCCTAGAACCCTTTTTAAAAATTGGCATCACATTTGCCACCCTCCAGTTTTCAGGTACTACAGACGACTTTAATGACAGGTTACAGATCACTAGCAGAAATCAGCAATTTTATGTTTGACAAGTTAAAGAGTGATGAATCACCAAAGAACTCAATTTGGTTCAGTACATCTTCCAAGTATAGGTAGATCCCTTACATAGTAACAAAATAAGTGATGGAAGATAAAGACCTGAATGGTCCATCCAGTTTGCCCAACAGTCACATTCATTCTCAAGTCTAGATTAAATCAACGATGAATGTGATATTATATACTTGATCATGGTCTTTCTTTGCTCTTTCTGGGACATAGACCATAGAAGTTTGCCCGGCTCTATCCTTATGTTCCAGCTAATGGAGTTGCCATCAAATCCTATCCGAATCCATCTTGTCATTTGTGGAACACAGACCATAAAAAGTCTGCCCAGCATTGTCCTACGTTCCAAATTACTGGAGTTTCTGTCGAAGCTCTCTCCAGCCTATCCTAAACTGGATTGCTATATGTGGCACTCAGACCGTACAGTCAGCACAGCACCGGCCATCTATGTACCATTTGACATGCAAACACATATGAACCCTTTAAGTTTGGGGTTTTTTACCATTCATTTTCTAATTAGAGATCCTCTGTGTTATCCCATGCCATTTTGAATTCCGCCACAGTTTTTTTTCTCCACCTCCCTCGGGAGGGCATTCCAGGCATCAACCACCCTCGCCATGAAAAAGAATTTTCTGACATTACTCCTAAGTCTACCACCCCACCACCTCAATTAATGCCCTCTAGTTTTACCATTTTCCCTTCTCTGGAAAATATTTGTTTCTATAATAATACCTTTCAAGTATTTAAACATCTGTATCATATCTCCCCTGTCCCTCCTCTCCTCTAGGGTATACACATTCAGGTCTTCCAGTTTCCTCTCATATGTCTTTTGGTGCAATTCCCATATCATTTTTATCGCCTTCCTCTGGATCGCTTCAAGTCTTCTTACATCTTTAGCAAGATACGACCTCCAAAACTGAACACAATACTCCAAGTGGGGCCTCACCAACAACTTGTACGGGGCATCAACACCTCCTTTCTTCTGCTGGTTACACCTCTCTCTATACAACCTAGCATCCTTCTTGCGGCACAGGAACCACCGCCCCGAGATCCAACAACTTCTGCAACATGGAATCCACAGCCGATTTTCTGGCCAACATGGCACACCAGGATTCCAAAAAGGAATCTGCGATGGGAACGGCAAATTCTAATCTGTAACCATCTCTGATGAGATCTAAGACCCACTGGTCTGACATAATTTTGGCCCATTCTCCGTAAAATAGGGTCAAACGACCTCCAATGGACACGACCGGAGAGTGAACCTGCGCCCCATCATTGTGCAGGACATCCAGGGACCTGAGATCTGGGAGAAGTACCCGAGGGTCGTTTGCCACCATGAAAGGACGAACGCTGTTGAAACCTGGAACGCTGAAAGGACGAACCACGACGGGGCCAATAATGGCGAGAGTGGCGGAAACGAGGCCTTGCAGAAGCAGATCTAGAACCAGACTTGCCGGGGCTGTGCACAAGACCCCGAAGGCGGTGACCGCTCTCTAAGGGAGCCTCCACAGCACTCCCGTGCCCCACAGTCAGGCAGACGCTAGCAGAGAAACAAATCCTGCTTATGTCTTTTTTAGGCCTGTCTTCTGGAAGGCACTGAGATTTAGAATCACCTAAATCTTTAACAATCTATTCAAGATCTTTGCCAAAAAGTAGTTTCCCATGAAAGGGAAGTCTTGTAAGGCGCTGTTTGGAAGCTATATCAGCTGACCAGTGGCACAACCACAGGAGCCGCCGAGCTGAGATCGCCAAAGCCATCTGCTTAGCAAATGCCCTAACCAAATCATAGAGAGCATCCGCCAGATAGGCAAGGGCCGACTCCATCGGAGCAGAGGAATCCAACACAGAAGCCGCATCCGAACCTAAACTCTGCTGAAACCAGGACAGGCACGCTCTAGCCGCAAAGGAGCTACAGATGGAGGCCTGCAGAGCCAGAGCCCCTACCTCAAAGGAATGTTTTAAGGGAGGCTTCGAGACGCCTATCCTGGACATCTTTTAGTGCAACTCCACCCTCCACCAGCAGTGTGGTCTTCTTAGTGACCGCAGTTACCAAGGCATCCACTTTAGGTAAGGAGAAAGTATCCAAAGTAGCAGCAGACACTGGATAAAGACGTGCCATAGCTGTAGCTACCTTAAATCCACTCTGGATCAGACCACTGAGCTGAGATAATTTCCTGAATAGATTCATGCATAGGGAAGGCTTTAGAGGGCTTGCGCGTGCTCGCCATCTTAACAGAGGACGAAGCCTGTTCCTCTGCATCAGAAATATTAACCACAGCTAAGGCTTCAGAAATCAAAGCCGGAAGCTCATGTCGATGAAAAATCCGGACAACTGTGGGGTCATCCTGCTCAGCTGTCAAAGGCTCACCCTCCTCTAAATCATCAAACTTAGCACGCCTTGACTCCCCACATCCTGTCAAAAGAGAGGGAGTAGGAGACAGCGATCTCAAAGACCCCTCCTCAGGCAAGGGTGCTAATTTTCTGCACTTAACAGAATCTACAAAGGAAGAGGATCCGCGATCACCCTTGGAAGGCAAAGTCTCCCTGATCTCCAGAGCAGAAGGAGAAAAGGGGGGAGGAACAAGAGAAAATCCTCTTTTCATTAAATAAGCTTGATGTAATAACAAAATAAAATCAGGAGAAAAATCCATGCCTGCCATAGAAGCGACAGAAGCATCCAAGATAGAATTAACTACAGAACCTACGCTAACACAGGCAACACCCGCCCCCGCACCAGAAACACCCGTTCCAGAACCGGAGGGATAGGATGCCTCAGAGGAGGAAAATGGCGCTGACTCCAGAGCTGCATCAGATGCAGCAACCACGAGGTGTGCGGTGCTATTACTACTACTACTTATTTCTAAAACGCTATTAGACGTACGCAGCGCTGTACACTTGAACATGAAGAGACAGTCCCTGCTCGACAGAGCTTACAATCTAATTAGGACAGACAAACAGGACAAACAAGAGATAAGGGAATATTAAAGTAAGGATGATAAAATAAGGGTTCTGAACTAGTGAATAAGGGTTAGGAGTTAAAAGCAGCATCAAAAAGGTGGGCTTTTAGCTTAGATTTGAAGACGGCCAGAGATGGAGTTGAAGAAGCTCTCCGAAGCGCAGGAAACCTCCCCCCCCCCCCCCCCCCCAGTGTCAAAGCACCCTTCAGTGCCTGTGGCCGCTTTGGAGCAGCGAGACACACACAAACCTGCTGCGGAACGGCGAGAGCTGCAGCAGGAACATCGTTTCACAACTTTGGCCGCCTTGCCAGTCTCAATGCGCGCCACCAACGAAGCGATCCGAGCTGCAAAATCAAATTCAGTAAAAAGACTCACAGGGGCTGTGCACAAGAATCCAAAGGTTGTGACCACTCTCTAAGGGAGCTTCCACAGCACTCCCGCTCCCCACAGCCAGGCAGATGCTAGCAGAGAAACAACTCCTGCTTATGTCTTTTTTTTGCCAGCTAGATGCTGCAAAGTTGTAAGGGGTTTTTTTTTTCTTTTCACTGTTGCAGCAAAGACAACAGTCCAGGGAGCTCACAGAGAGCAGGGGGAAAGGGGTAGAGCAGGGACCTACAGAGCAAGTATGCCGTCAAGGTTGGCACCATCAGCCAGATGCTCCCCCAATCTCAACTGGCACAAATGCCCAGGAGCACCCCAAGAAGAACCCAGGAGCTGGAAGAAATCCGTCCACCACCTGCTGGAGATAGAGATATACTGAAGTAAGAGGGAGTTGGATGTCCAGTATCACTGGCTTCTTTAAGTGTTCTCTATCTCCACCTGCTGGTAGGTGGATACAACCCACCAGTTCCTGGATTCATCTGCTGCTAAGGCTAAGGAACCTCAGATACTATCACCCCAAGATCCCTCTCCCTGTCTGTGCATATCAGCCTCTCACCGCCTACCAGATATGTCTC